>NW_026000243.1:10931844-10967790 GCF_001458135.2 Marmota marmota marmota | reverse complement strand
ATGGCAATTTGTAAATCAATGGATGTGTAACTGATGTGATTCTGCAATCTGTGTATGGGGTGAAGGTGGGAGTTCATAACCCACTTGAATCAAAGTGTCGAATATGATATGTCAAGAAATTTGTAATGTTTTGAACAACCCATAATAAAAAATTAAAAAAAAAAAACTCACAAACTATAAAAAGTAGCCTTATTTTCTCATAATAATAAATAAATGAATAAGCAAGTAAAAAAAATAAATAAATAAATAAATAAAAACAGTCACCATATTTATTCATCTTTATGGTTATCTTCAATGTCTGAATGTAAACTTACTATAAAGCTACAGACATCAAAACAGTGTGGAAAAAGTATAAAAGTAGATACACTGAACAATGAAATAGAACAGAAATCCCAGAAATGAACCTTCACATGATTTTCAAATAATTTACAATAAGGATGTCAACATCATGCAGTGGAGAAGGGACATCTTTTTAACAAAATGATGATGGGAAAAAATGGATATACATATGAAAAATAGTGAAGGTGGGCTCTTTTGTTATATTTCATATATAAAAATTAACTCAAAATGGACTAAAATATAAACATAATAGCTACAACTATGAAACTCTTACAAGAAAACAGGAAAATGTTCACACTGGATTTGGCAATGATTTCTTGGATATGATACCAAAAGCACAAGCAACAAAAGAAAAATAGGTATACTGGACTTCATTCAAAATGTTAAGAATTATGCTTAAAGGGAGCCATCAACAAAGGGTAAAGACAACTTAGAGTGAAAGTACTGAAAAGCATAAATATAAAGGGATATACAAAAAATCCTCCCACAATTCACCCACAAAAAAACAAGCAGACTCAAAAATGGGCAAAGGACATTCCTTCAAAGTATATAAGTGGCCAGTAAGTACGCGAAAAGATGCTGAACATCATTAACCTTCAGGAAAATAAAGCCAAAACCACAATGAGACACTACCTCACATTCATTGAGGAACTATTTTTTTAAATATTAAAAAGGAAAATAACAAGTGTTGGTGAGGATATGAACAGAACCTTTGTGCACTGCTGACGGGAACAGTACAGCCACTGTGGAGAAGTCTGACAATTCCTCAAAAAGTTAATCATAGAATTATTATATGATATAGCTAAAGTACCACCCTTATGCATACAGGCAAAAGAACTGAAAGCAGGACTCAAACTGATATATATCATACAATGTTCACAGCAGCATTGTTCACAGTAGCTGAAAGGGAAAAAAAATGACCATCTACAAATGAATAGATAAATAACATACAGAATATACATTCAATAGTGTTTTCAGCCTTAAAAAGTAGAAAAAAAGGAAGTAAAAAGAAATTGGCACATGTTACAATGTGGATAAACCTTAAAGACACGATATAAAATAAAATGTCAGGCACAAAAAGACAAACTTATGATTTCACTTACATGAGATAACTAAAATAGGCAATCTATAGACAGTAGGCTAGAGGGTACTAGAAGATGAGGAAAAGAAGGAGTAATGTATTACTTTAGGGGTACAGCTTGGGTTTGGGATGATAAAAAGATGAAGAACTTCTAGAAACAAACAGTAGTGGTCATATATTATTATGATTCTACTTAATGCCTTAGAAATGTACACTTTAAGGGCAAATTTGGGAATGGGGATGTGGTGGACCACTTGCTTTTAGTGTGTGTGAGGACCCTGGATTCTATCCATAGCACCACAAAAATAAAAAAATTAAAAAAAAAGGGAATTTGTATGAATATTTTACCAGAATTAAAACATCTTTTAAAAAATAGTGATAACACCAGATGATGGCAAAGACAAAAACTAGATCACTCACACAGATTAAACATAGAATACGGAGTGAAGAAAAGGGGTGGAACACCATCTCTCACATTCAACTGTAAATGTCTTATGAAGATAAGAACACAACCACTTTTGGTAAAGAGAAAGTCTTTTGATCATGCAGACTCAGCTATTTTCTCTTTTCACTACCTTTTAGCTGGATAGAACAGCAGACTACAAGATGCTGATGTTCATTAAGGACCCCCAAAGCAAAACTTCAAAACATTAATGCTGAATTGAAATGTCAGAAGTTCATAGGTCACCTCAAAATTATGCATGGTCACAAAAGGATTTTCATTATGTGCTGACCATAAACACAATTAAGACAGTTAATTTCTTTTAACTTAGGTATCCACCTAAAAAAATTCAAAAGGACTATAGACTCTTCCATTTACTTAGGTTGGCATCTAATTTTTTTACGTAAGTTTAAATAACTGCAAAGCATATCACTTCTAGAAAACTGTAAATATCAGCATTACTTTTATTTTTTTCATTTATTCACTGGAATCCAAATACCAAAGTGATTTGATATTCATTGTCATTTAGAAATAAAAGTGTTTAAAGTTTTAATGTTGAAATAATTATAAATAATAGATTAACAGGAAGTTGCAATGCAAAGATAGTACAGAAATGTCCAGTAGACCCTTCCAAACTAAAAAAAAAAAAAAAAAAATCTATCTTTAATAGAAGACTTTCTTGCAATTAACTGTTGGCACGTTTTTTTTTTTTAAAAAAAAAAAAAAAAAACATGCGCCAACATACTTTTTTTTCTTTTTAAATACATTTATTTATTTATTTATTTATTTATTTATTTATTTATTTTTATGTAGTGCTGAGGATCGACCAGGGCCTTACCTATGATAGGCGAGCACTCTACTGCTGAGCCACAATCCCAGTCCTGTCAGTTTCCTTTTTAAAATTTTTTTATTGTTACATTATAATCAGGATTCACTATGCTATATATCCATTGCCATTTGTCAGTTTCTTAAAACAAAAACAAAAAACAAAAAAACGGCATGCTAAATGTTCTCTCTGATATGTGGATGCTGACTCACAATAGGGGGGCGGGGACAGTTGTCACCAGATTGGACAGTGTGGAGTAAGGGGAAGGGAGGGGAGATGAGAATGGGAAAGATCATAGAATGAATCAGACATAACTTTCCTATGTTCATATAGGAATACACAACCAGTGTAACTACACATCATATACAACTACAAAAATGGGAAGTTATACTCCATGATATGTCAAAATACATTGTACTTTCATGTATAACTAAAAAGAAGACATAAAATAATAAAAATAAATTAAAATAAACTGGGCATGCAACTACCATAAGACTCAGTGATAATATTCTTGAGTATTTATCCCAGAAAAAAGAAAACTCATATTCATACAAAAAAGCGAAATACATAACATTCAGAAAAGCTTTTAAGTAATGGTCAAAGTTGGAAATGCTCCATTCTCTTCTTATCTGCATGGCTTCTAAAGTCTGGTGTAATTTATATACTTCCTCTCCCATAAGAAAGGAACTTTCCCCCTTTCTCTGCTTTCAAAAACTTTTTATTTCTGCAGATTGAATATAATTGCATAGATTTTGACTTTTCAGCATTTATCCTGCTTGATGTTGTTCACCAAGACTCTTGGACCCATCGTTTAGTTCTGACACTAATTTTGGGAAATCCTCAATCATGATTGCTTCAAACATTTCTTTCTTTTCTTAATGTTATTACCATTACATGTTACACTTTTTGTAGTTGTCCCACAGTTCTTAGATATTCTGTTCCCTTTTTTTTTTTTTTTTTAGGTTCTTTGTGGTTTGAGGGATCTTCAAGCTTAGAGATCCTTGCCAGAGTTGTGTTCAGATGACAAAAGTTTATCAAGGGCATTTTTCATTTCTATTGCAAATATTTAATCTCTAGCATCTCTTCTTTATTTTTTCTTAGAATTTTCATCTCTCCACCTGCATTGTTCATCTGTTCTTGCATGTTGTCTACTTTTTGCAGTAGAACCCTTAGCATATTAATAACATTTGTATTAAATCAGACAAGGGTCTGATATTCCCACATCTTTGCCACATTAGAGTTCTAACTTCTCAGATTGTTTTTTGCCCTTTAGTAACTTTGTGAATTTTGTTGAAAGCCAAACATGATGTACTGAGTAAAAGAAACTGTGGTATATAGGTGTTTAAAGATGTAGTGGTAATGTGGGGGCAGGGGAGACAGCCTATAACCCCATAATTAGGTCTTTCATCTTTTAGTGACCTGTGCCCTTGGGCTGTGATTTTCACAAGTGTTTTCCTGTCCCCTCAGGGCTTAGGTTGGACAAGATGGTCAGAGTGAGCTGGACTTAGATATTTCCCTTCTTTCTAGTTAACTGGACTGATAATATTCCCTAATTGGTTAGAGTCTGCAAAGAGTTTCTCTTGTGGGCAGACCTTGTTAAGAACAGAATGCTCTAGAAGTATTTCAAAATAATACATTTTCCCTCCATCTGAAAGGGATTGTCCTCCAATTTTCACTAAGAGAACCTGATAGGGTTCCTGGAGGTAACACTCAAAAGTATCAGGAACCTCCTAAAACTAGGTTCCCCGGAGTTTTTAACTTGTTCACACTAAGCCTCCAGCAATTTATTTTTAGTTCAGGTCTTCCTAGAACCTAGTTCCTGCTATTGGTACTGATTCCCATGAATGTTTCTGCTCCTGGGTTTCTGTTCTAGTAGATTAGCATTCTATGTGTCTGCCTGTCTTTCTCTCCATTTGGGGCAATGGTCTGATGTGTGATTTCAGCTCCCTTAATGATCTAAGAGATGATGATCCTTAGGTTGATCCTTTGCCTTATGAGGATGGAGTAAGGACTCCAAGCTCCTCACATGCCAGAATGGAAACCATAACTTCTATGTGTTTGCTCTGTATAATGCATCTTTGTTTAAATTTGTTTATTTACGTGTGTATGTGTGTGATTTTTAGGATTTTCTACATATAAGATCATGTCATCTGCAAATAGAGATAATTATACCTCTTTCCTTTCAAACCTAGATATCTGTTTTCTTACCAACTGCTCTAGCTAGAAATTTTCTTCATTCTGGTAAAGAAAAGTTTTTATAATTTGTATCTAGAATCTCCCAAAGTTTATGTGTTGAGGGCTTGGTCTCCTATGCAGCCCTTGGATCACAAGGGCTCTGGCCTTAGCAGTGGATTAGTTCACTGATGGATCACAGCTGAATGAAAACTACTTGGAGGTGGTAGAAACCACAGGAGGTTCAACTCTCGTTGAAGGGAGTATCTTTGATGGCAGATATCTTAGATATCTTCAGGTATCTTAGAATTTTGACTATATCTTCTCTCTGGGCTCTTATCTGCCTCTCCCCCACACTCCATCCTGCTTCCCAGCTGCAGCAAGGTAAGCAGCTCTACTCCACCATACCCTCTCTGCCAGGATCCTCTGTCTCACTCCAGGCCAATAGCAATGAAGCCATCCAACCAAGGACTGAAACTATAAGCCAAAATAATTGTTCCCCCTCTTTAAGTTGATTTTATCAGGTATTTTGTCACAGCAACAGAAAGCTGACAACACAGAAGTGATGAACATAATCATGTTTTGTCTTATTTCTGATCTTAAAGGGAAAACCTTTCAGTCTTTTTTTTTTTTTTTTTTTTTTTTTTTTTTGATACCAGGGTTTAAAACCAGGAGCACTTAGCCACTAAACTATATCCCCAGTCCTTTTTATTTTAAAACAGGGTTTTGCTAAATTGCTTATGGCCTTGCTAAGTTACTGAGGCTGGCTTTGAACTCACAATCCTCCTGCCTCAAGTCTCCCAAGGTGCTGGGATTACAGTAGTGTGCTATCATGCCCAGCTCAGTCTTTTACTATTGAGTATGATGTTAGTTGTGATTTTTTCCCCCTATATGGCCTTTATCAAGTTTAGGAAGTTCTTTCTATTCTTACTTTACTGAGTTCTTTTTTTAATCATGAAAGTGAACCTTCTTCTGCATTAAGATGATCATGTTTTCCTCCTTGATTTCTATAATGCAATACTTTAATTAATTACATGTTAAACCATCCTTGAATTTCAGGAATAAATATCACTTGTTCATGGTGTTTAGCCCATTTTACATTTAGCGTAATCACAAATAAGGAAAGATTTAATTCTGCCATTTCCATATTTATTTCTGTAGGCCATATAGCTTTTCGTTTTTCTCATTTCTTCTATCACTGTCTTCTTTTGTGTTTGGGTGTGTTTTATAGTGATTCACTTCTAATTTCCTTTAGTGTCTCATTTCTTTAACCTATAGGGTTTTTTTTTTTTTCTGGTTATCATGAGGATTAAAACAATTTGAACTGATACCAATGTAACTTCACTTGCATACAAAAATTCAATTCTATCTCCCCCTTTATGTTATTGATGTCATAAATTAAATCTTTACACACTGTGTGTCAAACAATATAGTATTATAATTATTTATTATGCACTTGTCTTTTAAAGTGCACAGTCATGGGGCTGGGGATGTGGCTCAAGTGGTAGCGGACTCACCTAGCACGCGTGAGGCACTGGGTTCGATTCTCAGCACCACATAAAAATAAAATAAAGATATTGTGGCCACCTAAAACTAAAAAATATTTTTTAAAAAAAGTACAGTCATTTCAACCTAAGGAACTACTTTTCATATTTCTTCTAAAGTTCTAGTGATAATGAATTTCTACAGCTTTTGTTTGGCAATATCTTAATTTCTGTTTCATTTTCAAAAAACTGTTATGGCTAATACAGAATTTTTTTCATCAGCACTTTAAATACATCATACCAGTCCCTTCTGGCCTCCAAGGTTTCTGATGAAAAATCAGCTTACAATCTTTCTTGAGGATCCCTTTTATCTGTCAAATCACTTCTTCCTTATTACTCTAAAGATTTCTTCTTCTTTGGCTTTGGGAAGTTTATGTATCTTAGTGGGGATCTCTTTGGATTATCCTACTCAGAGTCCATTGGGATTCTTGGACTTGTAGATTCAGATCATTCATTAAATTTGGGAAATGTATTTTTCTTTTTTTTTTTAAGAGAAAGAGAGAGAGAGAGAGAAAGAGAGAGAGAGAATTTTTTACTATTTATTTTTCAGTAGACACAACATCTTTATTTTATTTTTTTTATGTGGTGCTGAGGATCAAATCCAGCGTCCCGCGCATGCCAGGCGAGCACATTACCGCTTGAGCCACACCCCCAGCCCCTGTATTTTTCTTTATGATTTCTTAAAATAATCTTTCTTCCCCTTTATCTCTCCTCTGAAACACCCATAATGTGTGATGGTTCCTCAGATGGTATTTCAAAAGTCTCTTAACTTCTGTTCACATTTCTTCATTCTTGTTCTTTCTGCTCCTCATACTCAATAATTTTAATTGGGTCATTGATTCTTTTCTTTACCTGTGTAAATCTGCAACTAAACCCCTCTAAATAAACTTTTACTTGCAATTGTTGTGTTTTTAGTTTCAGATTTTGTTTGGTTCATCTCTACAATTTCCATCTCTTTATTGATAAGTCCCATTTTATTCACAAACCATATTCTTGATTTTTAGTCCTTCTTTCTTGTTTTCCCGTATTATCTTTAAACATATTTTAAACAAAGTCTTTGTCTACTAAGTCAAAAGTCTGTTTCTTCTGAGACAACTTCTATCAATCCATTTAATTCCCCTGAATGAGTCATGTTTTCCTATTCTCTCTATACTTACAATTTTTCTATTGTTGAAAAATGTGGCATTTGATTATTATAATATGATAACTCTGAAAGCAGATTCTTCCCCTGACCCAGGATTTGCTATTTATGGTTTCTGAAAAATAAAAATTATTATTTAACACTGCAGTTACAAGTTTATTTTGAGACTTCCAAACTTTTGCAAAACTATTCCTTTTCAATCATGATTACTACGGTTTTTTAACCTCATTTCACTAACATTCTAACAGAGATCACCTTGAATTAACAGAGATCACCTTGAATGCCAAAAGTTGAAACATACATGAAGTTTGCAGACTAGCTCTCCTTCACCCTTAGCTATAGCTAGTCTTGCTTTAAACCTAGGGATCAAGCCTGAGATATGATTTTAAAGTTTTCTCAGATCTTTCTCTGAGTATGTGCCTTGCCTGGATGTAAGCATGGCTTTCAATATTCCCCAATATATGTGGTTGTTTTTGAGTATCCTTATCTCCTAAAGAATCTCACAAAGCTTTACCTCTGTGCCTACTCTTTATCTCTAGCCAGAATCTCTTCAGGCTCTGTGGGTTTATAGTTACTTTGTATCTCTTACAAGTAGTGTCCACTGTTCTTGCCTGGTTTGCTAGTTAGACAGAGACAAGCACCCTTCACTAGTCCTTCAGGTATCCCCCAGACAGGTGAAAACAGACATATATAATAATTAGCAAATAAGGTCTATTTTGCTTTCTGTGGCTTAAGGGGAGAAACTCGGAACCAGCTGCTAACTATTCAAGATCAAGACAGTGTAAAACCACTTTGCTCAGATCACTATAAGCTAGCACTGTAACTACTTTGCAGTTTTGGCCATTCTTGTTCATCATATACTCTTGATTCCCAATAGTAATGCTAAGACCCAAGTAGTTTTTGGAAGAGTTACTGGTTCCAAGTGGGAAAGAGAGATACAGACAATTTCAACACATATGGCAAATGGCATGACAAAAATCTATACCAAGTGTATAATAAAGCTGGCTGAAAGCCAATATTTCAACCCCTGATCACTGGTCTGTCAGTGTTTCTTTTTTCTTTTTTTGTAAAACATTTTATATTTTTAATTGACACATAGTGACTTACATATTTATGGGATAGAATGTTACATTTCAATACTATATACAATGTGTCAGTGTTTCTTTTGACATTGGAGTGTTCTCTCACACTGTAAATTGGTAAGTGGACATTCCTAGCTTATCTGATTTCCCAGAGACTTAATTATTTCAAGTAGAACTAAAAGTTATGTTTGCAAACTAGAACCCAATTCATGACAGAGGAATGCTCTGTCTTCAAAATTATTTTATATGCAAAAAGCTATGAAATATTATCCAAAAAATCTAGGTTCTATTTGTAATAATGTTCCTTTTATTTTCAGTGTGATTTTGTACCTCTACATTTTCCTAAAAGTTAAAATATTAGAAAATCTTTACTATTCTTTTGTCAATAATTGAATACAAACAATTAAACATTTTAGAAGAACTCTTTATTACCATTATTATTACACTTGCTATATAGGGATCAATGGCCTTTCTAAGAGACCTACAGAAAAACAAGTTTTAAAATTTAATCACATATGAGTGGAATGATACAAATGAGGATCCCAGGAAAATCCCGCATGAGGCCTAAAGCAGGTGAAGGAAAAACAGACTATCAAAAAAAAAAAAAAAAAGGGGAAAAGAGAATTGAAAGGAGAATGTATGAACTAAATTGTGACCCTCCCCCCCAAATTCAAACACTGAAGTCCTAACTTCTAATATGATAGGGCATTTAAAGGTTGAAAAAAGCCATAAGGTAGGGCTTAATCCAATATGACTAGTGTCCTTATAAGAATAAGGAAGAGATATTAGATTTATGTGTGCATAGATGAAAAATATAAAAATTATGACTTCTAAATTTACACCAAAGCCAGAAATTCTAAATTTTTTGAGTTTCAAAATATGCTTAAATGCACAGATGACAAGGTCTTTTGTTCAATTATATTTAATCCCTTCTAAGGAAGGCATGAATTCTGAGAATATAGACACCAGGGCCCACTCCCGGGAGGGCTGTCTCTATAAGGAAGCAAAGATGACAATGGATTTATAAAACCACACAGAATGGCATCACTAGTTATATTAAGAAACTGGGCCTAGGTTATTGTGTCCTTAAGCAGATTAATAATTGCAAAAAATGGACTGGTGGTGGTGGAGTGCATGTATGAGTCCCTGGGTTTAATCCATAGTATCACTACACAAAAACCAGCTGTGTCAGGTCAAGGCTAAATAAAACCCAGGAGAAAACGCTTTTCTTTATTTCATTTTTTTTTTTAACAATAAACAACACCCAAAATGCTGATTTTCCTTTTGCAAACAAAAATGCTACTATTTGATTCACTGTGGGAGTCAGTATGTGCTTTATGCCTAGAGGCACTTGGTCCCCAACAAGAGAAACACATCAGCTCAGACATCCAGTGCAAAGAATTAGAAAGGAGTCCTGGATGGGCACAGACAACCATGGAAAGGCCAGCTGAATACCAACTAGCCTTACTACTCTCTTCTTGTTTTTCTCCTCTGTGCCTTTTTTAAGGTAATCAGGAGCAGCAATTGTCATAAGTTGTCACTACATTCTCCACTAGGCCTATTTGTTTGAGATCAATTAAACTAATTCTGTATTTTCAGAGGCATCAAGCTTTAAAATGGTTTACTGCAATGGCATTATTCCTCATTTTCAAAACAAGGGACATCAATGATGTCATAGTTCCAGAGATGGAAAAGGAAGCAAAGACGATTCAGATATAATCCTTAGGATTACCTTTGAAGATAAAGCAAGTGGTATTATTTCCAATTGATAAATAATGATGTAATGAAGTGACCTGCTATTCCACAACCAAGTTATAGAGCTAGTACTTCACACTGTGTTCCTGGACTCTAAGTCTAATACTCTTCCATTAAATGCTGGTTCCTATAATTCTTTTTTCTGTGACTCTATGAAAAAAATTAAATAAACATTTTGACCAGTTTTTTGTTTGTTTGTTTGTAGGCTGGATAAGAAATGTGACAAGGTGAGCTGGGGTTATAACTCTGTGATAGAGCACTTGGTTAGTTTGATCCTCAGCACCACATAAAAATAAATAAAATAAAAGTATTTTGTCTATCTACAACTAAAAAACATATATTAGAAAAAGAAATGGGGCAAGAGAAAATAAAAGTGATTGAAAATTATTTCTCTATTATCTAACTACTTAATTTCCAAATGCTAAATGACCACATGATGGTCCAAAGGAAAGCTATCCCACAAAATATCCAGGCCAGGTTTGTATGTATTACAATGACATTAAGCAAGTGAAAAAGAGAAAGTTATAATTTTCTTTAAGGCCAAAACTAGGTATTGAGTGTCTAGAAATAACTGGTAAGATTTGCAGAGAAAGAAATAAAACCAATATTCAGAAAGAAATAAATTTGTATTGTGTGTAATCTAAGTGCATATCCCATGCCATAAATAGTGGTATCAGGCATAGGGTTTTCTACAGAGGAAGACCTGACCAAGAAACTAACTTTGCTGTCCTAGCTCTGTCATAAGTTTCCTAGGTCATCTCTGCCTGTGTAGTCCTCAGAGCTACCCAGCAATGTCCACTCCCCATTTGTGTGCTCGTGTTTGAACTACAATAATCACAGCCTTAGGAAAGAGACACTACTGTGTAGGAGAGTAAGCCAGCTCTGAATCTGCCTTAAGCATGCAGAAATGTGGTCTGTGCTAAAATAAAGAGCACAAGCCCTTCCCAGTAACAAGGTTTTTGTTTTTTTTTTTGTTTGTTTGTTTGTTTGTTTGTTTGGGTTTTTTTTTTTTTTTTGCAGTTCTCAGAAAAAGATGACAGCATCATCATGCATATAAATTAATCTGCAGGCTGCAGCAATAGCTGGGCAGAAAAGATGATGGCAGGGATGGGGCATACTGGGGCCATTCATCTATGTGAGTCACAGCCTTTGAACAACAGCCTTTCCTCATTTGGATAGAGAGTCTGAGTAAAGCTAGGACAGCTTAGAGAGCCACAGATAATTTGGATCAATTTTTAAGTCTAAGTAACCTCTTGATGAAGAACTAGGCCCAAGAATTACTAGCATCCCAACCTTTTCAACACTGTTCTACAAGGAAAAATATATACTTTGTCTGAAAAGACAAGTATAGGCAGGGGAAGGACTATCACAGAAAAATCTACCAGCTATACAGAGTATAAGTTTCCACATATAAGGAGCCAATCAGTTGTGTATATGGGGAGAACAGACAAGGAGAAGTGAGGCCTTTAAAATCCAGAAAACGTTATTTTGATAGGTAGCAAGTGTAATGGTAAGCTACTTCTTGTAGATCAGATGACTATTCTGCTAAAGAGAACTGAGCTCATTGGAGTACTTTTCCCTGAACAGGACTGTTAACCAGCCTGCAGGCCTGATGCCTAATATAGAGATAAGTATAAAGCAGACACTGTACTTTGTTTCATTAACACTTTGATAACTGACGAAAGAGAAACAAAAGTGCTGCTAGGACTTTAATGAGCTGTATGTTCTTCTGAATATCATCTGGGCTTCGGAAAGCACACTCCGAACACTCATTCCATCTCCCAACATCCTACGAATGAGTGTAAGGATAATTAAATTCACTTTCTAGATAGGGGATCAAATCCTAGAGAGAATAATTACTATAAGTATAAAGTTAAAGTCAAAAGCCAAGAGTACCGATTCCTAGTCCATACTTCTTGCTTTATTTCATAATATTTCTTATAAGAAGAAACGTAATTTAAAATCTATTCAGAACTAAAACAGACAGCAAAGGTATGTGTAGAGTTCTGAAGCTGAACGGAAGACATGAATCAGACCCTGAAGCCTAAACTGATGTCCTATTGTTCTACTGAAAGCCTTAAATGGATTTGGAAGGGAAATGGTCTTTAAAAAAAAAAAAAAACTTTTAAGATGTGCATTGGCACTGCCATTTTCAACCCAGCCATTTCTTCCTTCCAGTGAGAACATGAAGCTGAGTTAAGGGAGACTGGAAGGAACAGGCAGATGAAAATGATAAGGCAGGAGAGGAAATACTGATGTGCTGAAGTTCACAACTGCCTTCCTAGTTCACACTGCTCCTTGGATTCTTCTCTGAAGCTACTGTGTTCTTTGTTTCCCCTTCCTTTCATAATCTGGAATCATTTGCACAGCTGTGGACAACAAATGCTGTTTCCTCTCTCAGTTTTGAGAGACCTTCCGGAAATTCTTACAGGGTCTAGGGACCTGATGTCAGACTAGTTATATGATGATCACTTTACTTGTTTAAAATGCTATTTCCCAGGCTGGGGCTGTAGCTCAGTGGTAGAGCACCTGCCTCGCATTTGTGAGGCACTGGGTTTGATCCTCACTCAGCACCACATAAAAATAAATAAAGATACTGTGTGTTCATCTACAACTAAATAAATAAATAAATATTTATTTATTTATTTATTTTTTTATTTTTTTAAATACATGACAACAGTGGAATGCATTACAATCCTTATTACAAATATAGAGCACAATTTTTCATATCTCTGTATATAAAGTATGTTCACGCCAACTTATGCCATTATACATGTACTCTTTTTAAATAAATTTTTTTTTTAAATAAAATGCTATTTCCCAACTCATTTCCTCATTCCTTGGAGCAGACTTGCCCCAAACCTAATTCAAAAGGATGGGAAAGATTGAGATCTTTTTGTCACGCCTATCCGGTGATTCTTCTGTGAAGCCCTATTTGAGGAACCCTAATTTACTCATTCCATGAGGGCCAGACCCCAAATCTGGAGTTGTGCTCAGAAATATAGCTCTATTGTTGAGTACCAGGATGACTCCTACTTCTCTTTACTATTCTGAAGAGTTACTGGCTATAAAATGCTTCTAGAGCCTCAGGCAAATAAGAACCAATAACATAAATTATTATAATAAAAACATACATAAACCATAACAGATGCTGAGATAATGTTAGTCTCTGTGTACAAACTCCCTAATTCAGTAGAGATTAGATTATTTTGATTGATTTTTTTCCTAGGAGCTTTAGTACACCAGTGCAAGCATCCTGAAGGTCCATGAAAAAACAAATTCCAAACCATTCAACCAGCAGCCAAAGTCTCAATGTGTTAATTACCTCTCTTTTAATTTTGGAAATAAAAATCATGTGACAGTTGAACACACCTGTTAACTAAAGAACAAAAAGCTAGAATAGTGAGAGATAAAGGGGCTTCTTTCTGTCTTTAACAATGGCTCTTTATTTAACTGCAGGATGGCTAAAATAGAAAAAAAAATCAATGGCTTATCTTTTCATGAGACATTAAATTAATTGGGTTTTATACTTATTACTGTGAACCAAGATGGAAAAAAGTTGTTTTAGAAAATGTTTTCACTCTAAGTCTGATGTGCTGTTTACTAAGAGTTTATGTCTGGCTCACTAAAGAGTTATATTTAGCCTTCTGGCATTCTGTCCAGTTGTGTTCTACTCAAAAGAAGTTTCCATGCCCAGGATTCAGGCAGCGTAGGTGCACGTCAGCATACGTCACTGTGGGATTGTACTAGACCATCAGGGCTGAAGTCTAAATATAAAGCAGCAATTTAGGACTTCCAGAGGAGAATAGCTACATGTTTATTCTTCAAAACAGACCACTTGTGAATACTTGCTTAGCAAAATCCATCTTAAAGAAAAATATAACCTATAAAACTGAAACTTTTCAACAATGTCTCAGTTCCTTAACAATATTTTTTTTCTTTTAAGGAATTTAAGACCAAGGATGAGGAAGAAAGAACACATATCAATGTTTTCCCAACCCATTCACTTATACATAATTGGTCAATTTATGATCAACTATGGGTTCTGACAAGAACACAAACAGATGAAGTTCTGGTTATATTTGTCCATTGTGATTTAGGCAAAAACTAAATGGTTATGTAATCAATCAGAACCTTAAAAATAAAGGACAAAAATGCACAACCAAATATTATGGAATTTCAAAAAATCTTGCTGGGAATTTATGTGTCAACTTGGAGGGTGTGTTTGGAAACGATTAATATTTAAATTGGTCAACTTTGGGTAAAACAGATTGTCCTTTATAGTGTCAGTAGGTCTCATCTAATCAGCTACAGGCCTGAACAGAACAATTCCCCCATGCAAGAAGATAGTCTTTGGACTTCATCTGCACCTGGTTGCTGACCCACACCAGATTCATACAGAAGACAGGGACAATCAGCCTTCATAATCCCATAAGCCAGTTAGGTATGATAAAAATTCTGTTTATCATACCTAACTATCCCCAAATTATTCTGTTTCTTTGGTGAATGCTGACACACTAATATTCTGTTATGGCTCTTTTTAGAGAAAGAATCCATGTCATGCTACTGCACCTTTGTTCTTTCAGGGACAACCCTAAATGCACAGTCAGAGCAGTATTATGAATATTCCAATGTTAAGGGAGCAGGAAGACATGAAATGTTATTTGAGTACACTATCTTATTTCTATTTAATTCTACTGTCTCCAAACCAAGCCATCAAAGATTTGTTACACATGCATCTGATTAATCCTGTCACATAACAGAGTGAAACTCCATTTAACATTTACCTTACAGTGTTTAAGGAAATAATTTCCCTGGAAGGAGTATTATCCATCCCTCTTTAATACAAAGCTTTACACAGTTTAAGTAGAAGGTTTGGGATTATCATGGGGAAGAAGTTACTATCATTAACAAAAGCTATGGGAGAAGACCAAAAAAAAAAAAGAAAAAAAAAGGCTGGGTTGCATATGCTCTTTCATCATAACACTACCAAGTAAAAAATCTGAATAAAACATCCTAAACCAGGGTTTGGGGAGAAAGAAAGAAGAAGGAAGGGTAGGGAGGAATATGTAGAAGGAAGGCAGAAGGTAAAGGGAGGAAGAAAGAGATGGCCCAGAATAATGACATTATTTCTATTGTAAGGGTAAAAGGATTCCCATTTTTTTTAATAGTTCAGAAAGATCCTGTATAATGGAAATAGAACTGCACAGAATCCCCCTTTACTTACAATAAATGTGGCTTCGCACTGAAATAAGTAACAGGACTATAACAAATCCTTTGTGGAGGGTTCAGCTTCTTCACAGGAACCTGGCACTGATACCTTCTCTAACAGCAGACTAATCAGAACAAGTGTAAAAAAAACTCTTGGCTTTAAAGAGCTCTCCTGTCTGTTTCTGTGAGATCCATTTGGGAAGTACTGAGGCATGACAAATGTGTATGACTAAACAAAGAACATGTGTCAAGGCAAATTCTTTTCTGTAAAATGCCTCATCTACAAATACATAATCTCAAATGACTGCCCTGAGCATAAGACCTTGACATGAAACTAGTCTCTGTGTAAGCCCAGTCCTGAAAAAACTATTTGGATCTGATCACAGAATCTGGTCCCAGAATTCCAAGAGAGGAGTATGTGCTCTCATATGCTACAGAGAATAATTCCAAGCTACATTTTCATCCCAACTACAAATGCACTGCAATAATTCCCTACCTAGCATATCCTCTTAAGGGCCCACTCTGTCTTCCCATCCTCAAGAGATACATGAAAGTTATCATGAAAGGCAGTACAGCAATTATCATCCTAATTTAGAATCTGAATGGATGAGCCACTTCAGTGAAATCCTTGAGTAAAAAATATAAGGCAATTTCACCTAACAAAGACCACACTGTACAGAAGACAGGGACAAAATACTTTTTTGTTTTATTCCACTGACAGAGCAACAAGAAACATACTTAAGCTATGAAATAGGGCTTTAGACTTGAAATGTTAAAAGAAAAATGAATAAGCTACAAAATTTTCTAATGATAATTGAGATGTTAAAGAGTGAGGAAAGTGAAGACATAGTCTTTACAAAAAAGTTACACCTCCTATGTTCATATTAGTTTCAGTGCAGTCCCACCTAAAATAGAAAAATTAAAAGATTATAAGCTATAGAGCATGTCTGAAATACAAGGGTAGGAAACCCTTTTTTCCTATTGATGACTATTCTGTCATATACTAACATGAAAAGAATTTAAACTGTTTTCTAATCTCAATAAAGAATAAAATATTTATCCACTTATATTTTAAATTGAAAGACCTGAAATAAAATATATTCATTATATACATTATGTAAATACAGACTATATGAAGTCAGTAAATAAAAATAAATGTAGACACTGAACATAACTAATATTTGAAAATAAATGTTGTGATTTAGTGTAAAACTGATTTAAAGAGAGGAGAAAAGAGGCCAATATAAGAGTACAATCTACAGTTTTAACACTACATACATGGTCAGGATTAAATATTTAAAGTTTATTGAATAAATGGACATATTTATGAATATAAGAAAAAGGAAAGAATGATAGAAGTAGAAAAAAAATGTAGAAAAGAAAATGTAATACCAGGCATGGTGGCATACAACTGTAATCTCAGCTACTGGGGAGGCTGAGGCAAGAAGATCACAAGTCTGAGGACAACTTCAGTAACTTAGTGAGACCTTGTCTCAAAATAAAAAATAAAAAAATCTGGGGATATAGTTCAGTAATAGAGTGCTTCTCTAACATGCACAAGGCCCTGTGTTTGATCCCAGTACGGGGGGTTGGGGGGAGGTAATATAGAAATCACAGTCAGCTAGCCTATGTCATTATAGTGCAAGTGATGTTTAAAATATTAATAGTGGCAGGCCTTGGACAGTTATTCCAACAAGTGATGTAAAAAAATTCAACAAATCTAGCCCTGTTTAACCTACATATTTTTTATACCAAAAGTCACTATGAAAAATTATCTTAACATTTTCCTGAAACAAACCAACAGGAAACAAACAAAAACAAAATATATCAGGAACAATGAAATAATTTTTTTTTCTTAAAGAAGCCTGGGATAGGGGTTGACTACAAAGGGGCTCCATGATGGAATTTCAAGGATGTAATAACTATGAGGGCAAATTGTCAGGGCAAATACATGATGGTAAGCATTTGTCAAAACTGTCAGAACTATATACCAGAAGGAGGGAACTTTACTGCATTTTTTTTTTAATTAGCCAGGATATCCAGGGAACCAGGAGGGACTGCAGACAATGACAAAGGAAATTGTATTACAAGTTACATAACCTCATTTAAGGAGACAGGGGGAAAGCAACTGACATAAACTACTATGAAAAAATAGTATTTTGACTGGATATTAAAAGGTTACCAATAATTTTTTTAATATTTTTTTATGATTTCTTTATATCTTTATTTTATTTATTGATTTTTATGTGGTGCTGAGGATCGAACCCATGGCCTCACATGTGCTTGGCGAGTGCTTTACTGCTAAGCCACAACCCCAGCCCCAATACAAGAATTTTACCCAAACATTGAACTCTAGTTGGTAAAATTTTTCTCACAGCAATATGGGTTTGCAATTCTGAAAATACTTTACTCCTTCCTTTCCAGTCTGGGTTTTCTTTTATGTTTTTAATTGTTGACTTTTAAATATTCATGCCAAACTACACTGGCTAGAGCCTACAATACCATGTTGAATAGAAATAGAATAGGTATCATCTTGTTACTGATCCAAGGGAAGTGCATTCCATATTTTGCCACTAAATATACAAATATACAAGGGTTGAAAAAGAACTATTAATAAATATCTCATATATAGCCAAGCCAGGCATGGTGGTGCGTGCCTGTAATCCCAGCAGCTTGGGAAGCTGAGGCAGGAGGAAAGGGAGTTCAGAACCAGCCTCAGCAACTTCACAAGGTCCTAAGCAACTCAGTGAGACCCGGTCTCTAAATAAAATATTTTAAAAAGGGCCCAGATGTGCTCAGTGGTTAAGCGCCCCTGGGTTCAATCCCTGTTATTTAAAAAAAGCAAAACAAAACACCAAGCTCTCACAGAGAGAAGTTATGAATATGAAAGGAAAAAGGCTAGAAATTAGCCCTGTTGTGCTAGATAAAAGTTAGAGATACTTGTATAAACTAACATTTTATTTTAATATATAAATAAATAAATACATACTTGTGTATATACATGGGTTAGTATAAATACATATATCCCCTACCCTTGTCTACTGAGAACTCATAGAAGCAGTGATACCTTAGTAACAAAGATCATAACTAGCAGCCAGTTCTTACTTTCTAAATAACATTCTCCTGTAACAGGAACCAGGGCTCTGGAGAAATGACAGAATCTAGAACAGAGAAAATACAAGATGGTCCTAGAGTATCTTGCAGCTCCAGAAAGTACAAAAGTACTTAAAAAAAAAAAGAAAGAAAGAAAGAAAAACACGAAAATATCAAAAGACCAGGAGCCAACTTAAAAGAACCCAGTCTGATGGCCAAAGCTCAAAGATTTTGAGCAAAAAACCAAAGTATGTAAATTTTGTGTTATAACACAGAGAATAAAAAATCTGTGAATCCATACTGATATAAATACATGAATGAATAAGCAAACAAATGAGAGAGATAGAAAAAATTAGAAAAGAAAATTTGTCCTAATACTTTTATTTTATTTATTTATTTTCATATGGTACTAGGGCTAGAACCCAGTGACTCACATATGCCAGGCAAGCACTCTGACACTGAGCTATAAACCCAGCCCAGAACAAATTTTCTTTATGAAAGAATTATAATTACTAAATGTAGAAAGAATGAGGGAAACAGAAAATCACCATTAGAACACCCCAGTAAAAGATCTGATTATTACCAAATTAGTGAGAAAACTTGAAGAAGAAACAATATTTAGATAGCCTCATAATAGCTAATCCACTAAAATACTTGTTAATTACTGTGATAATTGTTCACAATTTTATGAATTCTTTGATTCTCCTCCCTCCAGGAAGTGAAACTTAATTCCCCTTCTATTTGAGTATGGATTGGACTTCCAGTAGAAAAGGGAAAGGGAAACAGAACCTTCACAATGAGGGCTGTGGCTGTGGCTCAGTGGTAGAGTGCTTGCCTAGCATGTACGAGGCCCTGGATTTGATCCTCAGCACCACACAAAAATAAAGAAAGAAAGAACCTTCACAATGGAGAAAACTAACAAACACCGGCTAAACCTAGTGCTCAGGGTAGCATTATCAGCAATATGTTTTAGGTTGTACACTATACCTCTATCATACCTCCTCAATTTATATAACCCAAGTCTAACGATGAGAAAACATACAAACAAAATTGGAGACATTCTATAAAATACCTAACTACTATTCTTTAAATATGTCAGTATCATGAATTATAGCTAATAAACTAACAAAGATAAATTAGAGTAATAAGAAATATTTAATACAAGTGAAAAGAAAGAAGAGGAGTAAAAAACAAATAAGACAAAAATAGCAAGGGAATAAACTTAATCCTAATTATATTAATAATCACATTAAATATAAGTGGTCTAAACACCCCAATGAAAAGGCAGGATTGTCAAATTTGATTTGGGGGAAAAAAAGTAAGACAATTTTGAATACAAATAACTTATAAATAAAAGACTGAAGACATATGCCATTCTAACACTAACAAAAAGAAAAATTGAGTAGCCATATATTAATATGATACTTGTATAAACTAACATTTTATTTTAATATATAAATAAATATAATAAATTTTATTTAGCACAGCCACAGCCCTCATTGTGAAGGTTCTGTTTCCCTTTCCCTTTTCTACTGGAAGTCCAATCCATACTCAAATAGAAGGGGAATTAAGTTTCACTTCCTGGAGGGAGGAGAATCAAAGAATTCATAAAATTGTGAACAATTATCACAGTAATTAACAAGTATTTTAGTGGATTAGCTATTATGAGGCTATCTAAATATTGTTTCTTCTTCAAGTTTTCTCACTAATTTGGTAATAATCAGATCTTTTACTGGGGTGTTCTAATGGTGATTTTCTGTTTCCCTCATTCTTTCTACATTTAGTAATTATAATTCTTTCATAAAGAAAATTTGTTCTGGGCTGGGTTTATAGCTCAGTGTCAGAGTGCTTGCCTGGCATATGTGAGTCACTGGGTTCTAGCCCTAGTACCATATGTAGACTAATGTGGAACAACAGAGAAGACATGAACAGTATCAAGAATGATAACATTATCCATGGGGGGCATGGATATTTTTATCAAATGACAATAAATATAAGTCAAAGTAAATTCAGAGCAAAATACACTACCAGGGAGAAAGAAAATCATTTCATATTGATAAAGGGGTCAATTCTTCAAGAGGACATTAAAATCCTAAACAATCACATAGCTAATAAAAGAGTTTCAAAATATATGATCTTAAAACTGGAGAAATACAGATAATCCAAGGTTTTGGTTGGAGATTTCAACACTTAATAGAACAAGTACACAGAAAATCAGTAAATATGTAGAAGACTAAAACAACAACAATAATACAACCAATTTGACCTAGCTGACATTTCTAGAACACTTCACACAGAAACAGCAAAATACACCTTCTCAAGTTCACATGTAACATTTGCCAACGCAGACTATATTCTGGACAATAAGGTAAATCACAGTAATTTTTGATTTTCATAGAGGAAGAAAGATTTATTTGGGGTTCACAGTTTCAAAGGTTCAATCCATGGTCAGCTGACTTCATAGCTCTGGGCAGGAGGTGAAGCAGAAAGAACATCATGACAGAACAGCATGACAGAGTAAAGTAGCTCAGGATGAGGCGACAGGAAGCAGAGAGCAAATCACAGTATATTTTAAAAGACTAAAATCACACAAAGTCCGCGGTGTAACCATAGAGAAATTAAAATAGAAACTGAATACAGAAAGATATCTAAAACATCTCTAATTATTTAGAAATGAACATATTTTTCAATAACACATAGGTCAAAGAAGAAATCGAGAGGAATTATAAAGTATTTTGAACTGAATGACAAATGAATACATGACATCATATTTTGTAGTCAGCCACTAAAACAGTTAACTAGGGTGAAATGTATAGTGCTCAAGGCCTATTTAAGAAAAGATCTCAAATCAATGATTTCAGCTTCCACTTTATGAAATCAGGAAAAAAGACAAATTATGTTCAAAGAAAGCAGAATAAAGAATAAAGAAAGCAGAATAAAGGACTGGGGTTGTGGCTCAGCAGTACAGCGCTCGCCTAGCACATGCGAGGCCCTGGGTTCAATCTTCAGCACCACATAAAAATAAATAAATAAAGGTACTGTGTCCGACTACAACTAAAAACAAATATTTTTAAAAAAAGAAAGAAAAAAGAAAATAATAAAGACCAAAGCAGAAGCCATGAGAAAGAAAACAGAGAAAAAATAAATAAAATCATAAATCAAAAGCTAATTCTTTGACAGAATCAATAAAGTCAATAAACCTCTATGTAGACTAATGTGGAACAACAGAGAAGACATGAACAGTATCAAGAATGATAACATTATCCATGGGGGGCATGGATATTTTTATCAAATGACAAAAACAGATACTAATAACGGCAAGTTTTTGTGTACTTAGATTGCCACTTTAGTACCTATATTTTCAAGATTAGCCTCTAAGAAGTTGTTCATTCACTTTTGGTGCTTAGTGACCATTTAGGGCATGAAATCATCAACAGAGTCCTTGTTATGGCCATAAAAAATGTTATGACTGACAATCAATGATTATTTTAAAGGAATGGAAGAAAAGGTTATTAAGACTGTATCTTATAGGTAATGTATAATATGATTATTTAGTAAATATTTTAAAGAATATGCACAAATAAAAAGAGCAAAAATTTCAAATAAATACCTATATTTAAGGAAAAAAAGAATGAGAAAAGGAACATCAGTACAACTGTACATAAATTAAAAGAATGGGGAAAATATTATGAACAATTTCATGCTTATAAATTTGACAACATTGATAAGTTCCCTGAAACACATAATTACTAAAGCTCACTCAAGAAATAAGTAACTTGGATAGCTGTGAAAGATGTATATGTAAAAACCTTTTTTTTAAGTTAAAATCTTCCCCACAAAGGAAACTTCAGGCCCGAAAGCTTCACTGGTGATTTAAAGGGGGGAGGGGGTTAGAATATCGATTCTAACAAATTATCCTGAAAAGTAAAAAGAGGGAAATATTTCCCTACTTATTTTATGAGGGCAAGATTACCCTCATATTAAATCCAAAGACATTGGTCTGGGGCATTGGCAGAGCGTTTGCCTAGCACGTGAGGCACTAGGTTCAATCCTTTTCCTTCTGGGAAAAGCTTAGAGTATAAAAACATACAATGAACCAGGTGCACTGGCCCACACTTGTAATCCTAGCAACTCAGGAGGCAGGGCAGGAAGATCACAAGTTTAGCCAGCCTTAGCAACTTAGCAAGGCCCTACGCAACTTAGTGAGACTCTTGTCTCAAAATTTTAAAAAATAATAATAAAACAGGCACTTGGGATGTGGCTAGTGGGTAAGCACCCCTGGGTTCAATTGGTACCCACAGCCCCCTGCCCAAAAAAACCCTGGATCCTCACTGAACATGGATCCTCACTGATGACTCTTTGTTCTTTTCTATACCTTTCTTATATTTATTCTCCATTCTGGTACCCCATCCAACACACACCTATCCTTTAACTCATCTGTAGAAAGACATCAGTGAAAATTCAAGCAATTTAATTTTTTCTGCTGTTGTGTACAATTTTAAGGGAAAATAAATGGTTCAGTAAATTCAGAGCACTAATAAGGAAGTAAATGGGTTGGAAGTGTAGCTCTGTGATAGCTATATGCATGATGTCCTAGGTGAGATAGGTTGAGGGAGGGAGGAGTGGGGAAAGGAGAAAGGGAGAGAGGGATAAAGGGAAAAAGAAAGTAAGTTTAGTTCTTCTAATATCAGGCAATGATTTTCCCCAAACATCCTAGAATGAAGAACTTTTGGGCCCTGTTTCTGAATATTTTAGGAATGAGATCCTATTATGTACCAAGTAGAAAGAAAACTGGAAAAAAGGTTAACATCACAAAATAAAGGGAAAGTAAAGCTTTAAAAAAAATTTTGTTCTCATTCCAGATAAACAGTAAAGCAGGAATCTCTGTATTCTTTTCAGATAATTCATCTTAAGAGATAGATAACATTTTTTTTATTTTGTAGATTCATAAAGAGGACATCCATACACAAATGACACCCAGTTACAATAAAAGTATGAGCACAGTCCAACACCTCAGAGATCTGGGGTCTAGCCTCTCCCTCCTGACACAGCCTTCCTAATCAAATCCATTTTTAGAGGAAAGAAAATAATGGATCTCTAAAAACGGAAACGTAGCTTCTTTGGGGAAACTACCCATCTTTTTTTTTAGTCATTGATGGACCTTTATTTTATTTATTTATTTATATGCGGTGCTGAGAATCAAACCCAGTGCCTCACACATGCAAGGCAAGCACTCTACCACTGAGCCACAACCCCAGCCCAAAACTACCCATCTTATATGGCAACAGTTTTAATATAGAAAAGCGACTGAAAATTAGCTCTATACAGTGAGTATATTTATAAAACATGCACTTCCATTTCTAATGCTGATAGATCACTACTGATAATCACCCTGGGTCCAATTCCTTTCAATGACAACTGAAAATTAGCTCTATCAGCATCAGAAATGGAAGTGCATGTTTTAAGTCAAATAATTAAAACTACTACCTATATAACTGATATATTTACTTTATATCACTATTAAATTATAACATATATTACAATGTAAGTATATCAATTACATATGCTTATAAATATGTACTAATTATATACTGTCTCTCTCTCACACACACACACACACCCACATACACAAACACACATAAACACACTTGCTGATGTGTTCTGAAGTATTTTCTGTGTTAACCAATAAGCTCCTTATAAAGCAACAAACTTTCTTATTCAACCAAACAATCCTATATGATGTAAGTACTACAAGCACCCCAATTACAGATGACCAAACTCACAGAGAGATCACACAGTTATAAAGTTGGATAGGTGAAAGCGATGAACACAAGCAGCAACTCTTACTGATCTTATTCATTCTATAAAACAGAATGAGTTTTTCAAAAAGTATCAGAAGTACTTAATATAGATATCTCCACTNTGAATCAAAGTGTGAAATATGATATATCAAGAACTATGTAATGTTTTGAAAAGCCAACAATAAAAAATTAAAAAAAATTAAAATAAAAATGCTCCCTTCTGTATACTAGGCAGGGAACTGGAGTGGCTCCAAGCACCTGATTAAATCACTGACAAAGCACTCCAGTTAAATGCACTCTTAGAGATCACTGTATCCCACAGGTCTGCACCTGGTCATCTCTGAATTCACAACTAGGGGCTCAGAAAAAAATCTGATGAGTGAATTTTTTTTCTTTTTTTGGTACCAGGGATTGAACTCAGGGACACTCGACCACTGAGCCACATCCCCAGCCCTATTTTGTATTTTATTTAGAGACAGAGTCTCACTGAATTGTTAGTGCCTCGCTTTTGCTGAGGCTGGCTTTGAACTCACAATTCTCCTGCCTCAGCCTCCCAGGCTGCTAGGATTACTGGCATGCAACACTGCACCCAGCAGATTTTTAGAAATAAATATTTCCCTGATAAGCAGTATAGAGAAGTAATTGACAGTGCAGTTTGGGGATTGGACTCTGGGGACTTGATATGAGCTCTATGCTATTTGGGGTATTAACTGTTTCTCAGTTTTCTTATCTGTAAAGTGCTGAAACCAGTGCCTACCTCATAAAGTAACTAAGATAATGATGAGTTATTGCACATAAAGAACTTAGACAAACTCCTGGCATACCACATGCACTTAAAAAAAAAACTGAAATGAAGAAAAAGTAAGGGAAATAATATGATCAGATTTCTTTTCAAGATGAAAAGGTAATCCTGGTGGTGTATGGAAAATCCTACCCAAAGAACACTGCACCACTGAAAAGGCACTAAGGTTGCTTATTTTCCACTGCACTTAATATACCAATTTCAGAGCAACTGTATTAATGATAGGAATGCCTTAGCTAAACTCCCAACAGAAATTTAAAAGGGCCCAATGTTCTCACCATTAGGACACAGAATCCTTACCCAAGTCACCACTTTTGAATAAAGATTCTGGTCATATCTTCAGCAAATCAAATAGTCCTACTTACACTTAAGTGGGAATTACCCTTAAAAATACTCAATGGTTTTCAGAATATACTACTTACTACAGAACTGGGATGAAAATCCAAATTTTTGATTTGTACTTAAATGACAGCACCATTCTATATACAATGTCATGTTAATTTGTCATTACCACTAAGCAAAATGTGGAGTTCCTAATTCAAATATCAATGTTAAAATGCTCCTGTTTAGCAAGGATAAGAACAGAGAAGAAATATTTGCAGTGTTTACACTATTACGCCTTAATTGTTGTTTATAACAGGGGCAATATCTTCCTGAATTACAAGTAGCACCAAGCACAGCAACATGCTTCCTGGCTGATTGCTTAACACTAAGCACAGTTTATTCTAAAGAGACATAAAACATCACTGTGATTTTGGAAAACTAATTTTATGTTTGGTTCATTCATTGTTTTACTCAAGAAATATTTCTTTTAAAATTAAGTGTTTAGTAAGGAAGTAGTAAAATATAGTAATTAATATGTGAAATTCTAGAATACCTGGAATTGAATTCTAAATCCACTGCTCACCAGGTGTTTGTAACTTGAATCTTAATCTGTTTTCTCATCTATAAAACAAATAATTATAAATGTTTTCCTCTTAAGACTGTAAGAATCAAATAAGATAGCACACATAAAGTACAGTATTTCACACACACAAGCATTCAGGACATGTCAGCAATCATTATTTTATTAGAGAACTGGTCTACACATGCTGGGGGTTTGATAGTGTACAAACCCAAGACTGCCCTCAAGAAGCACACTTTCAACTGGGAAAGGAAACTCAGTCACGAAAGTAAGAGTGGAAACTCTAAAGTGGTTTAAAAGAGAATCAGAGTCTAATTGTAGATTTTTTTAAATCTGATATCACCCATTCAATTTTGAACTTCCCCAAGGATTTTCCTCACCATCTGGACCATCAATTCCAGTATTTTTGAAAAGCCTTCATAATTTTCTTACATCACACCTCCTCCTCAGCAAGAAAGGCTCTGTGGGTGGAAAGCAGCAAAACACACTTTATGTTATGCACAAAGCAATCACTCCTCAGAAGATACAGGGCCCTACAGAACAGAAGAGTCACAGCAACTTATCTGGATCAGAAAAACGTCATTATTTCACCAAAAATCCAGAGATAGGAACTAAGGAAAAAAATTTTTTTTTAAATGAGGAAAGGGGGACTAACCTCAAAAGTATTTTTCTAACCAGAAATGCAAGTTTGGAACAATCTAATAGTTTCAGTGGAACCCTTTAGAAATGATAAGGCTATATTCCTATCTCCACATTCATTGAGCTAACATCTCAATACCATGAAGATCTTTCATTAAAGAAGATGGCCAACTTCAAAGCAGAGGTAAGGTTTTTTGCTTGTTTGTTTGTGGCACTGGGGATTGAACCCAGGGCCCTGTGCATGTGAGGCAAGCATTCTACCAACTGAGCTACATCCCTAGCCCCCAAAAGTAAGTTTTTAAAATAGCACACTTTGACTTGGGTAACATTACTGGAAAATCTCCACTGGCAAAGCCTCATAAGATGAAGTTAGAAAAAATAAGAAAAAGGCAGAAATCTGGAAATAAACATATCCAGACCAAGTACAGTAGTATTTGGCTTATAAGTACAGTATAGTTAATTATAAATGACAAACACTGTATTTTTCTCCAATACCACCACCAGAGAAGAGCAGCACATATGTGTGTACCCTCAAATCTTCTTCCAAGCAGTGAAATATAGGAGAGAAAATTTTAAAAATTGAAACAGACTTCAACAAAATTGTTGATACAATTCAAATCTGTTCCTGGGCCTGCTTTACTCAGGCAAGAGCCTACCTAGGGTCTTCCCCAATATTTCATCTTTTATTTACCTCATCTCACTCTTCCCCCAAGTCCAGGTATATATAATTGGAGACTTTCTGGAGACTCTGACTCAAACTAAAGTTCTCAAAGGGTGGAGTATCAGTGCAAATGTTGATGGAAAAGACATTTTGGGGGAAGGAGAGTCTTCACAAATATCAGCAGGGGAAGAGATCAGTCTTACAAGCTAGCTCTGAAATCACACTTTAAAAAGCTTAATATACCATACAACTAAAGCCTTGAAAGCAGAAGATAAAATACTGCTATTTGCTAATTCACAGTTCAGTGCACTCTGACAATGTCCTAAGTATGGTACATTTCAGTCAAACATCACTTCAGCTATTCTTAAGTAAGGGGTAAGGCCAAGAGATAGGCAAGAGAGTTCACCCAAATATGAAGAGAATGCTTATCTGTATTCTTGCCCTGGCACTTACATCTCAGGGTCTACAGTTTTCTAACTTGAGTTAAGCAGGAGAAGCAAAATCCTTCACAGATAGAAAAAGCTTTACTGTCTTTCCCAAAGCATTAAAGCTAATTTTGCAAATCTCAAATATTTTGTATGATCTTTCTAATGTATTTCATCTGGTTTTGGTTATTGTGCTTCTTCCAATAACTGGCTTTCTTTCACTAAGAGATCCTTTCAAAACAAAAAATTTCAGTTAATTTGAAAAATGTTCTTAGTTTTCCTCTCTGAGATTAAACTTTTGTGTCTACTCCTTCCCTGAAGAGCAGCCAATTTGTAAACTAAGATTTCTACATATAGGTGACAGCATGGTGTAGCTGCAACAAAAGGAATGGTTAACTCTTCTTCCCCTGGAGGGCAGAGTCATACTTCAGCAGTTGCCTTATGTGTGTAGCAGACACTCCATAAATATTGACTAGGCTCAGGGAATGGATCTGATGCAGATTTTTTAGGGGAACCAAGTGAAAAGGAACATGTTTCCTGTGTGCTACTTAAACTTTATAGGTTTTTCACAGGCTTAATATGATTAGAAAAAGCTAACACAGTCTTCACAATTTTAAAAGCACTGAATAGTCAACAACTCAAGGGTAGAGTCGTTTACCATGGCAAGAATTCAGTATCAATCTTACAGTGCAAAGAACAGGACATATATGTGAAATAAGAAAATTAAGAATAGATTTTAAATTCTAAAAAGCTGAAGATCACTCCTTAAATCTACTTTTCTTGATTTATAGAATTTATAAAGTAGCATCATGCCATATAAAAAGAATTAAAGAAAATAATTAGCCTGAGAAAAAGTCAGAACTATAACAAATGTTAAAGAAAAAGTATTTTAAATTGTTTTTCAATTCTTTGCAATTTGGATTTCCAATGCCCTATGCCTCCTTTCTCTATTAGGAGAGGGGAAAAAAGTGCTGACCATATAACAAGAAGTAAGCCTACTCCTCAAGGCCAGAATAGCTAAGCACCAATAAGATGTAACAGATGTCCCCATAAGACATTAAGCTGGGCACAGTGGCACATGTTCATAATCCCAGCTACTCAGGAGACTAAGGCAAGAGGATAGCAAGTTCAAAGCCTGCCTGGGCAACTTAGTGAGACCCTAATTTAAACTATAAAACAAAAAGGGCTGAGGACATAGCTCAGTAGTAGAGCACCCCTAGGTTCAATCCTCAATACGAGAGAGAGAGAGAGAGAGAGAGAGAGAGATTAATTTATATCCTTATATTCTAAAGAGATTTATCCTTACATTCTAAAAACGTTCATAAAATGATTGTAGTCAGTAATTTTGCCACGTCTAAAATGAAGGTGTCATTGCGCCCTGTACCTGAGTGCATGATACAGAAAACAAAGTGACCAGCAGAAACGCAATCCAAGAAGCAGAGAAATCTTTAAATGTAGAAAATGAATCACAGATGTTAAAGACTATTTCCACAATTTGCCAACTTTTATAGTACTTAAGAGATTCCCTCTTATAAATTGTTTCTAGCTGGGCAGGTGCCGTGGCACACAACTGTAATCCCAGCAGCTCGTCTGGAGGCTGAGGCAGGAGGATTGCGAGTTCAAACCTGGCCTCAGCAAAAGCTCAAGCC
This sequence comes from Marmota marmota marmota, assembly GCF_001458135.2. Lineage (NCBI taxonomy): Eukaryota > Metazoa > Chordata > Mammalia > Rodentia > Sciuridae > Marmota > Marmota marmota. Next base: position 10,938,223 of record NW_026000243.1, on the reverse strand, counting down.
CCTAAGCAACTCAGTGAGACTCTGTCTCTAAATAAAATAAAAAATAGGACTGGGGTTGTGGCTCAATGGTTAAGTTCCCCTGAGTTCAATCCCTGGTACAAGGAAGGAAGGAGGGAGGGAGGGAGGGAAAGAGGGAAGGAAGGAAGGAAAGAAAGAAAGAAATTGTTTCTAAGTTTGAACTACTGAAAAGGAGGATGGTATATAGAAATTAAGACATTAACAAGTATCATTCCTCTCTTAGTATTCCCTCTCACCCCAAGCTGCTCAGTTGGTCATGAGGCATGAAGTGGAAAGGGATAGGAAAGTCTTTCTATAAACTACAAAGGGACTGCACCGCATGGGGGTAGTGACTATGTTCCATCCCTTTTCTGCAACCCCCAAGACACACCAATATGTTTTCTTGAAGTAATCCCCAAACAGTTCAGCAAAGTGCAAAGCACAATGCAGGCACCCAGCAAATATTTAATGGTAATAATAAATTTCATTAAGTACTCTAAATTTGATGAATTATGAGAAACCACAAATTAACACATCCTTTGTCAACTGGTACACTATAGGTTAAGAGTAATTCTGGCCAAAGTCTACCAAAGGAAAGAAGAATCCAAATGTATTAATGAGTGATCAACTGCATATCCCAATACACAGAAGTCAGTTTGAAGCACAGAACAGCTGGAAACATCAAAACAAAACCATTCTTTGCTGAAGGAAGAAAGAACTGGGGTAGGAAAATGCAGAACTAGCTTTTGGATAACAGGAATAAGACTTCAAGAGAAATACTGGGGAATGTTATTGGATACATTATATTGTTATATTGTGTGCATGTACAAATATATAACATCAAATCCCACCATTATATATAACTATGATGCACCAATAAAAGAAATGAAAAAAAAAAAAAAAAAAAGATTGCCTGTTCCTGAGTGAAAAAGCAAGTGATCAGAGTCCCAAGTAAACATCTGTCCCAACAACTAGACCCTGGATTTGAGAAGAACCTTAAAATAAATGGCCCAACATAACTTAATGTTATTATATACTTACTGAGTATATCATATTCAGTATGATGAGCATAAAGGCCCTTTCTTAATGTTTGTCTCAGTATACAAAGCTCTATCTTATACGCTGTGGGTTATCCACAGACCCAGCCTTCCTGGATGAAAGTGAACAGATCAGGAAAATGACCAGAGAATCCTCACTCATTCCTCTCTGTACTAAATTTAGAACACACTCTATTAGTATCTGGTCCTTCTAAGGTCCAGACAATGTTAATAATTATATTTAAGTACAGCAAAGAAAAAATGATTCACTTACTAGATTAATTCTTTTAAATGTAGTTAAATTTTAGAAAGAAAACATAAAATTGTCAATATTTGGTCTGTTGAACAAATGTGAGAGGCAAAAAGTTCAATAGGAAAAGGGAACAAACCAACTTTATTTCTTCACTTGCTAAAATTAGGTTTGATAACAGAATAAGCCAGACCTAAGTGAAAAAAATACCCGTTTAGAATATCTTCTAAATATTTCTTTGCATACACAAATACAAATATGAAAAACATTATCCCCCATTGGCACAGGATGACTACCTTGAATGTTTTGTTCTCATATAAAAAACAAAATCAGACAAATTAAATGGAAATAAAATGTTCTAAATAAAAACAGTACATAAGTACTAAGTTATGACTATTTCATTTACTTGCAACATGACCATATTGAATAGGGGCCACTTTTTCACCCAGTCAGAAGAAACTCTAGATCAAACACCTTTAAACATCATGATCTAAGATTAAGACTTAAGTTTCCAAATGCTATGACCTTGACCTGCAACCAGTCAGTTTACACATTATACAACTACCAAACCCAGTGTGTCTCAAATGTTGATATGCATGCAAATCACTGGTCATTTTGTATATTTAATGAAGATTCTGATTCACTGCATTTGTAGTTGAGCCTGAGATCATGCATTTTTATAAGTTGCTCATCTGTAAGCCATGAACCACATTTTCAAAGGACTAATTAGAGTTAGATCTGGCAGTATTTCTACCAGGAGGTGCTGCATCAAGCTGCTATGGTATCTGCTGGGAAACATTTGGCAGCATGGTGCCCCTTTTTTGTCCTCCCCCAACTCAGTAATGAAGTCAATCTTTCGTGTTCTTAGGACCTGGGGCCACTGTTAACATCAGCTCACTCAACCATTTATCATCTTAGGCATTTAGTTGTGAAAAGGTCCCACCTGGATGATAATGATTTTGCTTGTAGAGAGGTGGGATGGTAGCAGCCTGAAACTCCCCTCAGGTCCTGTTTCTATAGCAAGAAAAACAAACATTTGACTGCTTGCATGTGTGCAAGGTAAGTGATGCACACACAACACACATACAATTTCCAGTCAGGTATTAAGAGAGTTCTGATGCAGAAGTTTCAATATTATTGGTTACCTGATACTGGAACACAGACTAAAAAAAAAAAAAAAAAAAATGGGGGTGGGTGGTGAGCCTGCAGAAGAGAGGGTTCCCAAATCTACTTACTAATTTGAAAGCAGTGGATAAGCACCATCCTGAGCAGCCACCTTCTAGCCCTGATACCTAACAAAGTAAACCTGAATGTGGGCTATCCTGGTTAAAAACAGCAGTGACTCAAAAACACTTAATAAAGTGTTAGCTCCTTGAAAAAAGATTCACTGTTAGACTTAATAGACATTCACTACCAAGCACATTCAGTTGTCCCTCAGTATCTTAGGGAAATTGGTTCCAAGACGTCTGCAGATGCTCGAGAACCTTGTATAAAATGGCATAGCATTGACATATAACCTAAAACAACTCAAGTAAACTTTAAATCATCGCTAGATTATTTATAACATCCTAACACAATGTAAATGTTATGTTAATAGTTGTATTATAACATAAAAAGATCTATACATGTTCAGAACACATTTTTCCCAACTATTTTTATTCTGCAATTGGTAAAGTCCAAGGTGCAGAAGCACATCCACTCTCAAAAGCAGAGGGCCAACTGAATTTTGACAAATATTTATATACGAAGAAAGCAAACTGTTGCCTATGTTTCTTCATTTATTCATACATTCCCTTGTTTGTTCAAGAAATACTGAACACTTACCCTTACTGTCCTGGAGGCTAGGAAATACAGCAAACAATTCCTATCCCCATACAGCCTGCATACAAAATGTATTCGAGGGCTAGGTTATAGTTCAGTGGTAAAGCACTTGTCTAGCATGCTCAAAATTCTTGGTCCTATTCCTAGCACTGAATTTTAAAAAATATTCTAGCAATACATACATAAACAAAACATATTTTATTCTACATCATTAAATATCATTGAAAAAGTACTATAAACGTGTATAACAGAAGGTATGAATCAAGGAAAGCATACCTCAGGAAGGACATTTAAGATTGAACTGGATGGATAAATACGGTCCAGGTATGCAAAAAGGTGGGTAATGAACACATCCTATGCAATGGGCAGCAAGTGTAATATCTCTGAGCATGGATGAAAAATAAAAACAAGCCAAGAAAGCTGAAATACAGAGAGCAAGCAGGGCAACTTGAAGAAGGGAATTTTAAAAAGCAGAATACAAAATTTTAGAGTATCAATTATATTAATCTCAAATGGATAGAAAAATGACTAAATACATAAAAATGTTTAAGTTCCTGCAATAATGCCCTAAGACAGTATGATTATGAGTGATTTTTTTTTCTTTATGTATACTTTTTAAACTTAACCAAATTTATACTATTAGTTTTCTTAATTAAAAAAACCCATGTCTCCAAACATAACATTGTGGTGGCTCCCTTCTTTAACCTCATGAAACTTTTCCATCATTATACAATTTACATGATATATTTTTGACCCCACACTGAGTCTCCTATAAATTCTATGTGACAGTTCTATTTTGTCCTTCCATACCACTACTTATATGTAACTTATTTAGTCACTTTTAGCTTCCCTTTAGTACTAGCCAATCCACAATGTCTAGCTGTTAGTTCCATCACATTTCTAGTGGAAAATATCACAAAGAATATTGATGCCCAATTTAAAGAATGAAACCTACAAGAATCTAAGCTAGCCAATACTTTAGCTCAAGATAATTTATGATGTACTTAATGAAAGGAGAAATAGAAAAATAAGCAAACATAACCATGGCAGATAATCACCTTCATGCCTAATGTCCTTTATTCTATAGTTTTTATCGGTTTGCAAACCTCAGAATCTGTCACATCCAGATTTCATACTGTGCATGCCAATATGTTCAGAATCACATTATATAACAACCCAATTATATCTAAATCCAAAGATTTCAACAGATTAAAAAAAAAAGCAGCTTCAAACAAAAGCATCTGAGGTTTCCAACACTGTAATAGTTTGGTATTTTCAAAGATAGATGGCTTTGTTACACATATGTCAAAGAAAAAATTCTGCTAACCAGACTATACTGAAATCTAGAGACATCCTCAGCAAAGAGCTTTGAAAGCACTCCAAAATCCAGATGTTCAGAAGGTATATTCTGGCGCTAAAGCAAAGTGTGTCCTAAATGGTTTTAAGCTTTCCTGACTGATAATCAGTTTCTTTTCTGACAGCTAATTTTACTCAATTGAGCCATCAGATATGGAATTAAATAATAAAATAAAATTTAATAAGTGCTACATACTATATGTGAAGATTTTCCATTATTAAAAACAAGCCAGGTGCAGTGGCACACGCCTATAATCCCAGTGGGGCTTGGGAAACTGAAAAGCAGGAAGATCTCGAGTTCAAAGTTAGCCTCAGCAAAAGCAAGGTGCTAAACTACTCAGTGAGACTTTGTCTCTAAATAAAATACAAAACAGGACTGGGGATGTGGCTCAGTGGTCCAGTGGCCCTTAGTTCAATTCCCTGGTACCAAGATCGCCCCCCCCCCAAAAAAAAAAAAAACTTGATGTTTTAAAGTAAGAATGGAAGACAGAAGAAATTCAATACAAACCTAAGGCTGTTTGTATATAAATAAAATCACACTGATTTTATTTGGTGAAGAGGCATTAGATTCCTGAAATGCATTCTTCCGTTCTTTTCAATAGCATGAAATTCACTAGTTGTCAATATCCCACACATCATATCCAATTAAACTTACTGGTGTGGCTGATCCATTCCAACTCTTTTTTTTTAGTATTTTATTAGTTGTTGGTGGCCCTTTATTTATTTTTATGTGGTGCTGAGAATTGAACCCAGTGCCTCACACATGCTAGGCAAGTGTTCTACCACTGAGCTACAACCCAGCCCCCATTCCAACTCTTAATAAGCATTGTTCAAGCATTTTGTAAGCATTTAAGATGCTTAAAGCATGATAAGAGCTTTAGAAGTGGTAAGTGGATACTACATTATTGTTAAATTCAGAGCATTCAATTTTTTGTTTTGGTATTAAATATATGCCACTACTTTTGGTATGGAATTAAAATGAATTAATTCAAGGTAGAATCTGGGGAATTGAGGAGGGAGTGTATTAATAAAATTTGATTCTTGTTTAGCATGTGCAAGGCCCTGCATCACCTAAATAAATAAATAGATAAAATTGGACTCTAGGCCTCAGCTGTTTCTTATTGAATAATGTCTTATAGCAGTACTTCTCAACTGGGATACTGACAACCATAGAGCATCAGGAAAGTTTGGAATCATTTTTGGTTGTCACAACTGGAACATTCATACTGATACAAAGAGGCCAGGATGCTGCTAAACAACCTACAATATACAGATGTTCCTTCATAAGGATTATCTAACCCAAAATGTTCACAGCACCAAGGTTGAGAAACTCTGTAGCTTTAAGAAACTAGTACCTTTTAGCTCTAGAAATTCTGTAACCTATATGTCTATGTTAGTTAAGAGGAATAAATGCTTGTTTTATGGGTATAGAACTTAACACAAAAGAATTAAATGACTGGCTAGGATCATAATGTAAATCAGTGGCAAAAGCTGGGTCTCCTCTGACCCTCAGCCTAGTTATCGAGTAGCTATATTTGGTCTATAAAATAGTTCCTTCTTTCAGAGAAGGCCAACTAAAACAATCTTTACAGGAAATTTTTTTTAAGAGTCTTATCTAGCTATGTCTATAATAAGGCAGACTCTAAGATTTTGCTGTCCAATTGATACTTCTAGCTATTAAACAATAATTAATATCACTGTAAAGATTTCAACTAACACTTTGAAATGAATATTAAAGTAATCCATGAGAGAGAGCTGGGAAGCCAGGATTTAATGCCTATAATGCTTGGGTTTAATGCCCGTGCCTATGGTTAATTTTGGCATAAGAATTTTGGGGTGTTAAACAGAAGGATTTTGTTGAGTTAAAGTGTTTTCCTTTCCTTTCATGCTCTCTTACTTTTCCTTTATATATACATAC
>NW_026000243.1:10923905-10931819 GCF_001458135.2 Marmota marmota marmota | reverse complement strand
TTTTTTTTTAAAGAAAAAAAAAATGTCCTTCATCCTAACAGTACATGGCACAATAATCTCACGATGTGAAATTTCTGTCCTTTCATTTCACCAACAATGTATGGGGAAAGACAAATCTGAAACTCTCAGGTAAAAACAGCCCAGGGCCTATCTGTTCACATAGCATTTTCTTGTCCTGAACTCATCCTTTCTTAATAGTTATTTATTTAATAAGCCGTTTAGAACACAAACTCAGTGATTTATACTGGCAGTTCCCTTACTTAAAAATATGCTGGAATTTCCACTAAAACCTTTTATTATTCGATGCTTGCTAGTTCAGGCATGACATTTTCCCCTAGGCATAAGAGGTCTAATCTTTTCTACAAATAATCACTGAACCAGTTTTCAAATCCAAGAATGTCAAAGAGAAATTTTCTTCTTTACTCACGAAACTTAAAACTAGATTTTTGTTTTCACAGAAAAACTTGGGACAATCTGTGTTTTAGATAAAATTTTTCCAACATAAGAAAACTGGATTTTTAAAACTTGCTATCTCATCAAAATAAGCCATAAAGGAAGCTTCTACAAGAGAAGGTCCTCTAAGTTAGGACTGTAATAATTTTGGAGAACTAGAGAACTAATGAAACTTCAGAACTCAGGGGAATAAAAGCAAAGCAGAGATGATAACATTAAAATCACTTTTAGTAATTCTTTGGTATTCTATAATTTTTCCTACATGTTTTATGATCTTTGATCACCTCAACATATAGCAATAATTTTGTAATACTATCTAGAGCAATAACAGAATAATTAAGACTTTCTTTTAGCATGGTAAATAAAATTTTTAATATGAAATATTAAAATAATAATTTGATATTTATTAATAGTTTGCAAGGATTGTTTCTACTTCCAAATCATTATTGATAATATCATGAGAAAATCAAATATTCATTAACTAGAAATCATTCAGTTTTAAGGGCAGTTGTTAACCTTAGAAAAACTTCAATCTAAAGTTTCACATTGTAAAAATCAGCATTTCAGGTTTCCTTGCAGAGTGGCTAATCTTAAACACTCTTTCCCTCCCTGCAGAGGTTTATTACCCAGTTTTCAACCACATTCTCCCTGCAATGGTTATTACAGACTATAACTTTGGCACTACAGAGTAGCCTTCATGGTAGGCCCTACAGCTTCATGGCATAATCCTAGGTGAGTCAAATAACATGACAGAACACTCCTGGAAGCCATTCCGACACTGAGTTGCCTACAATTCTAATTACCCAAAATGAATAGCTCCCAACTCACCTCCCCTTAGCTGGGAAAAAATGCCTGTGGCCATTTCAATACTACTCAACCTAAGAAGTACAAGAGAAAGGAAGACAGAGTGGAAGAAAAAAAGTTTTAATTGATAGTAGCCAAAACAACTTCTGCATATTTGAGGACACACTGACAGGGTGAAATCCAGGGCCTTGGAATAGCTCCTGAAGCCTGTGTGATGGGCTTCACTTTAAATTTGCCTCTGAATAATTAAGAATCAAATTAACTGTAGGATAGTAGTAATAGACGTAGCTGTAGCAGCAGCAACAACAATTAGTAATAGCAAATTTCTACCATCTATTGATGAAAAACAAAACACTGAAAGCTTACTACTATACTAGGCACTCTGCTAAGCCCTTCACACGAATTAATTTTAATTTTACTATATTGATGACTGTTATTTTTGTTTCTACTTTCTTAAGAATTGGCTTTCATGAGTCATATATTAGAGCCAAGATTCAAACCTATGTCAAGATTCAAACCTTCCAGATAAATGGGAATTCAGAAGAGGAAGAAATTGCCTGTCTAGAGATCTACAAGAGAAGCTTTACAGAAAAGTCCATGAAGGAGGATATTGAGGAAAGAATGGGAGATGAACAGGAAGAAAAACCAATGTCCTGCATTTGTAGTGAATGAGCTACAGTCACTGAAGGGAACTGTCAAAGAACAAGTTTATTCAGAAGACAGTGACAGACAATGTTACAGAGGCAAAGACCATGTTATTAATCTTGGGATCCTCTCAGAAGAAAAATGAATCATTAAAGTCATAACCTTGTAAAAGACAGGAGAACAGCAACATTTTTCTAGAATCCTCCTCCATCTCCCCAGCTCCTCTTTGGGAAGGGTAGACATAGGCAGGAAAAGAAAGTTTCCCTCTCCGTCATCCAAAAAGCCAAATTCAATAGTTTCTCCTTTGAAGATAAAGTGACACCCACTCAAAAACAGGCTTTACAACCAACCAGGTCATATAACTATTCCATTATGGATGGGAGAAAGAAACAAATCATAAGGCTTAAAACTAGAGTCTCTAAACTCTACCTAATTTTCTTCCTGTGAGGTTTCATTAAAGGAGATTTTTAAAAATGTGAGCTAAAAGGTGCTGCACACATATTAGAGAAGCAACCAAGGTTTTAACAGATTTTATTTACTTTACACTTAGGAAATGTACTTGACAAGAAAAGCATAGAAGGTAAAACCTGTGAGTTCAAGAAAGAACAAAACACAAAACATACTCCTCAAAAAAGTTACCTGACTCTGAACTCACTCTGAGAGTTTTGTTGTAATTTGCAAACAGCATGTGGGATATTAGCCATAGAGTAACAGTAGGAGGAAATATTTGTTTTGGCTTCATTGAGGTCCAGATCCCTTATCCAATGTTATGAAATGTCTGCTCAGTCCTAGCTCCTAAGTTAGAGAGAAAGAAGGAGGGTTTAAAAAAAAAAAAAAAAGAGTGAGATCTGTTATAAATGGACTCCACAGTCAGATAGAAGAGGAATTCTAGCAATTATTTCACATCAGCATTTTGCTGTTTCTCATATGACTTAAATCTATTCCCTTCCTGGAGCTATACCAACATGATGAAACACCATAAAAGTCACAGAATTAAAACATTTCTACAATTACATGCATAACTTGTTTTTCAATATAAGTCAAAGTCTCAACTCTGACCTATCTTTGTAGAGTAACTTAAGATAGAAATGTATAGAGAGTATGAACAGATGTTTGAAACTGACAGTCAGCAATCATAAAATAGTCTAGCAAAAAAAGTCAGGCTCCAACAGAATTAACTGAAAGAAGAAATAACAAAATAACAAAGTGATACATTTGTTTACCACTTCTGAACCCTACATGTGGTAGTTAGATCCATTTCAGAAGATGCCCTAAGACTGTATCCCCAAGAACTCCTAGAGCAGCTTCTCAGAGGTACACAAATGTTCTTCTTTTAGGGAGTTATAAAATCCCAAAACGTATATGAAAACTTTTCACCTATATGCATAAAAGTGCTTTTGAAGGACAGGAATCATAGATTTCACCTTTTCCTATTAACTATTCAAAACATAAAAGCTGATGTTCCCTCAAAGTCTAAAACTGTGCCTGGTAAATAAAATAAAATTTAAAAAGCACTTAAATAGTTGTTCCTACTGAGCAACTGCTCTAGACTCACAGCTAAGGTTCCAAGCTCATTCTCTTATCAGTAGAATTAAAAGCGAGGCCAAATATGGTCAGATTGAAAACTTCAGATCTGATGCTAAGAAATCAGATCTAATTAAGAATGCCAACAAAACCAACTAGCTATCCCTTTCTTCTTCATGGCAAACAAACACAGGAACTCTTGAAACACTGGATCTAGTAAGTAAGGTTGCACAGATAATAATCAAAAAACCAACAAATTTTAAAACCTTAAAGCTCTGAAGGATAACTCTGCCCACCTCTCAAGAGTACAGAGGGGATTCAAATTAGATTTACCTGGCTTTTCTAAAGCACCTCTAAACTTTCAGAAGAGAAAGAGTTTCTGTTAAACAGTTTTTCAAAACCCTCAAATACAATTATAATGACCAAATATGGACTAATTCAATTAACTGGTTACAAATTCTCTGATATACCTATAAAATCACTTCTTTGGAAGCTAAAGTGGGCTATCTAACAACAGGAAGGAAATGTGGATATTTTGGTGGTAGTGTGAGAGAGGCAGGGTTTAAATTACTTTCAAATGGTTTGATTAAAACCAATTATTTCCCCCAAGGTCCAAAATATGAATCACATGCAAAACTGGGAAATGCCTAACACCCACAGTGCTGTGCTCCTTCCTTCACCTAGGAAAGTATCTAAAGGCTATGAACAATGGAACCTTCCACAGATGCAGTTTTTTTCCTTACAAGACTATACCTTTCAGTGAGCCAGAATTTCATCATGTAAAAACCAGAACTTCAGATTCCAGCTGGAAAACTCAGGGTTACCTTTGTACTCTGCCTCTAAATGTCTTCACTAGAGCCTCTACAACAGAGTAACTCTGTTTCAGGTGAATATCTAGTGTGGATAGATGTAATTCTCCAAATTTTAAACTATGACTTCTTTTTTCTTCTGTTACTAGGGACTGAATCCAGGAGTGCTTTACCACTGAGCTATATCTGCAACCCTTTTTATTTATTTATTTTTTTATTTTGAGACAAAGTCTAAGTTGCCCAGGTTTACCTTAAACTTGTGATCCTCCTGCCTCAGTCTCACAAGTCACTAGAATTACAGGTATGCCATATCATATCCAGCATAAACCATGGCTTTCATGCATCTCTGGGCTCACAGGAAATGGGAGACCCCTAAAAGGGCAAACCAAATATCTGTGAGCTGAACCAGAAAGTAATAAGATGGAAAGGGAAATTTTGAGGGAAAATTTTGCTCATTTTAACACATCAGTGTGGAAACTGTACCTGTAGACCAGCAGGAAAGTAGAGAAGCAGAGGCTGATATTTTCAAACTATGACAGTGACAGAGAAGGGGCAACAATCATCCCAGAGAGTGGCAATCTTGGCACTCAACTGAACATATGGTCTTAAAAACAAAACAAAACAAAAATGCATGCTTTCTTGGGTTAAGACCAGTTTTCAGAGATGAACATCAACCAAATATCATCTTATAAGCAAAGAGTCATAAGAAACAACAAATAGGTTTAGATGCCTAAGACTTCAGATATTTGAAATATGAAATATCAGATATGAAATACAAAAAAGCTAAGCATAAAATGTTTCAATTTTTTAAGGAATAAAAAATTAAACAAGCAAAAAGAGGACAAAAAGAACCAAGTAAAATTTCAGGAATGAACAGCAATCAGTGAGAAAAACTCTATGCATGACTAAACAATAGATAGAGTTGGAAGCAGAAGTAGTTAATCACAAACAAATATGAAAACAGAACATAAAACAGTAGAGAGTCAAGAACATACAATTATGACAGAAAGATTAACAGTCTTAAAGCCAGAGTGACTGATATGTTTAATCAGAGTCCCAAAGGAGAAGAATCAAGAAAACAGAAGCCAAGCAATATGTGAATAGAAAATACCTGTGAAATAACAGGAAAGAAATTCACAGATACAGAGTGCAATATATTATAAGTAGAATAACTTAAAAGAAATTCCCCCAAGACACGTTGTAGTAACATTTCAGAAAGTCAAAGTATCTTTAAAGTAGCTAGAGAAAAAACAGCAAGATCAGATAGGAGTGAAGATAAGACAGACTGCAGACTTCACAACAGTTATAATGGAAACCAGAAGGCATATATAGTCCAAGTTTTATGACAGAATAACTGTCAATCTAAAATTATAATCTAGCAAACACATACTTCAAGAATAAGATTAATATAGGCATATTTTCAGATACAGTAGTCTTCCTTATCTGCAGTTTTGTTTTCCACAGTTTTCATTACCCAAGCTCAACTGCAGTCTGAAATATTAATATTTCAGACATAGGGGCTAGGAGGTAGCTCAGTGGTAGAATACTTGCCAAAGCATATGCTAGGCTGAGTTTGAGCGAAAGAAAGAAAGGGGGAGTGAGGGGAGTCGGGCAGGTAGGCAGAAAGGCAGGCTGGTAAAAAAGTAACAAAAAACAAAATAAGGAAATGAAATACTAAATGGAAAACTGCAGAAATAAAGCATTCATGAGTTTGAAATTGCATGTCATTCTGAATAGCATGATATCTCATGCCTTTCAGCTAAGTCCTGTCTAGGACATGAATCATCCCTTTGTCCGGCATAACCATATACAAGTTAATGCCCATTAGTCACTTAGTAGACATCATGGTTACCAGATCATGGCTCAATATCACATTGTTTATGTTCAAGCAATCCTTATTTTATTTAATAGCAGCCCCACAATGCAAGAGTAGTGATGATGGCAATTCAGAAATACTACAAAGAAGCCAGAAAGCTTTACCCTTAAGGGAAAAGGTAGAAATTTTAGACTTAATAAGGAAAAAAAATCATTTGATATTGCTAAAATTTATGGTAAGAATGAATCTTCTGGGCTGGGGTTGTGGCTCAAGTGGTAGAGTGCTTGCCTAGCATGCATGAGGCACTGGGTTTAATCCTCAGCACCACATAAAAATAAAATGAAGATATTGTGTCCACCTAAAACTAAAAAATAAATATTAAAAAAAGAATGAATCTTCTACAGACAATATTGTGAAGAAGGAAAAGAAAATGTATGTGAGTTTTCTTGTTGTACCTCAAACTGCAAGTTTCAGACAAGTGCATAAGTGCTTAGTTAAAATGAAAAAAAAAATTAAATTTGTCTATGTATATACAGGAAAAAAACACAGTTATTATTGTTTAGATATGAGGTATCCCCAAAATCTTATGTGTAAAACAATGTAAGAAAGTGTAGAAATTCAATGATTGGGTTATGAGAGTCTCGACATCATATCATAATCAGTGCATTCATTCCCTCATAGGGATTAACTAGGTAATAATTTAGGTAGGTAGGGTATGCTGGAGGAGGCAGGACCCTCCCCTTTCCTCTGCCTCGATGTTCTGCCTCACCTTGGGCCCAGTGCAATGGAGCCAGCTGCCTGTGGACTGAAACTGAGAGCATTAAATAAACTTTTCCTCCACTAAAATTCTTCTTGTCTTTTGATAGCAACAGCGAAACAGCTGACAAACAATTGTATATACAGGGTTTAGTAATATCTGCAGTTTCAGGCATCCACTTAGGGTCTTGGAACATATTCCCCACAGGCAATATATTTAAAAAAAACTAGTTCAACATCAAGATGTTTACACTGAATTATGTTAGGTGGAACTACTCTGACAGCTTCCTCAATGCCCTTTCTTTTCTAATATTCTTGATTACATTTTGATTATTTAACTTTCCTGCTTTAAACTGACAAATGAATTTATATACTGTATACAACACAGCCCAAATTTCTTAGGCTATTATTTAAAGTGCTTTGTAATCTAGTTTCTTGCTAATGTGCTCTGTGGTGGACAACAAGTAATTAGCCTGCCCAAGCCTCAGATTCCATATCTGCAAAATGAGACCTAAAAAACTGCTGAGACCAAAAAGACAGTTTGGGTGCTATGGGCTAAATGTCTGTGTCCCTCTGAAATTCCTGTTGAAACCCTAACCCCTAATGTAATATTATAAGAAGGTGAAGCTTTTCAAAGGTAATTAGGTTTAGATGAGGTCATGAGGGTAGAGACACCATTATGGAATTAGTGATGACCCTTATAAGAAAAGGTATCAGAGCACCTTTCACTCCACAGCAGTCCGTGACTTCCTGCAAGCCAGGAAGGGGAACCTCACAGGAACTGCATATGCTAGCACCTTGTTCATGGACATCCCAGTTTATGGTATTCTGTTATAGTAGTCTGGACTTACTAAGATACCAGATAAAGCAATCATCACAATGCCTGGCACATGATTAATAAATGACAGCTGGGGCTGGGGATGTGGCTCAAGCGGTAGCGCGCTCGCCTGGCATGCGTGCGGCCCAGGTTCGACCCTCAGCACCACATACAAACAAAGATGTTGTGTCCGCCGAAAACCAAAAAATAAATATTAAAATTCTCTCATTCTCTCTCTCTCTCTCTCTCTCTCTCTCTCTCTCTCTCTCTCGCTCTCTCTCTCTCTCTCA
>NW_026000243.1:10910550-10922442 GCF_001458135.2 Marmota marmota marmota | reverse complement strand
AAAAAAAAAAAAAAAAAAAAAAAAAAAAAAAAAAAAAAAAAAAAGAAGCTAGAAAAAGGCACAATCTATAAGCTATCACATTAAACTAAACAAATTAAGTGTTTCCATTACTAGTGCCAAGTTTAAAATTCCACTATTTTATCTACTAGAATTCAAAACACAATGTAATCTTCTCAATATAAAATAAACACTCTCACATTAAAGAAAACTGGAAAAGCAGACAAAAGGATAAAAGAATCATACAGGAAAACAAAACAGTAGAAAATGACCTACCACTTAGAGAACTTACCTACATTTTAGTACACTTTCTTCCAGGTGTTTTCCCTAGTACTTTATGTAATTACAAACATATACTAGTAGTACCTACAGCTTGTATCAACTTCTAAGCATTTCTCCATGTTTTCTTCTTAACCTTGTAACTGCACAGGGAAGATGGCAGAAAACAGATTATGAAATTAAATAAGTCCAAGATATAATTATTCTTAATTCCATAACTACTATAGTAAAAACTGAAACTTTCCCAAAGTTCCTAAGGCCACTGGAATGAAAATAATATACATTTAAAAATGCCTAGACACATAGAAAATGTTTAAAAACTATTAACAGACTTTTAAGTGACACATTTACTAGGGTCTCCTCTGGAAAGATAAAAAAGAAATTCAACCTCTGTTCCCAAGAAAGTTTTAATATCCTTTAGAAGATACAATGCACTCACACCAAACAAAACAACTAAAGCTTGGTGTAACTCAATATGCAGTCATTCTGGTTCTTTAAGGTCTGGGGGCTTTATTCATTTTGCACCCTTAGCATGGAAAACAGGGCCTAGTATATCACAGCTACTAAGAAAAAAAATGTCTTCTGTACTGAAAAACAGACTAAGATATATGCTTAGTTAGAGCTAGGAAGCTGAGGTTGTCAAACATAGCAGACATCAAGAATATAGTACAGTCTGATCTTAGCAATAATTTGTGGGAACCACAAGAGTCTTGAGATAACTTTGCAAATGAAAGAAGACATAGTAAAAAAATGTTTATATGGTCCTAATTGTATTAAAAAGTTTATTTTTTTTACACAAGCCGCACTGCAATCACTATACATACTAACTATGCATGGGGAATGCAATATATAACACATAATAGATACTATTTAAAAACAAAGAAAACATACCAGTTACCAACACACAAACACACACACACACACACAAAAAAAAAACAAACATAAACACAGCATTCCTGGAACATCAGAAACAAGGACTAACTTTCAGAAAGTTAGTGTGCCATGGCAAATGCAAAGAGGCAGTAAATTAAGGCTCTCCTACACTACAGTACGGTAGTGGATACAGTCCTTGCTAAACTGAGTGTAAAAGAATATGCTTGCTCAAACTTTCTTTTCATGATCTCTTTATACTCCAGAAAAGATATATGCATATACGCTAGAATTTAGAGAGTACAAAAATTTAAAATTTGCATTCAACTCTAACAGCATCACTTTCATACAGTATCACCTGATTCTAAAAACATCTTAATAGAGAACTTCACAACTAGGATATCCTTCAGCAGACACTATACATCCTAACTTCATTCACACATATTTTATCCCACTAGTGCTTCAAAAAAATTCAAAGAATTTATGAAGAAGGAATTTACTAATATCATATCCCTAACAGCTGCTAGTTGAATGCACTAAATCCATAGCTCCTTCTGTTACATTCTGCCACCTCAGAAAGTAAGCTTGATAAAAGTCTACTTATTTTTCAAAAGAACTGATTTAAATCTATGCTATGGTGCTGACTTAGGAGCAAGTTTCACACAGTTTAGGGTTGGGTGGCTGATAAATCTTTCTAGATATAAAAGTGTAATTATTTGTAATTAAGTATTTCTAGCAGCTACCCATTCACTCTCTCTAGTCTGCAGTACTCAAGAACAAATGTCCATCAACAAGTCATTTGGGAATGAGCAGCTGATTTAAAACTGCTCATTCCTGGGACAGGTGTTCTTTTGTTTTTTTTTGAAACACACAAGTCTAATAATGATTTGTTGAATTGCAACTGTCATCAATTGAACACAGGAATATTTTATTTACAAATGACGGTCTTGAACACTTGATTAGTTGGTTAAACTGATCCAAATAAAAATTTCACTAATTCATATTAAATTAACAAAAGCCAATAAAGTTTAACTATTAATGTTTGCTATAAAATCAGGGACATTTTTTAAAAGAAAACACTGAATAGTAATAGCAGTTAAAAAAATCCTAAAAAAAAATTAAAAAGACATCATTGTCAAGATCTTGTGAAAGTTTAATAGAGTACACTTAGGTTAGTATAAACCTAAGAATGGAAAACCCAATCAGAAAAAAAAAAAAAAGTTACATCCCTTCAAAGTGGCTTCAAAGTGGATTAATACATCCTACCACTTTGATTCAATGTCATTAGTCCTGGTCTTGAAAATCTGATTCTTCCTGCTATGATCTTCAGGTAAATTCCAACACTCTATAGCAAGAAAATCACAAAATTAGCCCCTCAGAGAGGGCAAAATCAAAGATTAGAGTTATATGAAGTACTTAGCATATTATTATTAATAAACCACAAAATTGAAACTCATTCCTGCAGGAAACTACCAAATGTTTCTGCAATAAAAACTGCAAACTCATGTGAACAAATCTTTTCAACAATAGAGAGTTGTTACAGTCTGTGAATAGGACAGTGTCAGTGTAACCAACACAGTGGGAGCTGGACATTCCTGACACCCTTGTCCCCTGGCTAGCCTTTGGTCACTTTTATCTCCAATTGCATTTGGTTCTGGAAGTAACTTTGCTGAGACTGATCCTTCTTATTTTTGTGCCAGACCCTTAGTTTTTAACTACCACCAACCTGAGCATCCTACTAGAATAAGCATCAAACACAAGAATCTTTGTTTTCTTAAATCTGTTCACACACACCCCACCCCCATTCCCAAGAGCCCCTTCGTGGTTTAATTGGTATTTTCTGGAAGACATCAAGGGATGACAGTTTTGGTTACCTTGGAAAGCTTACTAGTCAAGAAGAGTTGGTGAAGCGCTTTTGAGTAAATGTGAGTTTTACACTACTTACTCTGAAGGCAGCCTTAGAAATAGACTCCATTAAAATCTGAAAATAGTGTAATAAAATCCACCTCACACAGGTGGTTCTAAGGTCTAAACGAAATAATGACTTTGAAATGCCGTGAGAGTGTGTGGGTGTATTAATACATACTAAATGGAAGCTATTAGAGCACTTCTGTTCAACTAACCAGGGAAATACGGATCTCATGAGAATTCCAAAAAGTAGCAAAGAATATGAACAAATTTCTCAGGTTTATCAGCGTGCCCTGGTCAAAATGGCCCAGATGCTATTTGGGGTAAGGGTCTCCCCCACCAGGCTAAATACAAAGAGGTACTGGACTGATAACCGTGCAGTTTTATCTCTGGAAAAGGAAAGCTGGGTTTGCCCAATTCAATTCCTTTGTTGACTGGCGAAAAGCAGATCAGCAGAGCTCTAGCTGGAACCAAGAAACCGGACAGGCCTCGGAGTACTGCCTCACTGGTACTTTGCAAAGCCACTCGCTGTCCACTTTTGGACACCGCACTACTCCGCAGCTTCCCAGTGACTTTCCGAGTCCACACCACAGTTGCTGTTGTCCACGCAGAAGGCGGTGCCCACTCTGCGGGACTAAAGCCCACCGTCCCGGAGAGCTCTCCACCAGAGCTGAGGCCCTTCAACAGGGATCAGACCCTCGCCGGGATGCGCCCACAGTTCGGAGTTACTCCGCCTGCCCGAAATAAGCCCACTGCCCGGGCCCGGCTGCCCGGGCTTCCCACAGACCCCGGCTCGAAACCCCACCCCCTACCAGGGATTCGCGCTGCTACTTCGGCCCGGGACTCCCAGAGTCCCCAGAGCTGGGACCGCTATTCCTTCAGTACCAGAACCATCCGCTTCAGCCCGCTCTGCTTCCATCGCCCGGAGGGAGACCCTACCCTCCCAACGGCAGAAACACGCCAACTCACCCCTGAAAAGCAGCAGCAGAAAGAAGTCGGGCAGCCGGGCACCGAGCCGAAGTCGCGGTAGCAGCCTCAGCGCCATGTCGAGGGGAGCTGAGGGGCCCGGCGGGCGCGCGGCGCAGCTCGCGGACCCCGCGCGCATGCGTCCAGCCGGTCTGGAGCCTGCAACCCGCCCCCAGTTACCATAGCGACCACCGGCCACGACGAGGCAGCACCATGGTGACAGAGGAAGCTGAAGTCTGGTTGCTATGGAGGCAGCGATGCTCTAAACCTGGCCCTTGATATCTCTTGAAAGAACTTGGTGGGAGGAGGGTAAAGAAACGTTCAAAAGTGGGGCTGGGTACATTTCTATAACTAGAATAAATCTGTCACTACAGGTCTGAGAAGAAACACTCCATTAAAATGTGGGGAATTCATCTTTTTCTTATTTTACAAATAAGGATGCAGCTTAGTTATCTTGGAAGCATTATTATCTTCACATCTTTAGGGGCCCTGATTCAAAATGTGATGAAAACAAAAATCTGCCTAAAACATTAGTAAGACATACACTATGATGTACATAAAAGCAATATTCTTCTAAAACAATTCATTTCTGTGGTAGATCAAAATTATAATGGCATGCCCAAATAGTTTATATGTAGAATATCGGGTTAATTCTTTGCTTTGAATTCCGAATATTTGGAGACAACAAATAAGGTTAGGGGAGAAAAATGGAGCAGAATCTTATGAAGACAAGAAGCTGAAGACAAGGATAAAAACAAACTAGAAACTAGACCTAAGGAGGAATTAGGATTTAAAATCTTATTTAAAGCTGGGCACCGTGTGCCCACCTGTAATCCCAGCAGCTCGGGAGGCTGTGGCAGGAAAATCATGAGTTCAAAGCCAGCCTCAGCAAAAGCGAGGTGTTAAGCAATTCGGTGAGACCCTGTCTAAATAAAATACAGTGGCTCAGTGGCCAAGTGCCTCTGAGTTCAATTCCCAGTAACCCCTCCCCCCAAAAAAAATTGTTACTTAATAGTGTGAAAAATCCTTGAAAAAACTTTCTTTGTATCAAATATATAAAGAATATTCCTAACACTCCCAGAAACAGCATAACAACAGATTTCTGAATATACTTATTAATAAAACATGCCAGTTTCCAACAATGAGTATTTCTCAATAGTTAACATAAGGACTTCATCCTACTACATTGTCTTGGAAATATACACACACACACACACACACACACACACACACACACACATATATATATATATATATATATATATATATATAGCAAATTTATATACATAAATGCCAAGAAACATGAAATAGATTGAGGTTGTTGCTAAGATATGCCTCAATTTCCATTACTATGATCTTCTTCATACATATTTAAAACTTCTCAAACCATTGCAAATGCAAATTAATTACCTTCCCAAAAAAATTTCATAATGACAGAATAAAAAAATTTAAATAACTTTAAACTTTTATAATTCTATTTGCCTTTTCTTTCTTAAACCTTCTTTCCAGTTCAGGTCACCATATGCCAAAATCATAAATAAATGTTTGGCATATGGTGTAAGAGTCATTTTATAATGGTGGTCTCTCTCCTTTTATCAAAGACAAATGGAAAAATCAAAAAGAGGAAAATTCCACTTGGGTCCAGGGATTTTTTTTTTCTGCTCTCTTCTCCCTTTATGATCTCACCTGATCATATTTACCTAAATGAAGAAACATTTTAGTTATTTAGGAAATGTGACATGGTGTCTGACTGTGGATCGATTATAGTTTTCAGAAACCAGTGTCTCTTCTGCTAAATTTCCTGTGCCTGCATTTTGAAATAGTTCTTTCTGTTAAAAGGTCTTGTCTTTTAGGGAATCTTTGGAAACTTAGAGATTACAAAGAAAGCCTTCATGAATATTCTATAAGGGGCAAAGGTTCCTAGGAGAGAGGATGGCAGGTGCTTCATTGTAAAACATTGATTTTCCTCCACAGATGGAGTTTGAATGTTATTACTGATGGTGGAGATACATTCCTGGAACAGTAGTGGGTCTAGGGATGCAGGGGGACTGGGTAATGAGTGTCCCTGTGAAATGGTCTGTTCTTCAGGATTTCATTGTTCCCTGGAGAGTGCTGACCCTGATCAGAAGGGAATCAGAACTCAATGAGGCCAGAAGCAAAGCTCTGGATACATTCATCAAGCATGGGGTGTGCAGTCTGTGCCTCTGCCTCAGCATCATCCAAGTATACTTATTTCTAATGTGTGGCTACTAGGGAGAGACACATTTCTCTCTCTCTCTCTCTCTCTCTCTGGTAATGATTTATTTTTTAACATTTCAATGGGATTTTATTTTTTATTGGTGCATTATAATCATCTGTAATTGTGGGATTTGTTGTCACATATACATTCATATATGCACACAATAGAATATAATTTGTCAATTGTTTTCCCTAATACCTCCCTTTTCCCTCCTCTCTCCCCCTATCTCCTACCTCTATTCTACTGATTTCCCTCCTGTTTGGAGAGATCTGTTTCTTAACTTATCATGTCCCACAATTCCAGACAGAATTGAAAACTTGAGAATTAATGGGTTAAAAGAGTTCAAGGAACTAAATATGTTTGTGCTGAGCTTAAGCAAAAGCATTTGCAATACCGTTCAATACAAACATAAAGTGCAAATCAAGTGACAAAGAAATGGTTCCTATGAGACTTGTCTCTGAGCAGAACAGAGGAGTCTGGGTTTTGTAACATTGGGAAAGGTTAACTTAACTTCACCAAGCCTTATATTCCTTGTCTGTAAAATAAGAATAACATTACTCATGTCAGGGAAGGATTACATGAGGTTAACACCTGAAACATACTGATTCTCAATAAATATTTATTGCCCTTTCCCTTTTCCACCACTTTGATTCATGTCAGGCAAAATAATCACAATATTCCCAAAGAGCCTTAATGAGAAGAGGGAGTTTTACCTCAGTGTGTTTATTTTCTTGGTGTGACCATATTCTTTAAAAGTCATATGATTGTGGCTTCTGTTCCTTCACTGTACCATTATATCCTTGACTGGTCATATGTAATCAACCCTCATAGGATGAGAGAGAGGGATCCTTTTACTGAGGGAAGTCTCTTACCCCAAAATTGTTCTATTAAAACATTCCTGTACAGAATTTGTTGGGAGTCTGGCCTCATCTTTGTTGTTTCATTTCATTTTCCCTCCATTTGAGCCCCATCTTTTGAAATATATCCTACTATGTATGCTCTCATTTTATCCCAGCTCTAATCCCATGCTCTTTGTCTTCAAAGTACTTCTTTAATTTTATTTCAATAAAAAGATTCCCCTCCCCTACCCACACAAGAAAATAATAGCAGACACAACCCTCTGTAACATATGCTACAGTTCAACTTATTTGTACATTCCTCTCTTTTGCAGTAGTTCATTTGGAAAGGTCATGCTAAGTTTTTATCACGTGACTTCCTAGAGAGAGGCCCTTGTTAGCAGCTACTTAGTAAACCTTTCACAGGAGGCTTTGTGTTCATGTGCTCATGTGTGTTTCTTTAATAAGAAAATCATACACACAGGGGTTTAAAAATAGTCCTTCATTTGTAGTAGGGCAGTGATGCCAGAATTAGACAAGCAGTCAGTAAGGATAGGTAAATGGAATCAGGTCAGATACAGTCAGGCCAATTTTAAGTGAGTCCGGAGAAGTAGGAAACCCTGAGGGATTGAAATGTTAATTCCTTCAGAGCCCTTCCTCCACCCTCATCAAGAACCTCCCCCTGCTCCAACCTGTTGCTAAGGTAACCTGTCCCAGGAATTGCCCTTCCCTACAGGGAGCTATAGTTAAGTTGTTAATTAATGTGTCCTGGGCTGCACCATCCTGCCCTTCCCCACTTCAGCCCACCTGTTCCCCACCATTTGGTCATCCCACTGGGCATTCCTGGGCCTAATCACATATGCAAGGAAGGAGAAAGATAAGGGGAAGAGGACTGGAGAACAAAGGATGCCTAGGACACATTAAAAGGGCAGAACACCTGGCTTCACAGGATACCAAGATAACCAGTTATGGCCCCCTTCTCCATCCAGTGAGAAGTCTATGTTATCCCTTTCTAAATAAACCCTGCTTTATATGCTTGCCTCGGTGTGTTTCAACAATGTTCAAACTTTATTATGTGAGGGAGCAGAACTTGTCACCGATAACCAGAGGTTTAAGCAGGACTTAAACTGTTGGGGCTGCATCCTCTAACAGCCAGGGAACATTTACTACACAATATACATAAAACACAACAACATAATCAACAGTGGGCAATACCATGCATAATGGATGTCCCTGACAGAAAATTTGCTTCCCCATGCTTCACACTAAGTCCTAGTGAAGTACATATCCATGCTGGCTCTATCAGGGTGTCTCTGTTATTTCTTTGATTAGGCAGGGTCTGGGGGGGGGGCCTTATAGACACCACAAAGGGTGTCCTGGACAGCAGGTAAATAACAGTCCCCAGACACCCTGCAGGAATCATTTTGTGATGAGATAAAACAGACCAACTTTTTTTTTTTTTTTTTAAACACTAATGTGTTGAATACATCCACTGGAATGGGGAGAAAGTGAGAAACTGTTTTTCTAAACTGAACCTCAGGGCTAGGGCCACTGATGATCCTCAAGGACACCAGTACTGCCAGAATTATCTTGGAGGGAAACCCAGGAGCAACTGTTGCTCAGTGTGAGACCACTTCCAAGTAGAGCAGGGAAGGGGCAGCCCCAACCTGGGTAAATAGGTACTTGCTGCTATGTGCTTCAGTAGTGTGCCTCCAGGATGCTAGAACTACTTTGTTTACAGATTGTGATATTTTTATCCCAGGCCTCCAATTAAAGGTAATTTTGTCTTCACACAGATTGTACCATCGAAGTGTACACTTCCTAGCAGCACCAGAGAGAGACCAAGCCTTCAGGCCTTTGTTGTTACTCTGCCTCTGCTACCAGGATCTTGCTAGAACCAACTCCATATTTCAATATTTTGGGATGGGGCAAGTTCTTTCAGAGAGCTCTGGGCCCAGGGTTTCAGCATAGTAACTTGTACTGCTTAGGCCTCTCTGGGGTGGGGAGAGTACTTTTTTTATGGTTGCTATTGTAGATATTTTAGATATCCTGTTCTAGGGCTGGAAAGAGTGGGTATTTTATTCCATTTTCCAGGTCTTCAACATGATGAAGGCTATACCACAGGAAGTCTTCTCCCAGAGATTATTCACAACACCATACTTAAGCCTGTGAATAGGGACACTGGTTAAGATTCTGTAGTGTCTCTTTAGTTTCATGGCATTATATTCCCACAGAATTTAGGATTAGGAGGAATAGATATGTCCTCTTGAGTGGTGTCAGAATCCTCAAAGCACTCAAGATGCTCAGCAGAGATCTCTTCCAGTGGGGATGCCGCTCAGCCCTGCCAAGAACAGAGACCTTGAATCATCCATCCCCTAACAGCAAATTACACTTTTGCACTCTTTACACCCAGGCCATAGGAAGGAAAATTGGAAGTACACCAATTTTGACATACAAGATTCTCTCTATGCCCTCCCCACGGCAGGCAGAGGCCGCCGTCACTGGCCCATTGCAAGCTACATCATTTTCCATTTGGCTTGTTAAAATGGTCTGCGGGAAGCTCTTTCTGTGTTTAGACTTTACAAAATTATGACTAAGACAGGACCAAGGCCAATAATAGGATCTCAATAAGTGTGTGTGTGTGTGTGTGTGTGTGTGTGTGTTAGTTAATGGGGACTGAACCCAATTCCTCAGGCATGTTAGGTAAATACTACATCCTTAGCCCTTCAATAAATGTCTTTGCAATGAATGACTATAAGATTCCTTTATCCTGTAAAACCAACATCTGCTTAGATTGTTTTGCCTAAAATTCTTAAGTGGATCCTTACGACCTTCAAAATAAAATTAAAATCCCTTAGTATGACTGAAGAAGTCACGGCTGTAAAAAGAAGTCTTATGTTCATGAGCATTAGGACTTCCCCATCTCATATTACATCCTCTTCTGTCTCCTTGAATCTAGTTACACTGAGCTAGTTGTAGTTCTCAAAACTTGTTGGACTTTCACAAGCCACTGAAGTGGCCTGTGTGGTCCTTTCTGCCTGTCTTTCTCTCTGCTTACTATACTCAGTTTTCTAATTCTATCATGTCCTCGTGTAAGAATTTCCTTATCCTCCTGTTCCCTCTAAGATGATTTAAGTGCCCTCCTCTGTCCTTCTGAATGCACTATGTGTGCATCAATTTTACACTATACTACATTGCACTGTAATGTGTTTTCTTTGTAGTTCTCAGACTTCTAAAGTGCTTTCGACAACCTTTCTTTGCTAATGTATTTGTCTGAAGCTATAATCCTTTCTAAAGACAGTTTTAACTGCCTCCCACAAGTTGTAATAGATATTGTCTTCACTGTCACTTGGTCTACCACTGAGTAGAGGCATTGGATTTGATCCTAGTACCACATAAAAACAAATAAATACATTGAGTCCATATACAACTAAAAAAAATATTTTTAAAAAATGTTGTTTCTTCTGAGGATTGCTTTGATCCCTAATCATAATTACTGAATTTTTCCCCTTCTTCTCATTAGAATTTGAGCAACTTGGGGCATGAAATTATGACATTCTGTATGGTCCTGAATTCCTTTCAGCAACTCTGGAAAATTCTAGCCATTGTCTCTTCGTTTACTGCCTTTATTTAATCTCTCTTCTTGTTTTATTTCATTACAACTCTTATTTCATATTGCATACATCTCCTGACAACTTTGCAATATTTTCTTTAATCCCTCTGTGCTTCATCCTGATTTTCTGAGATCCACCTTTCACTTCACCAGTTTTCCTTTATTCTCCTATTTTTTTTTTCTTTTTGGCACAACAGATTAAACCCCCAGGTGCTTTAACTACTGAGGTATATCCTCAGTTCTTTTTTTTTTTTTTTTTGAGACAAGGTCCCACTAAATTGCTGAGGCTAGCCTCAAACCTATGATCCTCTTATCCCAGCCTCTCGAGTTGCCTCTTCCATTTTTTTCCCTCTCATACATGTTTCATTTCTAAAAGTTCTATGTGGCAATTTTTCTCAATTGCCTATTCTTTTTTAATGCTCTTTTTCTTTACCTGTGTTTTCTAGTTCTTTTATCTGTCTATACTTTGTAAGTGTCTTCTATTGTTTCTTTTGGATTTGTTGGGAAAACATATAACGGCAGCCACACCCCAAAAACCCCAACATGGCGTCTGAAGGGCTTCTCTTCCTGCCTCTCCCTTTCCAACGGGCACCAATATTCAAATCCCGCTGGCGGGAAACCTTAGCCCCAATAAGAACTAACTTCTTGGGCTCCGGAACTGACATCTGGAAGAACTTACCAATAAACGGGCGACCCGTCATTTACCTAAGCCCTGCCACCTCTCCTTAGATCTATATAAGCCCACAGCCTTTTGTAATAAAGTGGAATCTCTCTGGTGATTTGTGTTGTGTGGTGTCTTCCATTCGTAGTGCAGCGCGGTGTCTTTCAGGATTATTTCATTATCTCAAGGTGCTGGTATGCTGATTCTCCACCTGGTGGCTTGTATGTTTGTAGTTAAGTAGTCTTCACAGAGATTGTTTTATTCTGTGAGGATCTTTGTGTTCTTAGAATGTACTAGGACAAGTTGTGTGTTTCCAACTACCAATTGCTCTGCAGGACTCCATGGTGCAAGAAAAGATCTTCCATTATTCATTTCTAGGCTTGGGGACATCCATGCCACAGGAGAGTTTATAAATTCAAGTCAACACCAACATGTGACACAGTCCTTTAGTTTCTCTTAGGAACTTGTTTTTTCTTACCAGAGCCTAAGGCAAAAACTGATGAGTTTTTGTTTTTGCTCCCCC
>NW_026000243.1:10759714-10910025 GCF_001458135.2 Marmota marmota marmota | reverse complement strand
CACCCCGCCCCTTCCCCTAGAAGAGCAACATAATCCTGGTTCAAAAAGCTTTAGGGGCTATCTCCTTACCCAGTGGATATTATTCTTGCTCTGATACATCCAGGGCTTCCTCCTTCCCCTCCTCATTCTCTTGCTTATCCTCCCCCTTCATCCTTCTCTTCCTCCTATATTGTAATGGTTCTGACTTGCAAAGTTATTGTTTTGGCTTTAAATTCCTTCCATTTTCTGTCACTTGAGAATCTGTTTCCAGCTCAGTATGCATTTAGATTTTTCTTTTTTCTTATTCAGAATTTTTCTGTGTAATGTGGCAGAACAGCAGACATTAATATTGTTCCTGGGCTAGAGTTGTAGCTCAGTTAATTTTAGGTGTCAACTCGACTGATTGAAGAAACCCCTGGAGGGGCTGGGGATGTGGCTCAAGCGATAGCTGCTCGCCTGGCATGCGTGCGGCCCAGGTTCGATCCTCCGCACCATATACAAACAAAAATATGTGTCCGCCAAAAACTAAAAAATAAATATTAAAAAATTCTCTCTCTCTCTTTAAAAAGAAAAAGAAACCCCTGGAAACCTGGTAAAGCATTATTTTACATGTGTCTGTGAGTTGTTTCCAGAGATTACTATGTGAGTTATAGTGGACTAGGTGGGCAAAATTTGTCTTCCAACTGAACATCTTCCAATTGAACATGTGAAAGAGAACAAATGCAGATGAACTCTTTTCTCCAACAACTGGGAGAGACCTTTCATCTAGTACCTAGGACATCAGAGATCAAGGCTAGCTGCCCTCTGGGCTCCAAAACTTATACCAGCAGTCAGTCTCACACCCCAGCCCTTAAGGTGTTCCAGGCTTTCAGTCTCAAACTGATAGTTACACCATAGACTTTCCTGGTTCTGAGGCCTTTGAATTTAGCCTGAGTCACACTACTGGAATCCTAGGTTTTTCAGCTTGCAGATAGCCTGTCATGGGACTTCTCAGCCTCCATAATCATGTCAGCCAACTCTCTTAACAAATTATTTCTCATGCCTATAAACAAGGCTTATGGTTCTGTCTCTCTGTAGGACCCTGCCTAATACTTAAGGATGAAGACATATCTCATTTTGTTCATCACATCTAGTCATGCAGGTTGTTCCTAGACATAACATTAGTAAGATAGTAGAACCCAAAGACTAAGAGAAAAATCTCAAAGTTATTTATATTAATAAGTCTAGGATTCTACATCCAGCTAAATTATTATGCTAGAGTAAAGACAAAACAATTTGATAGTATTTCTTTTACTAGGTAAAGAGATGATAGACTAACAGTTGCTTTAAAAGAAAAGCTTTAAAAATAAATAAAATAGGAACTGTACCTGAAAGTAAGCAATGATATAAAGAGGTAATAATGGGGCTCACTCTTAGAAGATGGTGAATTAGAGGAGGTTGCTCTACAAACTGCTCTGTGATGTATGACCAAGAAAGTACATAAAAAGGTTCTCAGTGAGTTGGGTAAAAGAGAGATTTTACTGGAATTTAATACTGGACTCCGAGAACATACTAAAGTGATGCAGCCACATCAATATTTATAGTAGCACAATTCACAGTAGCTAAGCTATGGAACCAACCTAATGCCCTTCAGTAGAAGAATGGATAAATTTGCAAATTTAAATTAACATTTCACTGAAATGGGGAGGATCTGAAAGCCTTGGCCTTTTGTCTGTTGCAGGCATTGTAGTTACTTAGTTCTCCATCCCATAACAAAATACCCAAGGCAATGAAAAGATTTATTTTGGCTCATAGTTCTAGAGGTTCCAGTCCAAGATCACACAGCCTCACTGATTTGGGCCTTCAGAAAGGGTAGAATTGCATGACAAGTGCCTGGCAAAGCAACCTCTCACCTCATGGCCAGGAAGCAAGAGAAAAAGGAAGAAACTGGGGTCCCACAATCCTCTTTGAGGGCACATCCCCAGTGACTGAAAGACCTCCCATAAGGCCCCACCTTCTAAAGATCCATACAGTACCTTCCAATAGTACAACTTTGGGGATCAAGCCTTTAGCACATGGACCTGTGGGGGACATTCAACATCTGAACCATAGAAGTGATGCTCTGGCCCTTCCCCCACTTCTAACAGCCTGCACTCACAGCTCTATTCAAAGGATGGCAGGTGGTAGTGTTAGAGCCACTTGTCAATCATGCTTAGGAAACTGGAAGTGCCTGGCAGTTTTTGTCCACTATAATCCTGTAAGTCCAATTCTCTTGCTTCCATGAAATAAACTGAGAAGTCATATTCCTTTTTGAGCTCTTCTAAGGATCATCTGAGGTTGGGACATGCCTAAAAATGTCTTCTTGCTTGACTTCTTTCCCTTCCCTATTCTACTCCCCACACTCCTTAGCAATTTCCCCATAAGAGCACTTTCTTTCACATAAATTCTTATCTCAGGGTCAGCTTTATGACTCACCTAAGACAAAGCCTAGCAAGGAATCATAATTGACACAATAGAACCAACCTAGGCACCCTTCAAAAGATGAATGGATAAAGAAATTGTGGTTATATATACACACAATGGAATGTTACTCAGCCTTAAATTAGAATGAAAGTATGGGCATTTGCCAGTAAATGGGTGGAACTGGATAATATTATGCTAAGCAAAATAAGCCAATCCCAAGGAACCAAAGGCCAAATGTTTTCTTTGACATGAAGATACTAATTCACAGTAAGAGGCCTAGAGAATAAAGGTACTTTGGATTAGACAGAGGGGAGTGAAGGGAGGGGAGGGACATGGGGGTAGGAATGATAGTAGAATGAATTGGACATTATTATCCTATGTGCATATATGATTATATAACATGTGTAAGTTTACATCATATACAACCAGAAGAACAAGCACTTATATATATATATCCATTTATGTATGATGTGTCAAAATGCATCCTACTGTCATGTATTAGAACAAATAAATTTAAAAAATTAAACAAACAAATTTTAAAAAATAATGATTGACACATCAGGTGCTCATAGTATACTTAGCCTTGTACCAGCTACTGTCAGAAATTGATGTCCCCTTCTCTGTCTCCTCCTACTTTCCCACTATCAGAAATTTATCTCCCCTTCCCTTTCCTTTCCCTATTCATTCCCCCTCCCCTGTGTGTGTGTGTGTGTGTGTTTCCCTAAGCCATCGAGCAAGTGGCTGCCATTTGTCATTCACTAGGCTAGGAGTGAGGACACAGACTTGACATAAGTAATGGACCTATGTCATGTCTCTTCTACTTCTCCTGGGTTTGTTTTTCTAATTTTTTTCTCATGGGAATGATAGCATATATTACCCTGCCCTCATAGGTTTTCTGTGACTTTTAAAATAAAACAACAGACAGAGATGTATTTTGCAAGAAAGATGTGCCAGTAGCACACACTTGTGGAGGATTAAAAGTCCTTCAAGGACTTTAGAGAAAGCTCTCTAGCCACTTCTGCCTCCCCTCCTCCTCCTGGCTGGAGCAGGTGTGGGTGGCCAGAGCCTGCCCTCACCAATGCCAGACTAGGAGAAACCTCTGGACTGAGTAAGGAATGCTGCCTGGTTCCCTCTGCACTGTCTGAAGAGTATTAATAACCATGGCAGGGAGGATTAGCCATATGCCACTTAATTCCTGTTAATCAGGATTGAGGGGGAGTTTGTGCTTGTAAGTAACAGATGAGCTGGTGGCTTCCCCACAGGCCTGGCTGCACTCACAGGCAGGCCAGCTCAGCTGCACATCAGCTCTTGCACAGTTCGTACCACCATCCACCCCGTTCCTTCTCCCTCATGTTCTCAGATCTCACCCTTTCTGCCTGCTCTCTTTAGATTGCATTCCCTTTCCTTAATCTTTGCATTATTCCAATTCTTCTTATCAGTTAGCTCTTCCAGCCATTTCCTTCACTTCTGTCTCCCTGGCTTACTCTTGGATTTGTATCCTCTTCTCAATTGCATGTGTCCACTTCTAGGTTTGGCTTTTTCTCCTCCCTTCCCTGTCTCTCACTTTTTCTTTTTACACTCAGATCCCTGTACATATACCTTCTCTTTCATACACACACACACACACACACACACACACACACACCCATATGTAGATGGACACAAAACTTTTATTTATTTTTATGTGGTGCTGAGGATTGAACCCAGTGCCTCACATGTGCTAGGCAAATGCTTTACCACTGAGCTACAACTTTCCACCTCTACCTCCTTTTTCCTGCATTGCCCTATATAAACTAAATGCAAAGTTCCAAGGCAAGCCTTTTCTGGCCCTCTTGAGACCAGCTTCTTCTTAGTGTGTCTTCCTCTCACTCCTCGCCTAACTTCAATGAAAATTCCAAATCAAAGCCTCCCTCTGATGCATTTTTTGCTCTCCAGCTAGGCAGCAGAGGTTGCAAATGGGACTCTGAGAACCTCTCCTCCGTTTCTCTTTTCCTTCTCCTCCTCCATCTCTCCAGGCTGAGCTCAGAACCAGCATGCACAAGAAGGAACCAAATGTCCCACTCCAAGGTCAAATTGTGCTCTGCCCTCAAACTGCATGAGATTATTTTTGTCTCTTCATTACACTGTGTCTATTCTGGTGTGTGTGTGTGTGTGTGCGCGCGCATTGATGTGTTTTAAGCAGCATTTTGCAGAAAACTGTTGAGAAGTGTCTGGAAAAGGACATTTGCAGGAATGTGTATTTAACAACAGATCTGAACCAAAGTGGGAGAAGATTTTTATTTGCATAGTCTATGTGTAGGATGCATTTGGATGAAGAACGGAAAGGAAGCTTTCAGCTGCTTCTTAGAAGTATCCAAACCATCTCTCAGGATAGCCCCTCAAAATATCTAATTCTGGGGAAGCAGCAGATTTCCAGGGTGTGGCTTCCTTTAGCAACAAAACTTGGGTTTTGTTTCCAAGAAGCTCATTCAATGACAAAGAAAAAAACCATCTTTGACCCTGCCTAACAGTCATTCCAACCTCAAGGACACACACACACACTTCCTGTCACTAGCAGTCTCTCAATTCTTGGCACAGGCTGCTCCCTCTTCCATCTAAGGGATGGTTTTGCAGGACAGTTTACAGCTGCAGTGGCCTGTAGGTGTCCCTGGTCCTGCTCTTGATCATAAATGTTTTACAAAAGGAGAGGAGCACAAATAGGAAAATCTGCTTCTTGGAGTCTTCCTCCATGTTCCAGAATCCCACTGTCAAGCCCTAATCAGAACCTTATTGAAAGAGGGCTAGGCAGCCTGCTCCCACTGTGGGCTGCTGCAGGATCCAGGAGGATCCCCTTCCCACCCTGGCCCTTCCTTTCTGCAGCCTCACTGCACCACCTTGTGGTTGATTCTTACTATTACAATTTCATATTTCTTCCCAACATCCACCCCAACAGGCACTTTAATGCAAAATGTTCCCTTTAAATGCTAAGTTTTCTGGTTTTGTATGCTGACTGCTCAAAGGCAATTATTTGTAAAGTTCCCAGAATTTTAGGAACTTGCACTCATAAACAGTCTCCTATGTCACCATGAACCCAGAACTGGGCTTGTACATAAAACAACAAAAGGTTAATGCTAAAGGCCACAGGTCAGTGTGTTCTGGTGGGGGCGAGGAAAGAGAAAGGAGAACATCTTTGGGAATTCCAAATATTTCAAACTGAATCCAGAAGGGCCAAAGTGAGATCCTTTGATTTTCTACCTTCTTTATGAGGATTTATGTACTCCTACAAAAAATGCTGAAGAGAGAGTAGAGCAGCCTGAATTGCTAACCTGGAGTCTGCTTTCTTTGCATGGAATGACTCATTAGGGATGGTGGAGTCAGCTAAAGCACTCCTCCAGCAGAGAGGGGTACCCAGTCATCCCAAGGGGAAAAACTCATGTGTTACTTGTCTAAGGAACACTACAGTTGAATTCAGAAGAACTCCTCTGTGACTCTGAGAATTTTGCTTAACCTATCTGAGTTTTACCTTACTCTTTGTGTGTGTGTGTGTGTGTGTGTTTGTGTGTGCGCACACATATACATGGGTACTAGGGCCTTGAACATATTAGGCAAGTGCTCTACCTCTAAGCTACATCCCTTTGCTAGTATATTTACTTGCTAATTATGTTTATTTACTTAGCTACTTTGCTAGTATCTTTATTTTGACTTGGAATGCCTTTTCCATCCCATATGTGCCTCTAAATCCTATCTATCCTTAGGATGAATTCAAATTCCATTTCTTCCATGGAGCTTTTTCTGATCTTCCCACCTGGAAATTTCCCTTTACTGCCTCTTAAAATTCTCCTTGAAACTGCATGCATCTTCCTCATGAGAGCATAATCTAGTGCTTCATATTATATTTAAGCTATTTGTACCTCTACTTTCCTTTATCTGACAGTAAACTCTATTTGCTAATACCAAGCATATTCATCTTCACAAATGATCTCTCAAACCATAGTATGCGTTGAACATAGTATGAGTTGAACAGACCTCCTATTGAACAAAAGGAATTTTCTTCTTTCTTTTTCATAGCTCAATTTAAAATATGATTCCCCTCCCTGTATATCTCCACTCTGCAAAGTTGGGTGACATGCTTTTAGAACATTCACTATTCCTCCCATATTGCTTCTCACATTTATTACAACTGTCTTTTCACTTGTTTTCTTACCCACTAGAGGACAGCTCCTTGAGGAAACAAAGTTGTCTCTCCAGTAGGAACCTAGTAACTATTTGATGAATGACCAGATCGATTTTAAAAAATGGATAGGTTGGTGCATGAAAACTGGAAAAGAGAGAGGGGTTAAAGATGACCTTTGAGATTCCTTTAACTTCTAATATTTTATGACTAGAGCTTTGAGCTCTTTTTTGAGGGAAAATAGTCCAAGTTATTTGGAAAACAATACAGTGATCATGTAAGTCAAATGGTGATTTTCCTTCCAGTGGACAATTGTTTGCTTCTGTGGGAGGTCTGCTCCTCCCATTTTCTATGGGTAATTTTATGTTCCCTGGCCCAGAATTTGGCAAAATCTCTGGGGTGTTCATTTTTGTCACCCAGCCCCGGTAGGAGGGTGGGTGGGTGGGAGGGGAACTGTTTTGGGAAAGAGCGTTGGGGAGTGTTTGTGTGTGATGAGTCAGGGCCACGGGGAGCTTAGGAGCCCTCATCTCTGCTTGCCTCTCTGTGGGGGTAGTTCTCACCAGTTGATGGGCGGAGGGTGGAGGATCACCAACTGTCTTTGGAAAGTTGGAAAGTTTTCTTAGTCATAACTTATACCAAGTCAGCTGGAGCTTTACGTAACTAGGACTTTATTCTGCAGGCAACAAGAGTATGATGGCAACAGAATGGCTGCCAGTCATTCTGCAACAGCTTTTTCTTCTCCAGACCCTGCTAACTGCAGAGTCAGGAGACTTGCCTTATCTTTGTGATGCAGTACATGGGGGTTAAAGGCCACAGATGTTTTGTTACAACTAGAAAAGGGTTTAAGTTTTCTTAGCAAATAGGGAACAAACCCAATGCCCCTCTTTTAGTCCAATATATGACAGGGGAATGAGTATGACTTCATTTTCACCCCCACCCATAGCAAAGAGGACTCCTGGGTCTGCATGGATTGCAGTTGCAGGTGATCATTTCTCTAGTTGCAATTCCCTTCCAGTATTGCTGGCAGATGCAACCTATCTCTGTTCTCTTATCTTCTCATTCTTTGGGCAGAAAGAGATGCATCATTGGGTTTCCTGTCTCTGAACATGCAAGCCAATTTGCCTATCACAACTTGAGTTGTCAGTGACAGATCCAGATAGGGCCCCAAGTGATATGTGTATGTGTGCATGTAAGTGAAGAGCTATACATAAAAAGAGAAAGAAGCAAGTGAGAAGAGAGGTTCTTACTCTGACAGAAGCAAGGATGCTGGTGATTTACCTGACTGAGAGGATCTGGCTACTAGGTCCATTGGAAAAAAAATAGCAAAGCCCAGAGATCTGTGGTGAGTTGTGGGCCCTTTCATAAGGCCTCTTCAATGTCAACAAAGACAGTGGAGGAGCCCTGGCTTGTCTTCCTGTGTTATTAGCTGGAAGGAAAGCATTCTTTCTTTCTTGTGCTTTAGATCCAAGGACCTTGGGGCCATGAACTTCGTTTTTTGTTTTGTTTTTTCTGATACTGGAGACTGAACCCAGGGATACTCTCCCACTGAGCTACATCCCCAGTCCTTTTTAAATTTTATTTTTAAGACAGGGTCTAAGTTTCCCAGGCTGGCCTTGAACTTGTGATCCTCCTGCCTCAGCCTCCTGAATAAAGCTGGGATTACAGATACTCTACTACACCTGGCTTGGGGCTATAGCTTTGAAAAAGATAAGATGAAACATGGATTTTGTTGAGGGCAGGACACTAAAGAATAGAGTTATTGTAAAGTATCATGCCCAGCTACTCCCTGAAACAGAAAGGAATAAATGCATTTGAGAAACTAAGCTGGAAAATGAAGATGAACTTCCTAGCAGTGAGGACGGCCTCCCCAGCCCAGAAGGGAGAAAGTAGTCCTGGATGGAGTTATGAGATCAGGCCTTTTGTCAATGTGCATATACTGAACAACAAGAGTGAGAGCTTAGCTAAGGCAGCAAGGAAGAGGAGGAGTAGCTGATGGTTTCTGGGATCTTTCAGCCCAATGTTATAGGCTTGGCCCTTCCTCAATGACAGGAAATTCCACGGAGAAACCAGAAATGAGAATCTCCAGGTGGTCTGCAGATTTTGGGGGATCAGAAATTGAAAGATCAAAAAGTGGGAGCAGAAAGGGAGGTTGTGGGTGAGTATGGGGCATTCCTAGGTTGTCTTTTTTTCCATCCTTAGATTTCTAAGCCATACTGGCACACATGGGTACTACTGATGGACTGGGACAAAATGGTGGAAGAATGATCAAAGCAAGAGAAGACATAGTCTCTCCACCTGCTTAGGTGCTGGTGACATACAACAGGACCTTTCTGGGTCTCATTGAACTAAGAGTACAAGCTGAATGTTGAGGCTGGAGCTGCTTCTGAACCCAAAAAGGAAAGAGAGAGTGGGCTAGTAAAAGAGGGTGAAAGGACAGAAATTCCCAAGTGCACCACCAGGTGCCAGGCAGGGACAGCATGGAGAGAGTCAGAGGCTGTGACTATGGGCAAAGACAGGGCTAAGCTTTGTCTAAAATGAGATCTTTATTCAGGCTACTGCCTTCTGCCTTTGAGCTTGTGATGAGACCATGATAAGCTTTATTCTCACCCCTTCCCACACTGAGCACCCAAGTCTCTGGCATTTCATTCCTGCCTTACCCAACAATGTTGGGATACTTCCCATTGTTTCGAAGAGATTATTTAAGACTTGCAGAAAGTCTCAAATGAGCCACGACCCATGGTACTTAGCACTTGCCTGTAGTCTGGGTCCACTCCACTCTATTCTTGACTAGGATCATTTTGTATGATTGTTCAAATAGCACAAAGTCTTCTTTCCTCAATCTACAGCTGTTTCCACCCTTTTTCTGGACTTCAGAATCCACAGACTCAGACAGAAGGTCTCAGTTGCATCACTGGGGTTGCTTGTTGCCAAGGTTCTAGGAGATAGGAGGCCACAGAGCAGAGAGAACCATACTGCCTGTGCTGATGGCTGGTTTCTACTACCTTCATGAGGAGTGACCTTTAGAAAGTCACAGAATAGCTCTGTTTCCACTTTTACAAGAAAGGCTGGTAACAAGTACTTACCTCGCAGATGACTTTTAAGGCTTGGAAGAGATAATTAATGCACTGAACACCATTTTGCTCTGTGGTATACCACATGAAAGCTCTCAAGAAATTTTGGCTCTTGTTTTTACCCATAACCAGCCTCATGTATCTGAACTTAACTGCCCTGACCACAGACAATGCCCCAGCAATGCTGGCCTCCTCCTTCCTATACCAAGAACAGCCCATGCTCAGCCCCATTTTCATGCACATAAATGTCCTCCCACCTCTTATACAGCTTCTTACACCCCCATCTCAAGGCCTCACCAAAGTGCCGCCTCCTTCCCAAAGCCTTCCCTGATCATTCCAACCCACACAGATCTCTGCCTCATTGTGCTTCCAGTCAGTATCTTGAAATTTTACACTTAGATCATAGAAGTATAGAATTTGAGAACTGAAGAGTCCTCAGAAATGACCCCAATCAGTTGCCCTGAATCAGTAATGGTCAATAAACTGCAACCACATGGCCATGACATCCTTGTGGTACCCCTCTGCAGGCCTCACCAATCACCATTAGATCACAGATCTCCTGCTTAGTCTATAAACTACTTCAGTGCCCAATCAATCAGAAGAGCCACCACCACACAAAATCTGGACGATGACTTAGTTAGAGGTATCTGGAGCTTTGGGAGGCAGACACTTGCTTCAGCCCAAGGCATTGGGATAGAACTCTGGTCTAATCTCTATCTAGTACTCTTCATACTATACCAGAGACTTCTTTAGTTGTGTTTTGTCTTTGTCTTTTGATTATTTTCCACCTGTTAGTTGTGCGGCTTAATTGAAGCTATAATATTTGTGAGAGTAGAAGCCAACATCTTAGATTGCTCTACTATCTTTCCCAGAGGTACTGACTGCTTGGGGACTTCCCCTTTATTCTTATAAAAATTATCTTCAGAACTCAGCTTGCAATGAGAACTGGGGTTATAATAAGGCTCAGTCTACATGCTGATCAAATCTTCCCTGGACTTCGTGAGTCCTTCCTTTCTGCCCATGACAGATACTACTATCACATGAGGGATATGACATATCTTAAACATCAAAAGAGGACAGCTGTGGGTTATGGTTATCTGCTAAAGGTCCTTCGGAGGTTTTCCTTCTTTCAGGTCCTCACTGTCACCATTAATTCAATGACTGTATGGGAAAAGGGGAAAGAAATGTTGCAGTTGGATGCCCATCCCTTCTCAGTACCTATGGGTGCAGCTGTGGGTCTCCTGAAGTTTGGAGACCCACAACTTGAGCGGGAGATGATGGACTGGAGGGGTACTGCTCAGATTATCAGAGCTACTTCCCTCTCAAATATAGCCCCTGGGACACAGTTCTCACATGGAGTCTTCCCTTTATAAGCTATCAAAAGGGAACATCACCACACACCTAAGCCCACAAGCTACAAGCTACAAGCTTCAGAATCCCCCCAAATACCCTGTGCCTGTCTCTTCCATCCCCCATCACTTTCCTGTTGCCAAGGCCCTTGAATTTGTGCCCTCCTTCTAATCTGACTGCCACTTGGAGCCACTCTGTCACCAAATCTTGCTTATCTGCATATCTGCAGTGCCTCCCAATCAAGCTCTCCAATTATATCACAACTTTTCCAGTTTTCTTTATAAAATTTAGATTTTATTATGTGATTCCTTGCTTAAAAATCAACATCAACTCATTGGCTTTAGAAGAACATAAAACTCTTTGGTCAGGGTTTCTCAACCTATTTATATCTTGGGGTGGATTATCCATAGTTGTAGGGGTGTCCTGTGCATGGTAGGATATCATTCTTGGCTTCTATCCTCCAGATACCAGTAATAGCCCCACTCCTAACTCCAGCAGTTGCAATGACCAAAAATGTCTCCAGACATTGTCAAATGTTCTCTGGGAGACAAAACTAGTTGGGAATCACTGTTAGTTTATACAATGGACTAATAATGACTCCAACAGCACATAGTTACTTAGCTCTGTGCTAACAGCTTTTCATAAAGCCTTCTCATTCAATCTTCAGAGCATTCTTGTGGGGTAGGTCCTAATAGTATCCTATTACAAATGCTAAGAAGATGCCCACTTAGAAAGTATCTGGAACTTTGGGGGCTGGGGTTATGGCTCAGTGGTAGATTGCTTACCTAGCACGTGTGGGGCCCTGGTCGATCCTTGGCACCACATAAAAATAAAATAAAGATATTGTGTCCATCTACAACTAAAAAAAATGTATCTGGAACTTTTTTAAAGACACACTTTTTCTTTCCAGGTAAGGTAAGAAGAAAGGCAGATAATTCAAAACTTGAGGTGAAAGTCCCAAAGCCAAAGACTAGTCAAGACAGGG
Source organism: Marmota marmota marmota (assembly GCF_001458135.2). Taxonomy (NCBI): domain Eukaryota; kingdom Metazoa; phylum Chordata; class Mammalia; order Rodentia; family Sciuridae; genus Marmota; species Marmota marmota. The sequence continues at coordinate 10,898,048 of NW_026000243.1, read as the reverse complement.
CTTGTGCCCTGGTCATCTACTGGTAAGATTTGATTTCTCTCTCCTAAGCCCTGTATAGCCCCCAATACCATACTACCAGGTAGCCCAGTTCCCCCATCTGAAAAGTTCCCCCAGACCTGGTGAAATTGATTCATTACCCATGGCCCAGGCAAAAACCTCTGCTTTGCTCTCTGTGAAGGCCCCAGTAGGAGGTAATTATTCCTCCTGAGCCAAGAGCACACACAGCCTAGGGGGCATATTCTGTCATGGCTAATTGTGCAGATGTCTTCTTCCCTGCCAGCCAATCTGGAGGCAGAGATCTGGGGGCAGAGACTCAGGCCTGCTCTTTGTAATGACAACTCAGTGCTTCATACAAAGCATTCAATCCCCAGATGTTTTTGGACTAGAATGAAGTGAGTGTATGGACAGATGGCTGGCTTCCTCCAGGACCTGATGCTCAGTGCCTGCTTGGATACCAGGAGCCACAATGACTCTGTGAAGACAAATGAGATACCTGTGCCCCTCCTCTGGGCTGATAAGGTCCTCAGCAGAGGTTTTGGGTTAAGGGGCTGAGGCTTTTTAGCTATGAATAAACTGGTCTTGAAGCCCATGACTTGTGTCTGTGCCCGTAATAATGGCCCCCACACCTGATCTCTCATGCAATCTTCTAAGAGTGTGTGCATGCCAGTATGTGCTGCTGTGGGCCAGTGCACAACATGCAGGACTTGGTGGGAAGACAGGCAGTGTGGCCTGCCCCATGAGTACAGTGGCATTGAGAGCATGGTCACATGCTGTGTGTGCTTACAGGCTATGTTATGGTTTGAATATGAGCTATCTCCTGAAAAAGCTCATGTTTTAGGTAATACAGGAATATTCAGAGGTGAAATCATTAGATTATGGAGCTGTAACCTGTCAATCCATTGGATAGATGAATAATTTGAATGAACTACTGGTGGTAACTATTGGCAGGTGGGTATATGACTGGAGAAGGTAGGTCAATGGGGATGTGCCCTTGGACTATACCTTATCCCTGAATTCCCTTACCCCATTGCCATGAGCTGAGAAGCTTTTCTCTGCTATACCCTTTCATTCTGCTATCCCATCTCATTTCAGGCCAGAGCAATGGAGTCAGCTGACCATGGACTGAACCTCTGAAATTGTGAGCCCAAAATAAATGTTTCCTCTTCTAGTTATTCTTGTCAGGTATTTTGGTCAAAGTGATGAAAAGTTGACTAACACAGACTGTGACACTGGGAGGTATATACGGTCTTATCAACACAGAGTCAAGGTCTAGGCACCCTCAGGCATTCCAGAACACTGAAGAATACAGTGTATCCCAGATTGGTACACATTGGCTCCTAAAGGAGATGGCCATCAGAGTTCACTCTCCCTTCTCCCTCTTCCTAGACTAGGGAAACAGAGCTCGCAGGAGTAGGGCAGCATTCAGTCTCTGCTCATCTTCAAGGTATTTCTAGGTCCCACATACCTGGATGACTGCTAGCCTGGGGAGAGGTGCCTCAAGGCCAAAGGTGCTGGGGTCTAGGATGAGTCACAAGAGACCAGCACAGTAGCTGAAATTTTTTGTTCTCTGTTGAACATTGACAGAGTCTGTGGCTTGCCAGATAAGATACTACAACTTTTGAATAAGGAAGAAGGTGACTGGACAGAGAAGAGAGAAGACATGGGCCCAAGGGCATCTCCCAAAGACAGGGGCCTAGAACTGTGCCTGTGGCTGTGTGTTCATGTGAACACACATCAGGGTTGGTGTGAGGTGGGCATGAGCCATGTATTTATGTGAGTGTGCCCACCTTGGTTGGTGTGAGGTGGGTAAAACTCATTCCCATGAGTGATGGGGGAGATAGTTATAGATGTAAAATATACATAATGTTTAGCTACACATCAACCGTCAAAGAGTCTGAGCAGGTGATTTATACACTTCCAGGGATAATCCCGGTCTTTTCATGCTTGCATATATGCAAGGAATGCCCATGTGCATACAGAACATGATAATGTGTATCATGAGTGCATCTCCACTAGACACCCACAGAGCACATATGTACATTTATTTCTGTTCCTCAAGGGGGTAACCACCTCTGGGCCCAAGCTTTGAATCAGCACATACACACAGCATTCAGAGACCCCCAATCCCTGTACATTTGAGAAAGACAAGGGGAAAAAAAGGGCCAAGAGACAAAGAGAAGATAAAAATAGATGAATATAAGCTTTCAGATCAGAAAGCTCCCAGTTAATGTGAGTCACCAGTTTTACAGACTGAACACAGACACACACATGAAAACACAAACATCAACATACTGACAAGTCATGTTCACACCACCACACAGGTACTCTCGATCTCCTGTACTCTCTATTGCTCTGTCCTTCAAGGAAAAATTACCCTCTAAAAGGTGATTCTGTGGACCTCTGCATAATAAGCTTAGAAGGCATAAACTACTGACCAGCACATATGCAAATACAAATTCATCTCCCCTTTCCCCATCTTTTCTGGTTTCTATATATTTTTTCTGGTCTCCCCTCCACCCTGGCAATGGTGCTCAGGAGGAAGGGGATATTCTTGCTCTCCTACTAAGGTTATGCTGCCTTCTTCATGAGATCCAGATGCTGGAGAGGTCAGATAGCCTTCTGTAGGGCATCTCTGGAGCTAGCCTCTGCACTTGAGGAAAAGAGACAGTTCCAGACACCATGCAAGATTTATGAAGGTGTTTTGTTAATTGCATTAGGCAAGCTCAACAGAAGTATCTGTGCATTTATCTGGAGCCACCATCCTCCCTCTCTGTCCTTCCCCACTCTTTCTGACTTGGGGCTCTGTCCCTGCCTCTGTACTCTTCATCTCCATTTCAGTTCATCAGGATCAGCCTTCTCTGAGGCTCTGCTGGTTGAGGAAAGAAAGGCCAGGTTGACAGTTATTTTTGAGGATGCCATTCTTCTCTCATTATCTTTCTTCCTCCTTCTCTCCTACTTTCCTTTTCTCTTTTCCGTGTGTCCTTCCCTCTAACCTCTACCACTTTCATGAAGTCTTTATGAAATTCTAATCTGCTTTACTCTAAGCATTTAAATAACTTCCTCTCCAACTACCCTTAGCTGGCCCTCCTTCTCTGTTCCCATACTCTCATGATTTCTTAGGAGCCTGGGAAGACTATAGCTGCTTTTCTCAGTGTCTTAAGACTCCCACACCATGAAGTCAGTTGGGCATCATGTCCCTGCACCTTGTCAGGACATAGTAGCATGAACAGGCACCTAGAGGATTTACCTAAAAAGTGAAGCAAATCCAAAGGAGGGGCTAAGGAAATCTGGGCCTAGGAACCGTCACAAGTCTAGGATTATAATGAGCTCTTCTAGTAGGTGAGCCTGTGGTCACAAGGCCCATCTCACTTGGTGCTGACCCTGTGTGGCAACTCTGGGACTTCATTTCCTCTTCTTCAGCCTCTTCATGCCCTGTCTAGGATGGTATCTCAGCTGTGGCCCAGGCTGTGACTGGGGCTGTAGGCTCTGCATTCAGATTGCCCAAGGTAGAACCCATCCTCACTTGGCTCTGTGCATTTGATGAGTTAATGTCTCTGGACCTTTCCTTTCTTCCATTGTCAAAGGAAATAACAATACCCATATATACATTATTGGGTCCTTTTACATCTTAAAGCAGTGCCTGGTGCGTATGAACACTTCATTCATGTTGGATATTAGATATGACTCAGGTCAGTCTGCCCAATCTCTACATGACTCATTTCCCCTCAGAAACTCAGGGGTGAGGAACACTATCTCTTTTCTAAGGAGTTTCTGAAAACCCCAGCTGAGATGTAGGGCCCAAGTCTGTCCCTTCTCTGCCCTTGTCTCACTTGGTCTTTGCCTTCTTTAGGGGCACTTGTTTCTGGCCTGACTCTTTCTGTCCCTTTGCTTCTGAGTCCTCTTCAGAGCTCTGGCCCAGCTGGAGCTGGACATGGTCAGAGAGGAGGCTATTTTTAGCTCCAGACAGAAGCAGCAGCTGTCCACCGCCTCTCAGAGCTCAGCTCTCCATGGGAGGTTCCAGCTACTGTGGGAGAGGCCAGAGGAAAAGGAGGGCTGGCCCAGCTGGAGTCCTGAGAATCCGCTTCTCCCCTTCCTTACTCATAAAGGGCCTCTTTCTGTCCCAGGACAAGCTTCTCTCTGTACCTCCACTTCTTAATTCTCAGTGGGTTTAATAGTTGAGCTGCTGTGAAGGCTGCAAAGTGGGGCAAGGGAGGGAGGGGCAAACAGAATCTACACAGAGGCAGAGGAGTTAGAGCCCAAATCCAGCCTGACCCTGGTCTGATTTAGAACTCTTCTCTTTTTATGCCTGAGAATGCTGACTTCCAAGGTATAGACTCTGAGACAGGGATTTTTTCAATCCTGTTCTATTTGCTGGTATCCCAAGGCAAATAGCACATTTGCATCTGCTTCCCACCCCCAAAGACCTCCCACTACCTCTAAAGCCTCAGCCTTCCTGAAAGCACTTGGACAGTTGTGAAGCACAACATAAGCTATGCCAAGAGGTCTGAACTCAGAGTTTGGTTGCACTGCCTTGATTTCCCCAAGGTGGTCCATCTTTAACTGTGTAGGGAAAGGGCCTTGAAGTATAATATTGAATTATAAAATAATCATTGTAATTCTTGACACAGGGGTTTCTCTCTTTTTTGTAACTTTATTTTATTGATTGATTGATAAATAAAATTGCTAAGGATCGAACCCAGGGCCTTGAACGTGCGAGGCGAGCACTCTACTGCTGAGCCATAACCCCAGCCCAACACAGAGGTCTCTTAATGACAGCAATTCTTGTGATTATTGGAGATCAAGTAGGAGTGGTCATGAAAGAGAATTACTGAGCAGATTCATAAATCAATCTAATTATCAAATTTGTATTTTCACTCATTATGCCCAGGCATAGACCCAGGCTCTAAGATACCTGAAATAGGTGAAAAAATGGACCAGAACCCCACCTTTGAGGAATTTATATACCAGAGCTTAAAAGCATTCTCCTACTGCAAAATATCAACTCATAAAACAAGGAAACAATAATTCAACTCTTTTAGGTCCCTAAATGCTGCTAAGGTGCCTAGCAACTGATTGCTAAGCCTGATTTCTCTGAATCCTAGATTCCTGATGCTTTAAAACAATGATTCTCAACCCTGTCTATGTGAATGCCTTTGTAAACCAAAGCAATAGACCCCTTTTCAGAAAAATGTCCAGAGCATAGACATTCCAAAACCTGCCTACAATTTGAGGGGCTATGAGTTCCAGGAAGCTCAAGCATGGACTTTGGGCTTAGAGTCCCTGTTTTAGTGTGGGAGGCAACTGCTCCTGCTGACACTGGTTGGATATATCATTGCATTTCCCGGCAAGAGCTATGTAGCAGAATTTTAATCACAGTGTTTTACTAGTGCAGATTAAGGGAAGCTGGCCACTGTGTAGCCTTCTGAAATATTTCTAAGTTTCACCAAATGGTGGGAAAAAAATTACAAAAATCCTAACAAATTGTAATCTTTCTTCTTAATATTTATTTTTTAGTTTTAGGTGCATACAATATCTTTATTTTACATTTATGTGGTGCTGAGGATTGAACCCAGTGCCTTGTACATGCTAGGCAAGCACTCTACCACTAAGCCACAATCCCAGCCCCCAAATCATAATTTTGATGTGGCCCCCAAATTAACTTTGTGACCTTGGCAAATCAATTTCCTTCTTTGGGGTTCCAGGTTGCTTGTTTGTGAAAAGGTGGGGAGGGTTAGGACATGGAAGTAGAGCTGAGGTCCCTTCCAGCTCTTCCATGGGTGCTCTGAATGTCTGCTACATTGACATACAGGTGCACCCTCAACTAAGGGTGGAAAGGAAGAAAGAGAGCCTCACATCCTCTGCAGACCTCCCAGGTGGTGGGGACTAGAGCCCTGGAAAGAACTCCTGGCTGCCCCTAAGGGCCTCACTGTCTGTGCTCTTGCTCATGCCCAGTTCCCTGCTCTCCTCCTTGAGATCACTCTTTCTCTTGTGGCTGAGACTGACTGCTGGGGCCAAGGCTGCAGAGGCCTTAAGATTTAGCACCCCATTCTGTGATTAAAGCTGACGCTGCCTTTGCTCAGGCAGGGGTTACAGCCTTGTAAATCTCAGTTCCACAGGGGAAGGCTCCGCACAACCAGAACACCTGGAGATGGAGGAGAAGTGGGTTCTGTGCTGACTGTGGATGCCTCTCTGTGTAGCTGAGTGTGTGGGAGAGGGAGGACTCTCTGCTTTCCCAGGATTAGGGACACACATCTGTCTTGGAAGGGGCACTAAGGAAAGCCAGAGCCATACTGCTGAGATACCTGTCTTCACTGGTTCTTTAGTTAGGGCATTGGCTAGGAAAATAGAGAATGGTAACCCGTCTGCTCTGTGGTGCCACGGGCTGATTCCCTATAAGGCTCTCAGAGACGTGGTTGTAGGCAGCTCTTGTTGCCCCCAGAACACAAGCCTTCTGGCCCAGTCACAGCTTCAACATAAATGGGGTGGGCTCAGGAAATCTGGGATTGGGTTTCAGGCATCCAGGAGGGTGGGGTTGGACACTTCAGGATCTGAACATAAGATCTGATAACTCCAAGTCCCTCCTTTGGAATCCACTCCACCTTTTTCTTCCTCTTTCCCAGGGCCTCCTCAGCACCTCCAGGCCAGAATTTAAATGTTATTAGCCATAATTGATCTGCCCAAGACTGAGGTTTCTCTAGGTCCTCTGCGGAACTGGGAGGGGAGTAGAATGAAAGAGGAGGTGCTACGAAGGTCACACAGGCTTTTTCAGAGCTGCCTGGGCAAGGTCACCATTTGTCCCAAGTAAGAGGTCCTCAAAGAATCCTCTCAAGGACAGAGTCTTGCCGGGGACCCCTGGATAAAACCTTTCTGACACGGTGCTAGCGTTCTTTACACACATATCCACCTTTCCCTGCACACATTATGCATGTGCTTCCAAACACACAAATATGTCCATACATTCTTGACCCTGTCTGTAAAATTTTTCTCTTACAGTCACCCCCCAGAATATGTATAGAACCTACTTACATCTCCATGCAAATGTATTCTTATTTTCTTTTTCTATCCTTTAAGCACATGTATTTGTGGTCATCATATGATATATATTAACATAGACGGTTATCTCAAACTCATGCAAAGACCCTTCCTAACATGTCCTCATAAACACACAATATATATATGCATGCATGTACGCACCTGAACACAAATGCAGTCCTAAAGACACAAAGAAATAACAGCCTTCACACCACCAGCATCTTCACAGTGGACCACACCCCTCCAGCCAGACCAGCCCATTCAGGTCACGCCCATTGGCCACAGCCCCCTCTCTCCATCCCAAGCTCTGCACCCTTCGTCCAGGCCTATGTCAGGTGACAGCTCACTTTATCACAAATTTGCCCTGCTCTCCTTTTCCCATTCCTTCTTCAAGCAGCAATCTGAGTGGAAATGTCTACCCCTACTCACTTTGCTGTGTGTCTTCATTTTGAGTTGAGAATGGGAAGCAGTGTGACACAGGGCAAGGCTTACCATACTGGATATCTAGGTGTCCCATTGCTCAGCTTAGTGATGTTCACAATAAGCTATTTCACTAATTTTTGTTTACTTTCATATTTTGTGAGGCTTTCCATAAATACTCAAATCCTACCTCAGTTTCCCTATCCTAAATCAAATTACTATCTGCTTTATCTTCATCATGGCAGTATTAGGAGAATCAAGTGTGACGTATAAGAAAGCAGCCTGGATAGTGTAATATGCATGCTAATGTGGACAACTGGGGTGATTTGTTCCATGTGTAAAGTTCCTGAGTTGGCAAAATTAGGAGTAATGACCCTGGTGCTTATCTTGCCAACAGACCCCTGGTCTAGGGCTCAATGAATCAAAGTAGAAATTTTACTCTCAGACCTTCCTTTCCTCCTGCTACTGTCACCCTCATCCTCACTTTTTTTCTGGTCCAGACCCATCATGCATATAGAGCCAGCAGCTTGATGAGGACTAAGAGGGTCCTGGCACTGAGCTGAGCATCTGCCCCGGGCATGTGGGTACACGTGGGCCTGGCTCACAGGCTTCTGAGGGCTTGCACCTGGGAAAGTTGCTCTCTGCCCCTGGGCACTGGGGCTGTGCCAAGCAGCTGAGTCCAGACAAGAGGCCCTGTGGTGGGATGTTTCACAGACCAGACTGGGGCTAGTTCTTGCCACCTGTGCTACTACAGGCAGGTATGGGGTTGCCTGAGGCAATCCTCACTAGCACCTCCATATCTAGCACCTGGACACTTCAAGCTCCAAACATAAGATCTGCTTATAGCATGGTCTTTTTATTGCCCTCTAGAGAACCTAAGGCTCCAAACCACAGAGGCTAGTACAAGCTAGGGAAAGAGGAAGGGAGGCAGGAAGCTGTGGCCAATGCCAGCTTTGGAAAGAGGCCAGCTGTTGGGACAGGGCTGGCTTAGGTCCAGTGCAAACATGTGGGAGGTGAAGGGACCATTCTGCAGGAGCTCTGGCTGGCTTTAGGGCTTAGAACAGGCTCAGATTCAGCTCAGAGCCTTTATTCCTTTAGTTCAGCACTAACAGACCCAGGGTGCTGCTTGTCTCCCTCAATTACTCTTCTCTGGATCAGTATTCAGAGAAGAAATTCCAGTGGGACACATGGTACTTGGCAGCACATTTGAGCATTTCTTGACATGCTAGGGGAAAGAAAGGTGAGACAGAGGCTAGGGTTCCAGGAAACTGGGCTTCTGCAAAATTTCAGGACTTCCCTTAATAATTATGGGAAGAACACTGATGTGGTGAATGAGGGGGCAGGTAAGATAAGCTCATTCCCTGTCAGGACCTGCTTTCTGTAGGGGTGACTCTGGGAGAACCTCATCCTTCCTTCAGTTCTGCAGCAGCACCTGGCTTACAGCAGAGCCGCCAGGGCCCAGAAGCAGAGACTGGTCTGGGGGTGGAGCCTGCAAACTCCGCAAAGCTGCAGTCTGGCTCCACCCCTTCCTTGCCTAGAGCTCAAAGGGATGACATCATCCAGACTGAGGGCTTCAGCCTAGAAGGGCTTCATTAGTGGGGAAACCCGCACCTGCAGGGCTCAAGGATTCCTGAGTTTGTATGCAGCAATTCTCTGCTCCTTTCCTAATACTCCTTTCCTGAAGCTGATTCCGTTTTAGGGGTCTCTGCTCCAGGGTCTTGGAAATAGCACCTGGCTATTCAGACTCTCAAGTCTGGGACTGTGTTTTTTCCACTGAGATCGATCCCCTGGGCAACCAGCCTAAGCACTCTTTTCCCCCTCCCTGCCAAATGCCTCTTTTCCTTGCCAGCACTAGCTGCAGCTCCGTTTTTCTGAGGCTCCATGGAGAAGGATTAGATCACTAATTCTGACCAGGCAGCAGTCAGCCCCAGCAAAACCCATGTCCCCCTCCCTATCGGTCCGTGTCCCCTCCCCCAACTGAACCCTACTGGGTGCTTGTGTTGCCTACTTGCAAAGCATATGCTTGGCTGGTTGCTTGGTGTCTGCTGTTTATCCGTCTCTTCCTACTTAACTTCTGTTTCTTCTTAGCCCATCTGGCTCCCATGGTACCTGTCTTTCACTCGTATTGTGTCTGCATTCTGATAATGCACTACACGTCCCCTTTCCATTCCCTCACCACTATCCCTCCCAGGGCTTGGTGACTCTTGTCTACTCAGGGAACACTGGCAAAAACCCCTGACCTTGGGTGTGGGACTAGTGAAGGACTGCTCCAGGAACATCTGGGAGCCTGATATGAGAGTGTCACTGCTGTGTTCTCAGGGTGCCATTCCTAAAGGGGGTCAATGTGGGTGGGTGAAGGTGGGGGCAGCATGGGCATTGTCTTGGACTAGGAAGAGGGCTAGGTCCTGGTAGAAACCTCCTTCTCTGAGCTTCCTTCATACCAGAGGGAATTTGGCATCATCCATACCAGACTCCCATAGATGCTGCTCTCTGCAGCAGTAATAGGAAAATGGCCTGTAGGTAGCAGCTGAAGAGAATAAGGCTAGAAAAGCCCCAACTTATTTTGACCCGGGGTCCATTCAGCTCCTTTTGGCTTAGAAGAGGCTGTGGCAGTGTGGTGGCTTGGGCGATGGAAAGGGGCTGCAGATACCCTCATCAGGGCAGCCAGGGGACTGGGTTGCAGGGGTGGTCTGGGAAGGCAGTTGTTTGCCAAAGGAGGGGAGAGAGCTATGCAGCCCTTCCCCTCTGCAGCCACCAGTGCTGTGGGGACATAGCCTCTTGGCACTAGCTCTGCGCCTCAGTCTTTCTCTCCCTCCCTACTTCTCCCGCACCAGCGTGCTTACCCCAGCAAATGCTTCCACCCCAGGAAGAGCTAAGCACACCGTGAGGTGGCTCACACTCACCCCTCCAACGCAGCCCGCTTCCTTCCGGGCATGAGGTGGCAGCTCATGGCTTCCCTGGATTCACGAGGCCTCTGATGAAGAAGGAGCGAGTGGGTGGAGCCTGGAGGAGGATGGTGGAGAAGAAGTGGAGGCCCCACAGGGGCAGGGCTGTCATTCATCTGCCTCTCTGGACCCAAGTTGCTCCTCCAGGCTCAGGCGGCTGCCGAGGAGGCTGTACTGGGCCTGGAGTCAACAAGGATGCATGTGCTCAGGGGCCATCAGCTGCTGCTCCCATCTAAGCATCTGCTTCCCACGGAAATCCACAGGGCTTGGCTGCCAGGCCTTGCTGCGTGCCCACTCTGTGGCTCTGTTCTCTGTCTCTGTTGTTCCATCTGCCTGCTCCACCGGCTGCCTGGCTTAGCTCCTCTCGGCCTCCTTATTTCTCTCCCAGAATCTTTTCCCTGCTCCTCATTTCTCCCCATTCTTTCTCTGTGTCTCTATCCAACCACATTCATGCTTGGTCCTTGAGGTCTCCGTTTCTTTCTTCCATTGCCTTTATCCATCGTTTTCCCTTTTGCTTCTTTGCCATTTCCTCTATATTCATTCATATTCATTCTCTCTCTCTCTCTCTCTCTCTCTCTCTCTCTCTCTCATACATATTCAGTGGCTCCTTGAAAATTCACCTAGATTATTTTACAGTAAAAGCCTAGATTTGCTTCAGGAGTAATACTTCTTAGTCTTTAATTCTAGGACCCTGTCTCAGACAATAGTTCAGATTGTCTAGAAGGTGTCTGTAAACTCACCTACTTTTTACCCAAGCAGAGCTCACTTTGCAAAGTCTCCTCTTCTGATTCAGACAGAGCAGCTGTAATGTGTGTTGAGGCCCACAAAAAAAAAAAAAAAAAAAAAAATCACAGCACTGTGGATAGGTGATACTGTAGAGGACATGGAATGTCTCCTCTAAAGAAATCCTAGGAATCAGTTCTATAAATAAACTTAGGATCCAAAGTGTCTTATCCTTTGGTGCTTTTACAATCCTTTTACATCCACTCTATTATCCCCTTACAACTCTCATGGGAGGATCATAAATGAAGAAATGGCAGTGTTCAGACTGTAAGTCAGTCCACCAGCACTGCCCAGCATTTGAGGATCAGGGCTGGACTCAGAATCTTAGCTTCTGGATTTTCAGCTCTTGACAGTGGCAGGTGAATGAACAGAGTCAGAAGGACATAGACTATAGCAGTTCAAGGGCAGGAGGGGTGAGAAGCCCAGCAGGAACTGGCTCAGCCCCCAGGGGAAGGGGCAGCAATGATGGAACAGAAGGGAAGGTGAGAGAGGTGTGAGTGTCAGGATCTGGCACCTTCTGGTGCTTGTCTCCACCAGCCCATTGGTTTCACATGGTCTACCAGTGTAAAGAGTAGGTGGGAACTGCTATGACCTCTTATCCTCCCACACTAACTGCCATGTTACTTCCCCAACCCCTGTGCTTTCTCCAATTCTTTTCTCTGCTTAGTTATCATCTGGCCTCAGAAGACCCTTCTATTCTTTTTCCTTCTCCTTAGATCCTTTGAATTCCAGTCTCTTCCTCATTTTCCATCACTGGACCTGTCTTTGCTTTCTGTCTACTTTCTCCGAAGCCTGACTTATTGGCATTTGTTTTCTCGCTGCTAAAGGAGTCAGTGTGGGTTCAAGGGAGTTGGAAGGTGGCCAGGAGGAGGGTCCATGAGGAATGGACTAGAGCTGGGCTGCATGTTCGTCCCCCATGGCTTATGACTCTGGTCTAAGCCCCCAGCACCTCCTGTGCACTTCTCCTTTAGAAACACTATGAGGATTGTGGGCTCAGCCCCTCCACCCAACTCACATCTGTGACAGATTTGTTTGCTAGCCATGTAGACTGATGTGAGGCTCCATTCTGGAGCTCTCAGCAGCTGTGAGATGGCAGACTTCCTCTTCTCCAGGGAGAGCTCCTGACACCTTCCTCCCCTGCCTACACACACCAGCCTCCATTAGCCAAAGACAGCAGGTCAGCCCTGACTTTTCCTCTATGACCAACTGTTTCCTAGTTTTTACATGGGGCTCCTGGGCCAAAGTCCTAAATTTTTTTTTCTAATTTTTTTTTTTTAATTCTACCTAGGAAAAAAATCAATCCTAAAAAAACAAAAATGCATTATGTGATTAAACCCTTGATCTCATGGATGAGGAACCCTACATTAGTCTGGAACCCTCAGCCTGGTCCTCAGAGGGGGTACCAGAACACCTCTTTGTTCCTTTCATCTGCTATACTCCTTCTCCTGTGGAATACAGACATCATTATGTTGAGCTCTGGGCTCTTGTGCAGAAAGAGGAAACAGGGTGAGAGCTGGAGCTTCCCAGAGCCCCTCAGGTGAACAGGCCCTGATGAAGTAGGTGATGTAATATTTTAGGGGAGTAGTGAATGCAGGGGGCAGAGGCAAGTCCTCCCTTTAATTATGTATGACTTTAATTATATAAGACTATGCAAGAGCTAGAAATATCAAAAGAGCTCAGTGAGGTCCCACTCAGTTCAACTGACCTTGCTATGAAGCCTGGGACCACTCACTACATATCCCTGACTCTCAAGTTCTTATCCGTCAAAAAGGAGCAATAATAATCCTTTATCACAGCATTAATGAGAAAATTAAATGAGAAACTGTAAGTGCAAGCTCTTCACTCATAGTAAAGATCTCTAGAGAAGTTGTTATTGATAAGCAGATGTGGAGAGTTTAAGTGTCAGCACAAAAGAAGGACAGGAGGCAGCAAGCAGCACTTGCCCTCTATGAGGCTTAGTGAAGGAATTCAGAGAAAGAACTCAGGAACATGGAGATACCTCAAAGCCCAGGGAACCTCAAGGGAGGAGGAAGGCAGATGTCCATTGCCTCTATGAGCTCTACCTGCTAAGAGGGCTATCATTTGCTTCCATAGTCATTGCTACAATATTGCAGCCTTCAGACCTTTGCATTAGGTTGCAGAGATACAGGAACTTGCATTGCAGAAATGTCACATCACCTGATTGTTGGCATATTAGGGTACAAAAATGAGGACCCAGCAGGAAAGGGCAAGGATGGTGGGTCTGCTGAGCAGACCTAAAGCAGTTTGACTTTCTTCATGAATGAGAAGACAGAAGACAGGATCATGGCTTGAAGACCAACATAAAAAACATGATAGCACTGTAAAATTAACAACTAAAGTGGGAAAAAAGAAACGTTAAAACATTAAAGGTATTAAAATATCCTTTATCCTCTCCCACTGCATGAAGGCAGCAGGCTGCCTTTAATGCTCCCATCTGTATTGTATCCTTATGGAATTCTAAGTTCCTCTTGGACAAGGACCTTGTCATTTTGGATTACATTTTTGTGCAGTGCCTTGCAGACACATCCACTTAATACATATTACTTGACTGAATCATTGGAAAAGAGCAGGAACAAAGAGAAAGGGAGATAAGAGGTGAGCTGTTTTTATGTAATCCATTGTGTGAGAGACCTGAGCATCAGTGCTTTGGAACTGACCAGGGTGCAATTTAAATTTGACTTCCTGCCTGAAAAGAAAAGAAGTCATAACACCAACAAACCAACTACCTTATTCTCTTTCTATCTTGGCAGGGCGTGAATAGGAAAGGAACATTATACCTTTGGGGGTGGTCAGCTAAGGGCAGGGAGATGTGGAATGTATTTAAGAAGATATAGAACTCAGAGAAACAGTTAAAATATTAGATTGGACTAATTGGTCCAATTCTTGCAAAAGAGGAAACTAAGGCCCAGGAAGGTTAAGTGACTTGTTTAAGATCAACAAATTTGTTGGTGGCACAACTGGGAATAGAACATGTATCTTCTGATTCCTAATCTTGAGCTGTTCCCATGACTACAAACTACTTCCTAGGAATTGATCCCCAAAAAGGTCATGATCTTAAAATCAGATTGAGCTTGATGTTTCTTTCTGGCATGGAGACTGAAGGGCACACTGAGGATGAATGAATCCATCCCAAAGAATGAAAACAGTATACACTAAGGATGCTCACTTGCCTGACCCTGTCTGATTATCCCATGATCCAGGCAGGAGCAGTGGATGTTAGAGCTTCCCTCAAGAAAGCACAACACAGACCAAAGAGGAAAGTTTACAGGTATACCCTGAATTACAATCAGGCTGGGGACCAAAACCTCATTTCCAGGGTTCCTTGATGGCACCTCCCTGGAACTCAGGGATGTTAGGAGTCCACTGTCTACTCTTGTAATTACAGGAGATGGGATGAGAGCCTCATTCTGGCTTCTAGCTTGCTAGCTCTCCTCCTGCTCTCCTCCTTGGACTGAGCCAAGAGGGTAAGAAGAATGGGAAAAGAGAAATAAAAATAGCCAGAGGAAGAAAGATGCCCATCTGTTGTGTGGGCGAGGGAGCCCTGAGGAAGAAGGTACACTACTTGGACTCCCAGCTCTGAGGCTGAATTGGGGATTTCTGACTTTGCCAGGCCGTGAGGAGCGGCCAACATCTGTGGGAAGTCAGAGGATGGAATAGAAATGGTACAGACTTAGGAGCCAGTTAAGTTTGGGCATTTGTTCTTTATGGTCTTATTCAAGTTACTTCACTCCTCTGGACTGAGTTTCTCACTCCATAATATGAGTGGTAACACTATCAACCTTACAGGGTTATTGTGAAGGTGAAACAAATAAATGTGCTAAGATTTCTAGATCTACTAAATGCTTGCCTTTCTTTCCATTATTCCAGCTAGGCCCAACCAATTCCTTTTGCTCTCAGAGCTTCTGAGAGCAGAGTCAACTAAGCAGTCTCCAGGAGATTGTCCCCTGGCTGCTTGGGCAGTGGAGGGTCCAATGTGTCTCACTGGGGATCTTGTTCCTTGTGGGAACAAGAGTCACCATTAAGCTGTTAGGACTCTGGGCCTCAGAGAAACATGTGTTTTTAAACAACCATGCAGTGATTACCACAGTAGATTCTGGTTTCTAAAGAAATTGGAACCCTGCTCTCAGGATGTGGTTGAAGAGAGGCACTCAATCACTGGGCCACCGAACCTCAAAGTTCAGGTGCTCCTTTTAGTCATAAGAAGTGAACAATCATGTTCACGTGGACTTGGCTCCTCTTCTGTCTGCTGGTGTATCACTGAAAGATGGGATTTGTGAGCGGATAGATGCAAGCTCAAAAGTCAGCTTTTTACTGTTTTGTGGCTGCATGATTTTGGGCAAATGGTTTGCCACTCTGAGACTCAGTTTCCTCTTCTGTGAAAGCTTTGGGGTTAGGGGTATAGTTCAGTGGTAGAGTGTGCTCTTAGCATGCAAAAAGCCCTGGATTCCAACTCCAGCACCAAATAAGAAAAAAATAAAAATAAAAAGCTTGCTTTGAATATTGCATTGAGATAGGTACAGTGTTTACTCACCACTCAATAAAAGGTGACAAGGAGAGTGCTTTGGGAAGACAATAATTTTAAATAGAACCTATTACCACACCAGGGTATTGGTAGCTTCAGGAAAATGACGAGGCCTTAATCTGCTTTGTTAACCTCTGACTTCATCTGCCCTTAGCCTCATTTGTATTAGACCCAGGGACTATCCACACCCAATCTCTACCCATACATCCTCTTCTTGTTAGCCTGAGGAAAAATCCACAGTCATCACATCTTTTGAATGATTGTGCTAGAAGTCACCAGGTATCACCTGGCTGCAGGCTTACCTGGGACATAACTGGTGGGTCTTCTTTGGCTGGCGCTTGTTCAGGGAAGTAGAACTCATAGGCAGAAGTCCCTGGCAGAGGAATGGGCATCTCTGTGTATGGGCTGTTTGTCTAGCAGTCAGGACCTCTGTTGGGAAGCTGGCTTAGCCCCCATCCCTAGCTTCTCAGACTCAGGGGGGGCCTGCTCAGTGCCAACCCTTTGCCCTTTGTCCCCTTTGCCCACTCACAGCAGACCGTTTCACACCTCAATTAGCCACTTAGGGAAAAGAAAGCACAAGTGCAGGCTGGGGAACCTGTCCAGACTGTGATGAATAGTTTCCCAAGCCTGCCGTTGCCATGGCAGCCAGCTGGGAACACCGTTACCAGAGCCTAAGGCGCTCAGACAAGCTCGAGGGGGGGTGCTGCCCTGCTGGGTTGCCCACACTCCTCCCCCAACCCTGGCCTCCTGGCTCTCTTAGCAACAGCCATCACCATCGCCATCGCAACCAGTTTCAGCTTCTGCACTGGTCAGGAGCAGTGTCCAGGGAAGCCCAGGGTGGGGGTGGATCCTGTGTCTGTGTGTGATAGAGAAAGACAGTCTAGTTTGAAGTTGGAGAGGAAAGCGAAAGGACAAGATCTGACAACCTTAGCCATGATAATAATTATAAAATTATAAGAATGCTTCCTGATTACATGGAAAAGAAGCTCATCAGCTTGGACTCAAACAGACTCCCTTGGTGATCTGATGATCATTCTGAACTTCTAAGAACATTCTTATGTATCTGGGGACCAGTGAATTTTTCTGGAAAAATTATTTGTAATTTTTATCAGATTCTCAAAGATGATGAAGGTCCCCAGTAGGTAAGAATCTTAATTACAAAGGCTTTTGCCTTTTGGAATCAGAATGATCTCAGGGACTGGTGGAACAGGCAGGCTCCAGAGATGCTTAGGAAAGGAATAGTTCAACATGAAGTGGAAGAATGTGACACGCTTCCCTGGAGCCTACTCCAACACACAGGTTCACCACCATCTACTGTTTTCCCCACTGTGGACTTCTGAGCAGAGGGAACAGGGAAGCTATCTTCTAACACAGTCCTTCTCAATATTCTGTCTTTCCTGCCCTCTTTTCCTTTTGCAGTTGGTACTTCTATCACGTTCATTTTTTGCTAGGCCCTGGACTCCATGTTTTATATACAATATCCACTTTATTTTCTTTAGCCCTCATTCAACAATATGAGGAAGGTTCTTACCATTGCCATTTAAAAGATGAGAATATTAGCTGGGAATGATGGAGTACTCCTATAATCCCAGTGACTTGGGAATCTGAGGCAGGAGAATTGTAAGTTGGAGGCCAGTCTAGGAAATTTAATGAGATCCTGAGCCAAAAAAAAAAATCAATCAATCAATAAATGAATGAATAGGGCTGTGGGGGTGTGGTTCAGAGGCAAAGCACCCCTGGATTTGATTCCCAGTGCCACATCAAGAGAGAAAGGTGGCGGGGCGGGAGAGGGGGCGGGGGGGAGACAGAAGAAGGATATTGGAAGAGCAAAAAGTAAGTGATTTGCTCAAGTTTATACAGTGTGAAGTTGGAGAAGTTAGATGTCAGTGGAGTGGTTAGAGGACAGCCCTGGGAGCTGGGGTTGTGGGTCAGTGGTAGAGCGCTCGCCTAGTATGTGCAAGACCCTGGGTTCTTTTCTCAGTATCACATAAAAATAAAAAATAAAGGTACTGTGTCCAATACAATTAAAAAATGATTAAAGAAAAAAAAAGGAGTCTGACCCATGCTAGACTGGAGCCCTGGAGTCTGACCCATGCTAGACTCATGAGCTAGGTGGCCCAGGCCTCTACCTGGAGCTGCAGTATAGGATATGGATAATTCTGCCTCAAAGGACAGTTAGGGAAGTGAAATGAATTGAAAATGTACTTAAAAAGTGCTCAGAACAGTATCTATCACACATACACAAAACCCCAAAACAAAACAAAACAACAACAATAAAACCTCAGGGTCTAATTCAACTACAGGGCTGTGTAATTCTAAAGTTCTGGGGGGGGGGTTATTTCATAATCCTAGTGTGAGGACTGGGTACTGATAAAATGGAGGAACACAGGCTCTGAATTCAGCATTGCTAAGTGAGAGTGGGTGAGTTGTACAGGCATGTCAAATCCCAGTGTTCTTATTTCTAACAAATAGGGTTAATGATACCACCAAACTTTCTTAGAGGATAGTTGTATAGTAATTGCTATTGATTACACAAGGATCAGATGAAACAACCTCTGTGGATGTTCTTTGTAAATGGTACCATGCTACAGGAATGTACTTTATATCCTGGCACTCAGACCCCCTCCTCCATGCCCCATGGGGCTGTGTGCCCTTCCCTCTGCTGGCAACTCAGGGCAGGAAGCCCAGTGTGATACCCCTCGAGGCGGGCAGATGGCATGGTGCCTTTAGGTACCCATGTGCCTGGGCCAGCAGCCAAATAAGGATGCTTAGGAATTCCACAGAGGCAGATGGGCCCCGGGCTTGTTTGGCAGGGATAAAAGGGAGGCAGGTGTGAATGTGAGGCTAGAGAGGGAAGCAAGGGCAAGAGGATGGGTGGAGCCATGGGACACCCTCCAAGGGGGTGTTGCAGGTCATACCAGGGTGCATGGCAGTCTTCTCTAGGAGGCTGAATAATTAGTGGAAATGAGAACAAGCTTTTTTAATCAATGCTGAGGAGAGACACAACAGATATTATACAATTAGCTAATGGGTTCTGTCTTCTATAGGATGCTGGAAGGAAGAAATCTCATGTCCCTTTTCTTTTTGCCCCAGAAGATTTTGTGGTGCTGAGAGCAGATGGTGAGGGGGAAGAGGGTGGGTCCTTATTCTTGAGTCATTTGGCTGCTGGGGTACCTTTTTGGGACTCTGGAAAGTACATCATGCAGCCATCACCTTAGAAAAATAGGCAGCCTGTTGGGAGGAGGCGAGGGTCGACAGAGGAGGCGATGATGTGAACAACTGAGGCCCAGTCAGAAGCCATAATTGGAGGTGATTAATCAGTGGAGGAGAAGCCAATGGGAGTCATCACTGACTCAGGGCTGAAGCTGGCTGGCTGCTCCTGTCTCCTGCCTGTTTCACCTGCCTCCAGAGAGAGGAGGCTGCCTGAAGAGGTGAGTGATTCAGAGACAGTTAAAGAAATAGTGTTTCCTGCACTGAGGAGCTTATGAGGCTCTGGATCAAAGATTCTTTCTTTGACTTCTTTTTTCTTTTTTTTGTGGTGCTGGGGATTGAACTCAGGGCCTTGTGCATGCAAGGCAAGCACTCTACCAATTGAGCTATATCCCCTGCCCTTTTTTGTTGTTGTTGATGAACCTTTATTTTATTTATTTGTATGTGGTGCTGAGAATCAAACCCAGTGCCTTTCACATGTGCTCTACCACTGAGCCACCACTCCTTGACCTTTGACTCTTTAATTCTGCAGCAGTGACATGAAGAGGTTGAGGTGTCTTCTCTGAGATGTAGAGGCAAGAGACTGGGACAAATGGGGGCAATGCTGCTGAGGCCCTGGACGAGTAAAGAAGTGATGGATCCCTACAGAAATGCAGTGGGAACTTCTCTACTGAAGCCTTGAGCTGGGACTAAATCTGGGATGGAATGATATTTGCTAATCTCCACCCAGAAGAGACCACGTTGAGCATATGCCTTCAGAGAAGCAGTATTAATTAACTCTCTCTGTTAAAAAAGAAGCAAAAAAAAAAAAAAAAAAAAAAAACCACCACCACCAACAACAAAACAAACCTGCCAGTAGGATAAACCAGGCTGAGATTATTTGTGTAGTTATTATAGTAGAATGGTAAGGTGCATGATATACAGATACAAATCACCAAAAAAAAATTAAAAAGTACAGTAGATATGGAATAAAAGAGACTGTTTTATCATTGGCAATCAACTTTTCACCTTGGAGGAAGATGTTAAAAGTGCACATATCTTGAAAATGCCTTGAAGAGTCCTAGATATTACTTTCTGTTTTGAGTGCAGAATCTTAGATACAAGAAGTCAGAAAGCAATGAACATTCAGAAGAACTGAGTATAGAATAATTGAGGTACTCTAATTCAACTGTTTTCATGTAGTCACTTTTTGAGAGAAGTGAACAAACTGTATCATGGGGCTGTGGCTAGAAGTGGATGGGTTCAACCAATGCTCCATCTCAGATTGGGGCAATTAATTGCTAATTAAGCCTGGCACAGGTATATAATAATCCCAGTGACTTGGGAGACTGAAGCAGGAGGATCTAAAGTTTGAAGCCAGACTCAGCAACCCAGTGAGGCCCTAAGCAACTTAGCAAGGCCCTGTCTCAAAAATAAAAAATAAACCTGTCCATAGTACACATACCTGTAATCTTAGAGACTTGGGAGGCTGAGGTAGGAGGATCTCAAGTTCAAAGCCAGCCACAGCAACCTAGCAAGTCCCTAAGCAACTTAATAATACCTTGTCTCAAACAAACAAACAAACAAAAAACGATGAAAGAGGACTGGGGATCTGGCTCAGTGGTTAAGCACCCCTAAGTTCAATCACTGGTATCTAAATAAATAAGTAGGGCTGGGATGTTCAATCCTCATTAACACACACACACACACACATACACACACAAACACACACACAAAATAAAGAAGTGCTAACTATTTTTCAACTTTTCTTTATCCCAAAGCAGAATGAAACTTGACTAGTAAGAAGAATGAAGAAGAGATTTTTGTGTGGTTGCCAGAATGCAAAAGCGAGATGATGGACATGAGATACACATGGACAAAATTAGGTAGGGATATCACTTCTTCAACTTCAGAGACACAGAGCCAGGGACAACAGTGTGTTTCCAGAGCCCAGCTTCAGGTGCCTGGAGTTCCTGTGAAGACCCACAGCTAAGGGTGGTCCCACCCCGGGAGTCAGGATCCTGGCAGTCTCACTCTGAGTTGTCCTTCTCCATCTCTCTGTTCTTGTTTCCTCTTGTCCCTATATCACCCTGACTCCTGACTATTCTAAGAACACTTGACATCAGCTGTCCTTTTCTTTAGATATCAACAATTTTTACAGAGCTTCCCTTTCATTCCCTTTTCTTTATTATGAAATTGGGAAAAAACAAAGTTTATCTGTTTTAGAAGCATCCCTCAGCAGGTTTGGGTTTTCAGAATTATGTCCTGCAAACTACATCCAGTATATTCTGTTAGCTTCAAGAACTCTGACAATCAGGATGACAGCTATCAGATTGTGGAGCCAAGTAACAAAGACCTTTATTGCAGAGATCATTAGGAATAAAGTTCTAATTCTTAGATCTGTCTGAAAGTAAGCAGGCTCCTTCCTGGAGGGAGAGGGCTGATGGCCTCTTGAGCATCCTTCTCAGTCTGAGGAGTCTAATTCTTCCAAAGTCTGCCTCCTCACACACTCTTCAGCCTCTACTAGCTGTGGAGCAATAAAATCTCTCTTCTTTGAAGCTTCCTCTTCACTTAACATGCATGGACTGCAGGTTTTTGCCATTTTAATGTATGGACGACAACAATCGGCATATAGGCTGAGTTGCTAATGTAAGAAGTGCAAAATGAAAAGAAGAATGTTATAGAGCTGTGGTGACCTCTTCTGAGGAAATTGCCTCTCAGAAGAGGGACTAATTGGTTGTCTTTGCTACTTAACAAAGGAGATAAAGAAGAGTTAGTGTGTGTGTGAGACCACACACATGCACATGGTGTATGTGAGCACACACATGCACATAGAACCCAGGGGTGCTTTTCCACTGAGCCTCATCTTCAGCCCCTTTTTAAATTTTTTATTTTGAGTCAGGGTCTCCCTGGTCTTGAAGTTGTGATCTTTGGGCCTTAGCCTTCTGAATTGCTGGGATTATAGGCTTGCATCACCATGTCTGGCACATAGGAAACGGTTTTAATAGGAGGTTCCATCACAGAGTCCTCCTTACTCCAGCCTCCTAAACATGCAGAGGAGCAGAAAGGAAAGAGAAAAAAGGTTCTAATTAGGATCCCATTCTTGTGGATGGGCCAAGGATGCTGGCTTGGTTCTGTTTCCTCCCTGGATCCAATAGTCAGCACCTTGTGCTGAGCCCTGAACCTGTCCTCTTTAGTGAAGAGATTTTGCTGTACATCCATCCTTATTGGAGAGTGTGGGTCTTGGTCCTCTTTGAATCTACCTGCTTTGAATTTCTGCTACAACCCAATCTTTGCCAAGTCTTATCACCTCAAGGCAGATGAGATGCAGTGTCATCCCCTGGGTGTCGGGGCACAGTATAGAGGACTGGGGCATAGGATCATGTTCAGGCCAGGGACTTGAGGGACAGCTAATCATAGAAGCATAGATTTAGCAAGACCATGAAGATAGAGCCTACAGAATGGGAGAAAATCTTTGCACCTGCACTTTAGGGCATTAATTTCAATGATATACAAATAACTCAAAAAATTTAACACACACACACACACAGTCAATAAATGAGCAAAGGAACTAAATAGACACTTCTCAAAAGAAGAAATATGAATGGTCAACAAATATATTAAAAAATGTTCAACATCTCCAGCAATTAGAAAAATGCAAATTAAAACTACAATGAGATTTCATCTCACTCCCATCAGAATGGCAATTATCAAGAATACAAATGGCAATAAATATTAGCAAGAATGTGGGGTAGGGGGTACACTCATAGATTATTGGTGGGCTGCAAATTGGTGCAACCACTCAGTATGGAGATTCCTCAAAAAAAAAAAAAATCTAGGAATAGAACCACCATTTGACCTAGCTATCCCACTCCTCTCTATATATATCCAAAGGATTTAAAATCAGTAAACTACAGTGATGCAGCCATATCAATGTTTTGTAGTAGCACAATTCATAGTAGCCAAGTTACGGAGCCAATCTAGGTGCCCTTCAAGAGATAAATGAATAAAGAAAATGTGTTACACACACATACTCACATGCACACACACAAACACACACTCATACACACACAATGAAAGATTACTGAGCCATTAAGAATAACAACTTAAAAAAAAAAAGAAGGACAACTTGATGACATTTGCCAGTAAATGGATTGACCTGGAGACTATCTTACTAGGTGAAATAAGCCAATCCCCCAAAACCAAAGTTAGAATGTTTTCTCTGATATGTGAAAGATAACCCACAATAAGGGGGTGAGGGGAAGAATAGAACTTCATTGTATTAGACAAAGAGGAATGAAGGGAAGGTGGGGATCAGAAAAGGAAAGACAATGGAATGAATCTGACATAATTTTCTTATGTACATATACGAATACACCACAGTGATTCTCACCGTTGTGTACATCCACAAGAATGAGGTCCTTATTAGAATAAGATACATTCCATGCTTGTATAATTATATCAAAATGGATTCTCTTGTCATGTGTAACTAAAAAGAACCAATAAAAAAAGAAACACAGATTTAGAATAACATTTGGTATTCCAGAAAAGTGAACTGAGGCCTTGTGAAACACAAAATGGTTCATCAAAAATTTTGCTCAATGGTAAAAGAGCAGGCATGAATTTCAAGCCATCAAACTGTTAGCCATTCCCCTTGTGGGTGGAGCCTTCTCCAAGATTCTGCTAACAACATGGCTGCACAGCACTGTTAATTGAATAGTTATTCTGTCTAGTAATTGTTACCTCAGACACTTTGTTAGGCATCCTGTGGGGGGCTCTAGGGTTATACAGATTCTGGGGTTTGCCCTGGTCTGACAGAATGGGGTAATACACAGAGGGGGATATTGCCATGGCCATGGGGCATTAAGCCTAGAGATTCACCCCCTTTCTTCCTAGGTGACACCAGCCATTGCAAAAAGAAAAGCTCTAAATGGAGTCATAAAAGTCAAACCAGTCATTTCCTCTTACCTCCTTGATTTCTTCTGCCTCCAGGGTGGCTCATAATTTGCCTGGTGACTTAGCATTTCCTTAAACTTGGACTTGTCATCATCACTACTCCCACAACTGATCTTGAGTGTGCTCCCTCCCTCCCTCCCTCCCATCACCGCCTCCACTGGGACCTCCTCCACTCCACCTGTTGCTGCTTTCTGTGCACAGCACAGCTGGTCTTGTACCCATCAGAGGTGCTGTTCTTCCCCCAAGCTGGAGAATAGCATGAGAAATTTCAATAAGATTGGAAGTCTTACTGGTCTCCAGAGGTGGGGCTGATTTCTTCTAGCAGACCAGACACCTGCTGGCAATATGAATAAGTCTTTATCTATTCAACAAACTTCACTAATATATGCTTTGTGCCAGGCACTATACTACATGTTAGTGCTGCCTTGTCAGCTAAATCAGGTCTCCACCAGCAGAAGAGCAAATCTGTTGAATGAGGAAGTCTGAAGGCAAATCAATGGCTTTCTTGTGCCATAATAAACCTATGTTGGGTCATAAAACACAAGGTATTTTAAGAATCAAATGGAGGAATAATTAAGTAAACCTGGGGAACAGGAAGCTCTCAGTAAAAGGGATGCTGGGTGAAGTTTTGGAGAGTGCATAGGTGTGAAG
Organism: Marmota marmota marmota; assembly: GCF_001458135.2. Lineage (NCBI taxonomy): Eukaryota > Metazoa > Chordata > Mammalia > Rodentia > Sciuridae > Marmota > Marmota marmota. The sequence continues at coordinate 10,873,529 of NW_026000243.1, read as the reverse complement.
TGGGTGAAGACAGCTGAGAGAAGGGCATAAAGGAGGATTACTTCTACTCCTGCTTGGGAAATATAAGAAGAGACTGGCAAGTGCCTGGATGTCTTGAATTCATTAGAAATCTCTGTTCTCATTGGGCGAATAGGCTCCTGTCGGCAATCTTCTCAGTGGAATGAGCATATTAGGGTGGAAAGAACACTCACTATAACAAGGAGAGTCAGAAGACACAGGTATGGGATCTACCATGAATGAGCTTCTTTGATCTTGGCAAGTTGTTGAACCTAACCTCGTGAGATAATGAGGGAACAGGACTGGATGGCCCCTGAAGTCCCTCATAGCTATGAATTGTCCTCTCCCTCCAAAACATACAAGAAAACCAAACAAAAGAAAATAGGCTTATAGATGCTAAGATCTCCCAGAAGTCAGATTTGGGGTCAATAAAGATGGTGGCAAGAGAATGCTCTCTCATGGCAAGTAGAAGAAGCTACAGGGAAAAGAGAAGTTTCCCCCTCATCAGGTCAGAATTCCCTCTGCCTGTGAGTAAGAGGACATTGGGGTCCAAAAAACAAAAACAAAAACAAAACAAAAAACCCAATTGAGATGCCAGTGGGAACTCTTACTGTCCTGATGTTCCACTCCAGCACCTTCAATTCTATTATTATACCAAGTGATTTATTCTAAAAACATAAACTCAGTAGCAAGAGTAACTGGCTCCTCAGGGAGAGGTCTCTTCCTCTTTCCCCTCTATTGCAAGCCATCTTCAGGCTCAAAGTGCCTGCCTCTCACCCACTTAAGCCCATCATCTGTGGGAGGGTTGTAAGGGATAGTAGGGGAAAGGGGAATTCATACCATCTTTAAATTTTCCCTGGAAATTTGGTCTTCACAAGCAGTACTTGCTCCAACTTTCTGGTCTCCTTTATTTGAAACCTGGGTAAGTATCTTTCTCTTTAGTTTTCTTATTTCTGAAATAGGGAGAACAGTGCTTGAGTTTCCTTTTATATATTTATTTCATTACTGCATTATAATTATACATAGTAATGGGGTTTATTGTGACATATGTGCATGTAACCTAATTTGCTCTAATACATTCCCCAGTAGTTCCCTTTCCCCTTCCCGCCTTATCCCAAGGAGGTGCTAAGACTTGGATTCTGGAAGGATCCTTGGGTAGATCAAAGCTGTGCCCTCTCTGTTTGCAGGTGCTTCTGAACACAGCTCTGAGCAGAGTCACTCCTCCCATAGGGCCATCAAGGGGACCTCTTGTTGACATCACTCCCCAAACAGTGGTGCTGGCAAAAAGCAGCTTACTCACAGAAGACCTGAGACAACATGTTATATCACTTGAGAACAGAAAATTTGGAGTTTTTTTATTCCTCCTTATAACCCATTTTGCTTGGCCTCTTCTAACTGAAATAGAAATTAATTAAGGTCTAGTGGAGTCCTGAGGCTTATGGGGGATAGGCAAGGCTAAGCACAGTACCAACATCTGAGATAGTCACTTCTTCCTCACAATCTAGAAGGATTATATAATCTCATTATTTGTCACCCAGTGTCTTATATTTTAATGATTAAAAAATATAGTCCATTCACATTTTAAGTTTTTCAGGGAAAAGAGTAGAATGGTACACAGTAGGTTTTCAACAAATGACTGGTTTTGTAATTGCTGCTGATTAAAATCTTAACTTTAGGAATTTTGAGTCTAAGAAAGAATTAGAATCATGAACTGTTACAATGCAAAGGATCTTAAAGTCTCAAGCCGACTTCCTTACAGACTCACATGGCATAAGTTATGTTTCATCCACAAAATCTACTTTTTACATCCTTAAGTGGAAATATGTGTATATGAGTAGAAGATCTCTATCTTTTATCCTTTGGTCCTCATTCTAAGGATGAGAAAGCTTAGGTCTGGAGAGATTAAACACTCCCTTGTCTATGGTCACACAGTCACAGGTGACAGGGCTAGGGTTAGAACAATCTGATTTCAAGTCTCATTTTCTGTCTACCACATCATAATTCTTCTTGGAGAACAAGTAAAGGCAGCAATTTCCCAACAGCTTGTGAATTCTGTGGTGGATCAGGAGACAGGAGAAGGGAATTATTCACAGTGACACAGCAAGTAAGCTGCTGAGCCAGGTGTAAAACCCCAGCTCCTGGTGGCCAGACTGGCATCTCCACTAATGTCATCCAGCTTCCAAGAAGAGAGAGTTTTTCCCCCAAGTTCAAATGTGTTGAGAAGAACATGCACTGCTTGCTCTTCAATTGCTGCACAGCTATTCTGAGAAGAGGGCAGGTGGTTGGGGTGTCTGGGTTCCATAGCAGTGACTGGCACACCTGTGTTTCCTTCCACCCAGGGAGGAAATATGGGCACAGCCATGCTCAAGTTGGCAATAAAGGTCCACTGAATTTCCCTGTGGGGGGCATGTGTTGTGTATACACAAGTTGGGAGTGAAGGGATTAAAAGGTGATTCCTTTACTCTTGTCAACAGGAACTCCCTGCTAAGTCATTTAGCTGCAATGAGTTTTGGAGAAGGCTTTCTAACCACCAAGAAGCTAGCCCTGGATTTCATGCAATGTCATTTAGCATAGTTCATTCCCTACCAACTGTCTGCTATGACACCATGGAGCTAAATAGCAGAGCTGCTGAAATAACAGTCAAAGGAGAAGGAAATTAAGAGGCATCAGCAGGGGAAAAAAGTTTTTTGTTTTTTTTTTAAGTGAGGAAGGGAATGAGACAGCAATCAATAAAATAGACAGAAGCAAGATGCCTGTTCCAGGTGGTGAGAGGCAGAGATGTCTTTTGTGTGGCAAATTAGTCTAGGATGACAGCCATGCACTCAACAGAGAGGGCAGTAATGATAACAGCCTGCATTTATACTGAGCCTGATGCTTTTAGGGACTTCTCATAAACATGCACTTACTTGAGCACATTACTACCCTACAAGATGAGGCAGATATTAACATCATTTCATATGTGAGAAAAAGCTGTGAGTTTTCATAGGTAAAGGCAGATATGGTACCAATCTCAATGCTTTTTGACAACTGCATTGCTCACCCTATGCTGATGAGTTTGATAAGACACTGTAGCGACTTTTCCATATATTGGTGGGAAATTTTGAACATATAGTTGGCACAAAATATTTGCATAGAGAACAACTGTAATAAGGTCTTGCCATTCTTCCAGCCTGAGTGCCACCATTCTGCATCACATCAATATCTGTCACTGTAAGGGAGCAGATGAGAGTCTGTACTCCCTGACATCTGCCTTATATTTAAAATGAACACTAAGAGGTGGGCGTGGATATTTTACAAAGGTCTATGTCTCTCAGCTAGCCTTATGATTTGTCTAGATACAGAGATAGCCATATATTCTTTTTTTATATTTCATTTTTTAATTTATATATGACAGCATCATGCATTATAATTCTCATTATACATATAGAGCACAATTTTTCATATCTCTGGTTGTATACAAAGTATATTCACACCAATTTGTGTTTTCATACATGTACTTTGGATAATAATGATCATCACCTTCCTCCATCATTTCTAATCCCATGCTCCTTCCCTTCCCCTCAATCCCTCTGCCCTATCTAGAGTTTGTTAATCCTCTCATGCTCCCTCTTCCTACCCCACTATGAATCAGCTTCCTTATATCAGAGAAAACATTCAGCATTTGTTTTTTTGGGATTGGCTAACTTCACTTAGCATTATCTTCTCTAACTCTATCCATTTACCTGCAAATGCCATGATTTTATTCTCTTTTATTGCTAAGTAATATTCCATTGTGTATATATGCCACATTTTTTAATCCATTCATCTATTGAAGGGCATCTAGGTTGGTTCCACAATTTAGTTATTGTGAATTGTGCTGGTATAAACATTGATGCTGCCATGTATTCTTTGGACAAAATCGCCTCTCTTGGACAGGCAAATATACAAGTCCTCTCCCCTCTCCTCCAAGTCCCTAAACTGTGCATCTTTCTCAAAAGAAGGTCTTGCTTCTCCTACTGTTTCCTTCTATCTTTCTCTAGCTCCTTCTTCTGTGCTGACTCCCATTGATAGAAACAATCTCTTTAATTCACAGAAGGGTTTTTTTTTTTTTTTTGTGAGCCCACATTCTACTTGAACCATAATTTATTCTTCCTTATGGCACCAGAGGAGCCCCAGACGCCACCTCAAGTCATTGAGAAAATTGACTTGCTAGTTACTAGTGGTGTAATAACTACTAGTCCACCATCCTATGGACTTATGTTTGAAATCAAATTCTTCCTTAGCTCAAAAAGATCTCCCATTTGTATAATAATACAATGCGGGTATTGAATTATTGAAAGAATCTAAAGTATTTATAAAAGAAGAGGAAACTGAGGTCCAGAGTACTGAGTGACTTGTTACTCCTTCCTCAGTGTGATTCCCAGTATTTAATTCACCTTTAGTTCATCCCACCCCCACTTTAAATATACTTTCTCTTGAGCCAACTTTCTTCTTTCTAAACATTTTACAAGGAAGAATGATTTTAAGTTTGTTATGGAGAAGGTAGCTAAAGTGTTTGTCAATCCCTTTAGACAGGACATGCTACCTAATATCAGCAAACTCTTCTTTCCAGCTAATTTTCATTTGTCTTGTTGCCCTACTTCCCAAACTTTTTCAGTGGAGAGGAAAGGAGTTTCTTATGCTTATGCATTTTCCCACAAACCTCAAACAGGCAAATTTGACACCTCCCCTATAATGTTCTTTCCCAACCTTTGGTTTGGCCTTCTCTTGTTGATGTAAAAGAATCAGAACTCCCAAGCTCATAAGCCATATGCTTAGTCCTCTAAAGTCAAATAAAGGTCAGTCCATAGGAGAACTAACTCTTTGCTTAATGACAAAAAGTAATATCTTTAAAAGCCTTCTCTTTCTTTTCATGCCAAAGTTCAGTTTGATTTATTAGGTTAACTCCAGATTGGGCTTCTGGTACTCAGATGTGTCAGAGAGCAAAAATGGGACAGAGAGCAAGATAGGAACCATCATCCATGTGGACTGGAGGACAAAGGTGGGCAGGTTTCAGAGGTACTCCCAATTTTCTACCATGGAGTTCTCAATATGTACCCATAAGCATCTTGAAAAGCATTTGCAAAACTGCCAAAGAAACCAGGCTAAAAATACAGAACAGCCTGGATCAAGGACAAATGCAGAGAAGGGTGTGAGGTCTCCACAGAAGGTGTGAGACTCAGCATAGGAGCCAGACTGTGATGCCCAGCTCAGGCTCCCGTGCCAGACGGCCGAGCCATGATCAGTTGAATGTAGTTGGGGAGGAATAGATACATATGTGTTTAGACTGTGTTTTATATTTTAAATCAGTCCAGTTCAATAATGCAACAAGAGTACCCAATAAACACCTATCATGTGCCTTAGAACTACAAGTTTGAGACTATACCCAATCTTTGGGAAAGTTCACATTTCTGCATGAATTTTTATTTATACTTCTTAGATGAAAGTAATGTCTGAAGAACAAATTAAACATTTTAGATCAATGAGGTATAATTTAATGAATTATTAAATATTGTACTATTAGTCATTAAGAAAGAATACTTCTTCCTGTTGGGCTCCAGGGCCCATGTATGTAATCCCAGCAACTCAGGAGGCTGAGGCAGGAGGATTGCAAGTTCAAAGTCAGCATTAGCAACTTAAGTGAGTCTCTAAGCAACTTATGAGACCCTGTCTCAAAATAAAACAAACAAAAGGGTTGGGGTGTGACTCGGTGGTTACAGGCCTCTGGGTTCAATTCCTGATACCAAACAAATAAATAAAAAGGGCTGGAGATATGGCTCTGTGCCTTTGTGATTAAGTGCCAAAAAAACAACAACAACAACAACAGAAAAAAAACAAAAAGAGAGAATGAATACATTTTCCTTAAATACACTACATCATTTCTTTTAATTAAATTAATTAACTAATTAATTAATTAGAAATGCTGGTGATTGAACCTAGGGCCTCATATGTTAGGCAAACACTCTGCTACCAGACCTATATATTCATTTAATTTTTAATTGACAAAAATTGTATTTATGATGTACCACTTGAAGTTTTGATATATGTATACATTGTAGAATGGCTCAATTGAGCTAATTGACATATGTATTACCTCATATGTTTCTCATTTGGTGGAGAGAACACTTAAAATTTACTTCCTTAGCAATTTCAAGTATATAGTACATTGTCATTAACTATAAGTCACTGTGTTCGATGATGATAGATCTCAAATTTATTCTTCCTAACCGAAATTTTATATTCTTTGACCAACATCTCCCTAACTACCCTCTATTTAAAATTGTTGAAGACCTGTAATGGCTCCTCAGGAACTGTCCTTTATAACAATTGTAACTTGCTTTATTAGTGTCCAGATTCTCTGCCTACTGCAGTTTCAGGATCCTTCTGCTAACACTTAATCACGTGTCCCTGAAAAATATTGTCCCTAGTCTGCATTTTCTACTTATGAACCTTTTGTTCTTCATTGTCAGGAACATTTTACCATTGGAACATTCCTTCCCTCTCTTCCAGGGACTCCATCAGAATTTTCAATTAAGCTCAGGCTCTTGGTCTCCAGGTAGAAGCATCTCACTTCCTTGAATCTTTCTGTCCAGGATTTCCAAATTTCATACACATTTCCCTTGAAGTGTCTCTTAACTGAGAAGCAAATAAAGAGATAGGATAAGGAGTGGTGAGTAGGGGAATAGTCTCATTTCCTTCCTGCAGATTAACCCAAGGTCATGTTCTCCATGTTGATGGAAAACAGGAGGAATCACCTACTTGTTCATGTTCTTTATTTAAAAATTAATTGATACAAAATAATTGTGCAATATATATACATATGTATATATATATACATATATATACATATATATGTATATATATATATATACATATATATATACATATATATATGTGTGTGTATATATATATATATATATATATATATATATATATATAGTTGTGGTACTGGGGTTTGAACCTAGGGCTTTGCACATTTTAGGCAAGTACTCTAAGCTATATCTCTAGCCATTTTTAAAAATTTTACTTTCAGACAGGGTCTTTCAAAGTTGCCCAGACTGGCCTTGGAATTTTGATTCTTCTGCCTCAGACTCCCTGAGTAGCTGGGACTATAAGTATGTGCCACTGTACCCAGCTTGTGTGTATTATTTTGATAACTGTGCAATGTGTAATGATCAAATCAGGGCAATTAGCATATCTATCTTCTGAAATATCATTTATTTGTGTTGGGAACATTCAAAATCCTTTATTTTTCTCCTTTGAAATCTACAATAAATTATTTTATAGTAATCCTACTGTGCTAAAGAACTCTAGAACTTTCCCCTAAATGTATTTTTGAACAATCACCAACTACTCTCTATCTTCCTTCCTCCCACTCTTCCCAGCCTCTGGTAACCACTATTCTGCTCTTTATGTCTATGGAATCAATGTATTTAGCTTCCACATATGAGTAAGAACATACAGTATTTGTCTTTCTGTGCCTGGCTTATTTAACTACGTTTTTAAGTAAAAATCATTTTTTTTTTCTTTTTGAGGCAGAAACCTGTTTTTGAGAAATCAAGTCAAAGACAGCATAATACCAAGGCAACCATCCATAGGTTACAAAGAACAAATTTTTAAAAATAAAATGGACACTTAGCATCTATGTTATGCATAGATCAAGATAAATGTGTTTGTCACTGATATGGTTTGAATGTGAAGTGTCCTCCCAAAACTCATGTGTGTGATGATGCAAGAAGGTTCAGAGGAGAAATGATTGGATTGTAAGAGTCTTAACCCAATCAGTGATTTAATCATTTGATAGGGATTATCTGAGTGGTAAAGTGGTAGGGTGTGGCTGGAGGAAGTGGGAATTGGGGCGTGGCTTTGGGTATGTATTTGTATCTGTGGAGTGGAGTCTCTCTCTGCCTCTGGTCTCTATGATGTAAGCTGCTTTCCTCTATTACACTCTCCCACATAATGTTCAGCCTCACCTCAAGCCCCAAGGAATGGAGCACGCTTTCTATGGGCTAAGACCTCTGAAACTGAGAACCCTCAAATCAACTTTTCCTCCTCTACAGTTGTTCTGGTCAGATCTTTTAGTCACAGCAGAGAAAAAGCTGACTAAAACAGTCACCCTGATATAATTTGGTTAATCTGTCTCTGCCTGTTCCCTCAGGAATTTCCTTTTCCTCTGTATCTTAAATTACTTTCAAAGTCTATTCCTTTTAGAGGACAGAAGTGCAGATCCATGTGACATTTTGATTGTAGAATCTTGTTGCCAATTGTGATTTGTGAGAGATGGATTGAGCTAGAGGTCATGAAGTGACTCAAGAGAATTGAATGCTGTTGATGAATTTTTGGGTAATTTGTCAGAAATTTAAAATACCTGTTTTCTTTTGCTTAGGTTTGACCCATTTGTATAAGTTTTATTTTGAGCACTCTCTGGAAATATCCTACATATATGGTATATATCATCATTACAAAAAAGTGGATACTCAAATATACCCAGATCTATATGAACTTTGTTTTCTCTAGCAACTCTGCAGGGAAGAAGGTTATTTGCTTGTGGTTGAAACCTAGGGAAGTTGAAACAGTTCTTCTTTCCTCAGTAGTAGTTTTCAGTTGTGGGCTGTAGTATCTCATTCTTGTGAAAACAGAGGGTCCCTGAGTATAGTGACTACTTCTGACTTTGAAAAGCAGAATTGCCTCCTGATTTGAAAAACCTATTCAATGAGTTGGGCAGTTTATAAAGCCCTAGTGGGAGAATGGCATCTGATCTCCATCTCCAATGCCTCTGCCATCAATCAAGGGTCCTATATCCCTCAAAGAAGTAATTGTCTCTGGACTCTCATTCTCTCAGTGTTCTTTCCTGAGGTTGAAGGTCAACTATAGTAGGGTTCCCTATCCAACTCTGGTGGTGTTCTCTATAAATTTGGGAGAAGTCTGTGCCTCAGGCTATTTGATTTCCTGCTGCCACATCCCTAACCCATTTCACATTCAGCCTGAACTACAACCATATCAGTAACCACAAATTCTTATGGACTGTATACCAGAGCCTTGCCCTCCCTCTTCAATGCTCCTTCTGGGTCATTTGGTGGGTTGTGTTTTCTGAAATTTCTGTCTGATGAAGAAACTCTAGTAGGCCCATTAGGAGGAAGTGAAGACTTCTTCCTCCCCCGCCCCCACCACCACATGCATACACTAGAAAATAAAGGCCAAAAGAGCACAGGTTTTTGCTTATTTTGTGCATGGGTATTTAGTAAAGATCTGTTGTATGTAAATTGCAATTATCTTTTTTAAAATTTTTTTATTAGTTGCTCAAAACATTACAATGATCTTGACATATCATACATTTGATTCAAATGGGGTATGAATTCTTATTTTTCCACGTGTACAGATTGCAGTATCACATTGGTTTTACAGCCACGTTTATACATACAGCCATACTAGTGTCTATTGTATTCTGCTCCCCTCCCCTCCCCTCCCATCACCTCTCTCTACCCACTAATTACAATTATCTTATATTAGACAAAGGTGCCAATAACATGCATTGGATGTTATTGGATGTTATCTTCAACAAATGGTCCTGGGAAAACTGGAAATCCATATGCAACAAAATGAAATTAAACCCCTATCTCTCATCATGCACAAAACTTAACTCAAAGTGGATCAAGGACCTAGAAATTAAACCAGAGACTCTGCATCTAATAGAAGAAAAAGTAGGCCCTAATCTTCATCATGTGGGATTAGATCCCAACTTCCTTAATAAGACTCCTATAGCACAAGAATTAAAACCAAGAATCAATAAATGGATGGATTTAAACTAAAAAGTTTCTTCTCAGCAAAAGAAACAATCTGTGAGGTGGTGAATCGACAGCCTACATCCTGGGAGCAAATTTTTACCCCTCATACATCAGATAGAGCACTAATCTCTAGGGTATATAAAGAACACAAAAAGCTAAGGACCAAAAAAACAAATAACCCAATCAACAAATGGGCCAAGGACCTAAACAGACACATCTCAGAAGAGGAGATACAATCAATCAACAAATATATGAAAAAAATATTCATCATCTCTAGTAATTAGAGAAATGCAAATCAAAACTACTCTAAGATATCCTCTCACTCCAGTCAGAATGGCAGCTATTATGAAGACAACAATAAATGTTGGTGAGGATGTGGGGAAAAAGGTACACTCATACATTGCTGGTGTGACTGCAAATTGGTGCAGCCAATATGGAAAGCAGTATGGAGATTCCTTTGAAAACTGGGAATGGAACCACCATTTGACTGAACTATCCTTCTCCTCGGTCTATACCAATAGGACTTGCTGGGAGCCATTAGCCAAGTGGGTATGACAATTTCCTTGCCAGCGTACCCCATGTTGCAGTGACATTGAATGTAGGTGACCTTGCTCAAGGACCAAGGCGGATTAGGGTGTTCCCGGTTTAAGATAATCGGGTTTAGGGCGTTCCCGGTTTAGTTTCCAGGTTTAAGGTTTAAGATTATTCCTGCTGGGAATAGGGCGTATCCTGCTGCCTGAGTTCCCCTTGAGTTCTCACGGGATTCAGAGTATTTTTTGAGAGATAGAAGCCCAGTGGAGGTGGATTTGGGCAGAGAACGTGGATTTGGGCAGAGAACGTGGATTTCCCCAGAACGTGATTGTAGACGGCTGGTGTGAGTTCAGGAATAAAGAGTTGCTGTTTGAATCTACAAGCTGTGTGGTGGCTCGTGATTGTGTGCCCAGCCAGACTGCGGCATTTGTGCCCAGCCAGACTGCAGCAAGGACTTAAAAACAGCATACTACAGGGACACAGCCACATCAATGTTTATAGCAGCACAATTCACAATAGCTAAACTGTGGAGCCAACCTAGATGTCCTTCAGTGGATGAATGGATTAAAAAATGTGGCATATATACACAATGGAATATTACTCAGCAATAAAAGAGAATAAAATCATGGCATTTGCAGGATGGCGTTGGAGAAGATAATGCTAAGTGAAGTTAGCCAATCCCAAAAAAACAAATGCGGAATGTTTTCTCTGATATAAGGAAGCTGACTAATAATGGGGTAGGGAGGGGGAGCATGGGAGGAATAGATGAATTCTAGATAGAGAAGAGGGGTGGGAGGGAAAGGGAGGGGGCAGGGGATTAGCAAGGATGGTGGAATGTGTTGAACATCATTATACAAAGTACATATATGAAGACTTGAATTGGGTGTCAACATACTTTATATACAACAGAGATATAAAAAATTATTGTGCTGTATATGTGTAATAAGAATTTTAATGCATTCCACTGTCATTTATTTAAAAAAATAAATTTAGAAACGATCTGTTGTGTGAATGAATATATGAATAAATGGACATGGTGGAGAGTAGAAAAGGACGGACAGCTCTCTTTGACACAAAGAAGTTACAGGGGAAGAAGTTATTTGGTTTAGATATGGTTTGTCTCCTCTGAAACTCATGCTGAAATTTGATTCTCAATGTAATGTCATTGAGAACTAATGAGAACTTTAAGAGGTGTTTAGGTCAATAAGAGGGATTAATGGCTTTCTCTCTTGAGGGAATGGATTAGTTACCATGAGAGCAGGTTGTGAAGTGAGCTGCCTCTCAAGTTATGTCTCTCTTGCTCACTTTCCCTTCCAATTTTCTATCATGTTATGAAGCAGTATGAGGCCATTGTCAGATGCTGTACTTAATCTTGGATTTCTAGACTCCAGAACTGTAAGCTGAATTAACTTCTATTCTTTATAAGTTACCCAGTCTCAGATATTCTACCATAGCAATAGAAATTTAACTAATATATTGGGAATGTAGCGCAGTTCTAGAGCACTTGCTTAGCATCCACCAGGCCCTGGATTTGACTCCCTGCACTACAAATACATACATACATACATACATAAATAAATAGAGATAAAGTGAACAGATGAGAAAGGACATACCTTGCTCCAACCAAGGACCCTAACCCCTTTTCTGGTGTTTTGTTTTCTGGGAAATTTGTATAAGTATCAGAGTGGCTTGTATATAAATTGGAGAGAGAACAAAGTCCAGTGAAAACACTGTGCCAAAGTGACCCTGGTGAAAAAATAAGCCACTATAGAGAACTCTGTATCTAACCTGTGTGTTTGTGGAGGGTCAAGATGGTGTGAGCTCCAGGGTTCATGGAAAATAGGGCGTTGGGCAAGGAGGCACTGAGAAAAGAGCAAGGGAAGAATGGAATCTCAACAGCATCCTTGACAAAGAGTTTATATTCCCTTGTTCTTGGCCAAAGAGATTGATTTAATCAAGGTGCTTCTTTCAGGCACTGAGATATACTATTTTGACTTTCTCCTCTGTGACTCGTGCTCTCTTTCTTATGAAAAACTAAAACTAAAAATACCAAATATCCATGAAATGCTCTACCAACACTTTCTCATTAAATTTCTTCTACCCTTTGATCAATAGATCTCATTTTCCCCCATGTTACATATGAGGAAACTACATCTTAGAGAATCCCACAACCCTCAAATAAGAGGCAGATGTAGGATGTGGACTCAGGACTGTCTATCTCAAATTCAGCACAAAGACCTAGATAGATCCCAGAAGGGAAGGCTGTCTCCATTGGAAACATGTGGAGGACTAAGATGATCTTAGGACTGACACAACTAGAACCCAATGGAACCAGATATAATTCTGGGTGGAAACAAAAACTAAGAGCTAATATTCATTGAGCTTGTTTACTAGAGACCACACACTCCTTTGCAGTAGGGCCCAATGACGGAGATAGTATTATTATTATCTCCAGTTTACAAATGAGGAATCCAAGAGCCAGTGATATTGAATAACAAAAAGATACACAGCCAATGAGAGACAGAGGCAGAATTTGAACCCAGACAGAACCCTTAATCATTATGCTACATTGCCTGTAATATTAGAGGAACAGTTTTCAGAATTCACATATGATGTTAGTGTTCATATATAAATTGAACACTAAAAGATGGCTACAAGTTCTATGTCCCCATTCTTTGAATCTGGACAGCTTTGGGGGATTTGATTAAAGATTATGGAGAAATGATATTGGGTGATTTGCAAAACTTGGACATTAAAAACAATGCGGCTTCTGCTTTGTCTGCCTGGACACTCATTTTTGGAACCCTGGAATCATAAGGCTCCAAACGACCCAGACAATATGGGAAGGGCACTCCAGGGCTCAGTAGGAGTTGGTAGCTCCACATGAGCTCTCAGTCAAAAGCCAGCAGTGACTGCTAACTGTGTAAGCCCTCTTGAATATCCAGCTAAGCTCAGCCTTCATAGGACAACAGCTTCAGTCAACATCTAAATGCAGCTACTTGAGAGACCCCAAGGAAGAACTGCCCATCTGAACCCTGCCTGGCCTTTCTCCTCTGACCTACAGAATTATGAATAAAAGAAAAATGGTTATTTTGAGTCACTGAGTTGTAGAATCATATACATCATTAGAATAGCCTTCTTTTCTATAGTCTCTCACTAGTGAATGTTCTAAGTTAAACACCAACAACTACCTACTCCTGACAACTACTGACTACTGTTGAAGAAACAAACTTTGAGTGTCTACCAGATGCCAGAAACATTCTTCTGATCTGGATGATCTAATCCTTATAAGAACTGTCTGAAGTAGATAATATTATTGCCTTTAAAAATATGATACTTGAATGTTAAAGTAAATGACTTTATCCACTTAATTCCAGATTCAGAGTGCTTTTCACTATCTCATAGTTTAGGCTGATACTGTTTTGAATCTGGAATGTCTGCCAGAGCTCCACATTAAAAGCTTAATCCTTTTGGAAGGTGGTAGGGACTCTGAGAGGTGGGGCTTAGTGGGAGGTCTTAGATCACTAGGGGATGTGCCCTTAAAGGGAACTGTGGTATACTCGTCTCTTCCTCTCTCTCTTTCATACCTGGCCACAGGTGAATAGCTTCCTTTATCACATTCTTCCTCCATGATGTGCCACCACAGATCTAAAGCAACAGGGCCAATCAGTCATGGACTGAAACTTCCAAAACCATGAGCCAAAATTAAACTTTCTTCCTTGTAAAATGATTTATCTCAGATATTTGCTACAGTAAAAAAGCTCAGACTAACCTAGCAGAAGAGATCAAGGTAAACTTAAGCAGAGCAAGAAGCAACAATTGCTATCACTTTGAATTTGCTCACCTATCACTTATTGAACATCTTCTATGTTCTAACACTATGCTGGCTCTTAAATTATTCTAGAATATACAATCCTTTCACTGATTCTATTTGTTAATCACCATTATCTCTACATTTAGAAAAGGAAACTGAGGCTTACAGAGATTAAGTCATGTGCCAAGGTCACCTAGGTGGTAATATTGTAACTATGACTTAATTCCTTGAGCTATAAGGGATTAAGGATCTGTACTCAGAATTGTCGACTCAAATTCAGTGCCCTTTCCACTGAAACTTAATTGGCTGGTTCTACTCTCCCCAGAAGCATCAAAGGCATAGATCCTAGACTGTCTCCAAATGAAACATGTGGAGGACTAAGATGATCTTAGGATGGACAAAACTAGAGTCCCAAGACAATGGAACTGTATATAATGTAAGGCAGAAGGATGACCTTTTTTTGTGTGGTGTTGAGGGTGAAGCACAGGGCCTAACACATGCTAGGAAAGCACTCTACCTCAGCCATTTTAAAACATTTTTAAAATTTTGGGACAGGATCTTGCTAAGTTGCCCAGGCAGTCCTCAAACCTGCAGTTCTCCTGACTCAGACTTCCAAGTAGATGGGATAACACACATGCAGCACCATGCCCTGTTTCTATTTTTTAAAGTTACTATTTTTATTGTTAAATAGAACAATGCACAGAATAAAAATGTATAGGTCAATGAATCATCATAAACCAAACTCTTGATATCCGTCAGTCAAGGTCAAGTAAATGGAACACTGCCAATACCCTGCTAGCTTCCATAGCCAATCCCAAATACCAACCCCCCTCTCACTCCTCAGAAGGGAATCTCAGGAAAACCATCCTGTATTTACTACCTTAAGTTTTATCCCTAGAGACTGCTGTTTTCATTCATTTGTAATTTTTTTTATAAATGGAATGATGTATTATGTATTTTTATGTTTACTTACTTTATTAAAGAATGTATTTAGAGATTATGTTCTAAGATTCATCTATATTGTTTTGTGTAGCTGTAGCTTGTTAGTTTTCATCACATGTAGTGTTCTATTATATGAATATGTCACAGCTTATTCTTTTCATTGGTGATGGACATTTGGCTTATTTTCACTCTTACTACAAATCACCCTGCTGCATGTCATTCTGATGTGTGTTATGGTATGTATTTAGTAGTAATGTTGCTAGATATAGGAAAGTCATATGTCAAATTTAGTAGGTTATGCCAAACAGTTTTTCATAGCGATTATACTGTTTTGAAGTACTACCAGCAGCATGTGAGTTACTTTTGCTCTACAGACTTGTAAAAATTTTGTATTGCTAGTCCTTTTAGTTTTAACTATTCTGATAGGTGTGTAGTGGTATCTCATTGTAGTTTTAACTTCTTCTTAATCATGATCACTTCTTCATCTATTTAATGGTAATTTGAATATTCTCTGCTATGAATTGCCTATTCAAATTTCTTATCAATTTTTCTTTTGGGATACCTGCTTTTCCAAAATTCTCTAAGAAAATAATATATTCTTCAAATATATATTCTTCAATACAAATTTTCTGAAGATTAGATATATGGGTATGTATGTAGAGGTATATGGGTGCACACATACATGTGTGTATTGACATATTCATGCCCTTCAGCAGGGCAAGGATTCCTTTGCTAGGTATTAGGGAAGGAATTAGAGACTCACATCTCAAGCCTACACCATTGAAGGGGAAAATACAGATTCCTCTCTTTTGGGATATCATGTTAGAAGAAGGAAAGAATGCACACTGGGGACATGAGAAAACTCTACAAAAGAGTAATGTATTAACCAGATATGAGGCAATTCATGTAAAACAGTTCCACAGATTTTAGCATATTCTTTCGGCTCTCAGGAAGAGTAAGCTGACTTACTCTGCATCTGTCACAGGTGACTGCTGTGGAAGGGGACAGATCAAGAAGCTAAGACCTATCCCCCTTCCTAAATATAGGGTCGAATCTGCAGTATTCCTAAATATAAGGTAGAGGGTCAGAGGCAGAAGAGTTGGCAAGGGGTTGGATGACTTCTTCAGGTAATTTGGAAATTCCAGACTGATGTGGAAGGTGAACCGTCTTTCTGCTGAGCCAAGAGCTTTGGGAAATGCTGTTATCTCTGCCCTCGGCTTTTGCATCTCAACCCATCCTTGGCAACACTACTGCTTGCATAATGTGCTTTTGGCTAGACTTGCTTCATCCTTGCTGAGATGCTGACACCTTCCTTGAGTACTAAAGGATGTAGAAGCTGGTGGAGAAGCTCTCCCTCAGGCCCCAGATCTTTGCTGCTTTTCCTATCAGATGACACTATTTTCATGGGCAGAAAGTCCCCAGCTGTCCTTCCATCTCGTGGCCAGTATGTCTCTGCCCTGGGTTCTCCCAGGAGGAATGTAGCAAGGTGGTTCTGTGCAGATCAACCTTGATTTTATTATTCAGCAGAGTAAACAGCGTCAGCACAACCCGCCAATCTCTGTGATCAGACTTATTTCTGCACAGCCCTGGGAGCCCCCCAGGACAGTACCAGCTTTGTGCTGTCAGCTTTGAAGGAGTAAGACTCACCAATAGGCAGTTTTTCTCTGGCTTCCTCATTTTCTTTCCATTTGGGAGTCTTTAGGGACTGAAGGGGAAGGGAGAGAAGTAAAGGTCATTAGCTTTGTTATTACTTAGCCCTGGAAGGGGGAACCAAGCCTCATAATCTGTACTCATGAGGCTAAATGAAGCCACATTTACTAGGGGTAGAGGCCATAGGGTAGCATTCAGCACCTACAAACAGCTTGGAAAAAGGAGGTACTCCCCAAGGATATGTTCCAGGCAAGGAAATAGAGTCTTAGGAAACCACATTTGTTTGCTTAGTGGGAAATGGAGCCTTGGAATGGTGCCTTATAGGATAACATTTGTAAACATAATTAGGTTAATTCTCTGTTTTTATTTTTAAATTTTGATACTCACAGCATAGATGACTAAAGCATAAAAAAACCCCAGCCAAACCAATTTCTTGGCCATTTGGAGGCTGATATCCAGGAGAAAATTCTTAATTAAAGGTCTTTATAAATGTATCTTTCTTAGGATTGTTCTAGGATTACATGTGAAAAGAAATTTTTGGAGCCTGGAATTTGGAACAAGGGAAAGAGGACAGGAATCCAGGCTGGACTCAATGCAAGAGTGGAAAAAAAATGAAAAAAAAAAAATCAGAGACTAAGAGTCCAGGAGGATAGTTCCTATCGACCTCCAGACTATCTCTTATTCCTTTGCATCTTTGAACATTGGAACAAGAAGTCGCCGTAGAGATGACTGAAGATCTCATGTCCCCACCCAGCATTCTCTTCTCTTTACTTTCTGCTCTTCTAAATGGTATATTAGTCTATTTTTTGTTGCTATCATAAAATATTTGAGACTGAGAAATTTATAAAAAATAGAAGTTTATTTCACTCATAGTACTGGGAAGTCCAGGAGCGTGGCATTGGCATCTGTTTGGCATTTGGTGAGGGCCCTTCATAACCTGGGAAAAGACATCACATGGAGAGACAAAGCAGCTTAGATCTCTCTTCTTCTTCTTATAAAGCCACTAATGCCCTCATGGGGACCCTACTTTCATGACCTCATCTAATTCTAATTATTCTCTAGAGACCCCATCTCCAAATATCATTAATTTATCAATTGGGGGATTAAGTTTCCAACCCTTGAACTTTTGGGGGACACATTCAAATCATAGCATATGGGCAGTATCAGTCCTCCCAGGACTGTGGGGGCCTCTGACACCTTTATACTTTCCTTTCTCTCTTTTCTCCCTATGTGTGGGATCATGCTTCTGGTAGCCAGACACTCTGCCCACTTTCTTAATAGAGGTGACACTTCTGGATAATTTCTACTTCTTCCCTGAGCTTTACCCTGATAACTTTGTTCCTTCTTCTCTTTGTCTTTGGTTTGAGTTGCTGCCCAGTGCCCCCTCCATGATCTAAAGTTAGAATTCTCTTTCTGTCCAGTTATACGTGTGGTGTCCAGACCCTGAATGATCCTTGCCTTCTGGCATCCACATCCTTTGTAATCCCCTTTACCACTGAATGGGCTTGACCTGAGTAGTCAATAGGAATTGCAGATCTGAAAGAGTGTGACTTCCAAGACTAGACCACACAGGGCACTGAGGTTTGTGCTAGGATCCTTCTCTATCAGGAAAATCAGCTGCCATGTCACTAGGACTCTCAGGCAACCCCATTAGAAGTTTGCCAAGGAAGGAGCTAAGGTCTTCTGCCAATGGCAAGAGCTAACATTTAGGCATATGAGGAGCCCTCTTGGAAATGGACCCTCCAGTCCTGATCAACCCTTCAGATGAGTGTAACTCAGACTGACTTCCTGACTGTAGCCTTGCAAAGTTCCAGCCAGAAACATTCAGCTAAGCTCCTCCTGGATTTCTCCTGGATTCTAGAAACTATGTTAAATAATAAGTGTTTATTATTTTAAGCCAACAAATTTTGGAGTAATTTGTTAAACACCAATAGATAACTGATATGATGTGCTTCTCAGTTTCTCTAAGAGGTAAGCTCCTTTTATTTGGTCTTTTCAGTAGCATCTTTAACTGTAGTCCAGCTCATCGATAAAGCAGGTTTCTTCATTCTATCAAACCAATGAAATGTTTCTCTTGTTTACTAAATGCTTAGCAAAGTTCCTAGTAAATAGTAGGTCTTAGTATTTAATATCCACTGATATAATTAAGCATATCACTGAATTTCACATTTACGTCAAGTTAGGCGAATAGCATTTCTGATAAAGTAGAAAAAACCCCTCATTTCCATATATCTTTATGTGATTTATAGGATGAGAGGGAGTCCAATGGTAAAGTTCACTTGTATGGCTACATTTGTATTAAAAATTACTGCTATTCTCCTAATACATATCACTGGATGATGGCGGGTGTTTTAGTCAATTTTTTTCACTGCTGAGAACAAAATACATGACAAAAACAATTTTAGAGAAATAAAAGTTAATTTGTGACTCATGGTTTCAGAGATCTCAGTCCATAGATGACTGACTTCATTCCTGGGGTTCTAAGATGAGGCAGAACATCATGGCTGAAGGGTGTGGCAGAGAAAGTAGCTTAGAACATGGCACCAGGAAGCAGAGAGAGAGCTCCCCTTACCAGAGAGAAAATATAAACCCCAAGGGCATGACCCCAGTGACCCACCTCCTCCGGTCACACCCTACCTGCCCACAAGACAATTACATCCAGTTAATCCCTATCAACAGATTAATGCACTGATTAGGTAAACTCCATCATAATCCAATCATTTCACCTCTAAATTTTCTTTGCATTGTCTCACACATGAGCTTACTGGGGACACCAAATATCTAAACCATAAGAGCAGGGCATGTTTGGAAGAACACTTAACATCAGGGGATGGCCAATTATGGGTATAAAGGTAGCACAAATGCTCTTATGATTCAGTGACCAGTCCATGCATGGCTGGGTCTGAATCTAGATCCAAAGTTATCTCTGCTGGCTAGACACAACATGAATGAGGTCAGTGTTGCTGGTATCCAGGCCACTAACTCACTCTTTCTCTCTCTCATTATGATTTGTTTAGTTGTATTCTGTAGTTTCCATCATAAAGGAGAAAAGGGAATAAAAGCAGTAAAACATTTCCCCATGTCAAATGTTTTACTGACATAATTGCATTTAAACTTTAGAGCAACCTTGTGATATAGGAGTAATTATTATCCCTCTTTCACAAATAAAAACCAGAGCTTCAAGATATTAAGATATTTTGCCCATGTTCAAAAAACACTAGTAAATAAAGGAAACACAATTTAAAGTTGGATCTGTCTGATTCTAATCTTTCAACTACCATCTTTCACAGACTTTGAGATCTGGAACACAATTTTTGCATCATCTAGGCTAACTCTACTAGTATATATGATGAAACAGAGATGGAAGTTGAAGTTACTGATCAAAATAACTCAGAGGCTAATGGTGTGACCCAGACTGATTTTGGGTTTTCGGTTTGCTTTCCTTTTCACTTCATCATTGAGACAATAGACTGACTTTGCTTATACCCTCAGAGCTTTAGGAAAAATAATTCAAATTTTTTCATGAATGTTGGTGATTGTTTGGCAGAATTTTAATCCAAATCATTGAAGAAATATGCATATTGCACTGTGAAAAATGAGGTCAAGTCAGTGTACCAACTTCTCTGCTGCACTCTTCTCGCTGCCCTTTGTGCTAACAGGTACTTTTGGTCAGGATGAGAATGAGGCTCATACCTGGAGCTGCAAACATAGCTCTGTCATTGTGCAGGAGCTGAAAACCAGTTGACATATCTGGTGACATCACCCAGTAACAAGAGACACTTGCAGCAAATCATAGCAAATCCTGTGTGCTCCTTTGATAATAGCACCCGTTTAATTATAATCCAGAAGTGTAAATTCTAGTTTGCTTACATCTCTAGTATGTTTCCTTTCAAATGTGACTTTCCAGCTCTTTCTCTCTTTTTTTCTTTCTTCGTGCCATAAAATATTTGCATATTTGAATGTCAAATTTTCCAAGTGCTGCAAGCAACAGGCTTTGGTATGTTCTTGAGTTATTTTGTGTAGCAGCATCTGTCTTGTTTCAGCAGCTACCAGAGCTGAGAAGTGACCCAGGAGCAGCCTGGCAGAAAGAAAGAATGTGGGATCCAAGAGAAGTTCCTTATAATACAGAGCCTAGGAAGGCCTTGGCGGGGGGGGTGGGGGTGGGGGGGGCTTCAGTCCCAGGCAGCCATAGGACAGATGTTTTTCCCCAGTTGATTTTTTTTTCTAAAGGCAGATTACCAAAGGAAACAAATACTGAATGATGACTGCAGAATATATCTTTGGAACTTGCTAGACTAATTACTGAGGCTCCAAAATCACTTTAAAAGCAACACATTTTGTTTTGCAATATACATTCTTGTTGCCAATTTTTTTTTTATAATTTCAATCAGAATCCACCTCAAACTGGATAGCTGATTGTGGTAGAAGCAGAATTCGGAGAAAATACTTTTTATTAAGACAGCATACTTCAAAACGTTTTCTGACCTTTCTATGTATAGAATGATGCCAGGAACATTCTACAAAATACTCTCAGAGCTTTAAACAGCTTCCTTCTCAAATGATACCTTCTGTTTAAACAATTATAATAATAATAGTTGCTTATTGTGTGCCAGGTAATACCTAGTATTCTATCTGTCCCTATGTGGTGAGTATTCTAATTACCTAAATGAAAAAGGTGATGTTCAGGGAAGAAGCTCTACTAAGGACTAGTGACTAGACATGGTGGATGCTGGATGTGGAGGGTGATTTTTTTTTTTTTAGTCTTTATTGTCTGCATTGTATTACTATTATCTGTAAGGAGACAATGACAGCAAGATATTCTAATTCAATATCCTGATGTTTGAGTGCTCAGGCTCTGACCTGTGTAAGTAGTACATTTTCTGGGGAGTTTCCTGACAATTTCCCTAAGAATGCGATTTTCCAGTTAATATTTGATCAACGGAATAGGATTCAAGCTTAAAAACAGAAGTGTGACTGCTTTTGAAAGAATACCTGCTGGGAATATTTATTAATTTAACAAAAATGTATGAGGCACCTGCTGTGTGCCAGGGACATGGTTATCACCAGGCATATCATGGTAAGCAAATAGAGCAAGTTCCTGTCCTTTGTAACTGTGGTGGCAGCGACTATTGTGGAAATTCACAATGTGAATGTTGAACACACTAAGCATATATAGATCCTCCTGTGAGGGCACCTTGTAGGTATCCTCAGATATATTTTTTACCCCTAATCAATGATGCCCTCAAAATCTACACAGATAACTTAATTTAGGCATACTTATCATTCATTCATTCTTTCAACTAGTCATGTACTTATAAATATTTATTTACAAAATAAATAGTACCTATTTAGTACTACTATTAATAATAGTACTTACTACCTATTATGTTCCAGGGAGGGTAATAAATCAAGTGCAGTTCCTGCTCTCATTGGTTCTAGAGGGAGTGGCAGATTTTGACAAATAAATACATACAAATATACAATCACTATTGTAGTGAGTGATAAGCAAGAAAGAATAAGGACAATAAAGAAGACCAAGTTAGAAAAGGCAGAAATATTTGTAGTTGGATCCTAATAGGTAATGCTGAGATTATGAGTTTGGATCTTAAATGTCCTCCAAATGCCCATGTGTTGAAGGCTTGGTCCCCAGCTTGGTGCTATTGGGAGGCAGTGGAAACTTTCAAAGGTGGGCCTAATGGGAGGTCTTAGGTCACTGGGGTTTCTTAAAAAGGATTGTGTGGCAGTCATTCCCTTCCTCTCTCTTTCCTGCCTGGCCATGAGGTGAATGAGCTTCCTCATCCATGCACTGCTACCATGATGGCCTATGCTGCCATAGGTCCAAAGCGATGAGGACCTATGAAAGCTCCAAAACAGTAAGGCACAGTAAAACTTTCCTCTTTTTAATTGATTTGGTACATTAATGGAAAGCTATCTTACTGTGCCTTGACAGGGGTCTGGTGAGAGAAGCATGACCCTAAAGTCCAGCTTATACCAGTTGTATAGGCTGAGTGGGGGCATGGCTGGCACTACTGAAGTGGATGCCTTTTCTTTATTTGCATAATGCCCTGGTGGCTCTCTAGGAGGTGCCAGGTGCATAGCAGGGTGAAGAGCTCTGCAGAAAGAGTAAGAGGATGTGTGAAGGGGCTGAGAACGGAAAGAGCAGAAACACATGAGGAGGCCCTAAAAGGCCAGGGAAGGGCAATGGGCTTAGGGCAGGGCCTGGTGGGCCACCCAGACATTGGATTTCAGCTTTAGTGCAGTGAGAATTCAGCCAAGACTTCGGCATGATTTGTATTTTTACGACAACCACTTGGACTCTGAATCTTCATCTTTGTCTGTCTGGCTTCACCTTTACCTGACTCCTAATCTCCCACTTACCTTTCTAAACCTGTTTCCTCATCCATAAATAGGGATGCATGCTATCTGTCTCAAAGCCTAAAGGAAAAAAGGTGTTTTTGTTGTTGTTGTTGTTTAAAAATTAGACAACATGACACATGTAAAGTCCCTACAAGAATCTCCTTACATTATTTGCACACAGAAATAAGATTAGCCAAGATTTATCAGGTACTTTCTGAGAGCCAGCACTCTGTAAGAGGTTGACTTGTTACCACTCATGCAATCCTTGTGACAATTCCATGACCACACGTGGGCACTCTCTCTTAGGATTCCCATTTCACAAATATAGAAAGCTGAGGCATGAGGGTGAGTGGCCACTGCCACCCTGCTGTAAGAGGAAGAACTATGGGACTCAGACTGTATGCATTAAGCCCCACGGACATCTTTGGCTTGCCCTCAATTTATGTTTAGAATAAGAATTGTTCTGACACAATGATTCAAAGGAGGTCACAGGAATTGATGGGAGAATCCCAATCCCTTGATGCTTGCCTTTCCCCTGTGTTTTGAGGGAAGGATGGTATTTCTGTTTTCGATGTTAGGGTATATGCAAGGGCCCACCCCTCTTATTTAGCAGAAAATTATTCAGAAGATCTAATGTTGCCAAAGCCTTCTTTAACTTGGAAAAACTAAAGAAAATGCAACTTTAAAAGAGCTGACACCTCTTTTATATTTTGGTATTTGTTGGAACGAGCACCAGTGTTTAGAGACCTGCTGAGCTCTTGCTGACAGCTCTGCAGGTACAGTCTGTCCTGAAAGGTATTTCCTCTGGTTTCAGGCTGGGCTTAGACATCTAAAGTAGGGCCCTGGAGGTGGGGACATCTGGGCCATGTCTCAGGTCATTGGCACCAATGGTTTGGAGCTTATCTGAATGCATGTGACACTTTTCTCATCTGGCTTGGACCATCCAGCCCTGGCGGGCCTTGTTTGACAATGCCATTTATGAGTGAAGCAAAATAGGCCAGGGGAAAGAGCAAACAGAGAGCTTGGGCCTCAGCACAGTTCTGCTGTGACCTTGAATGAACTCAGCTCTCAGGAGCTCACAGGGTTGACCAAGATCAAAAGAGAAGATGTATGGATGATAACACTTGGAAAAGCTGAAGAGGCTCTAAAAGGAAATAGCATGATTCCTCAGACACCATTTCTAACACAAGGTCCTGTGCCGTACCCCTGGCCCTAAACTCTTTTGGGAAAGGGGTGGGGAGACCACTAGTGAGGAAAAATCTGTCCCCTGGGGGACAAAAGACATTGGGCCCAGAAAGGGGGAGTCTGACTTGCTTCTGTATCTAAATTAGATGTGTTTCTGTCAAAGCTGTCAGCAGGATGTCACTGCCTTCGCAAGTACAGTGAGGGAGATAGGGACACGCCAGAGCCCCGAAGGGAAGAGTTTGGGAGGCTGAGCCTAGATTTGTCAAAAAAGTGGGTGGTATTTCATTAATAAAAATGGCTTAGGGGCTTTGTCTGGTTTTTCCTCTTCCTCTGGATTCTGCCTTCATCCTCTTCTCAGCTCAGCTTCTGGAAAGACTATCCCGTCCCATGCATGCTTTTTTTGTGTCCCCATCTCTTTCTGTCCTAGGCTGCTGGTGGAACTGTCAAAGAAGGATGGAGGGAGCTACGGAGCTAGAGTGTTTCATGGAGGGTGGAGGCATTTGAGAGAAAAAGCTGGTTTAGAATATCAAGTTCACCTGTCCTGTTGCTGAGAGCATCCTGAGAAGAATACAGAACCAACTCATCCTGGTGCACTCAGTATTGTCCTGGTTCCAGAGCTGGAGGTCCTGGGTTCAGGGAACCATCGGTCCCTGGAAACCAAGATGGTTGGTCACCTTAGATTCTGATGATGCCTACAACTGTTCACCCACAACAGATTGACTTGGTCATGTAGCCTTTTCTGGTAGCCACAGTAACCCTTTATGATTTTTCTACCCTTTGGAGCCACAGGAGGCATGAAGTACAAGTGTGTATGATGGGACTTTGTTTCTTGTGTCACTCGTGCCCCTTCTGCAATCTTCTCTTAGCACTACTTCTCACCAAGCAAACAAACACATTCATAGGACTGAAACAAAAAACAAAAAACAAAAAACAAGAAATCCAGAAAACCTCTGTCCTGGGAGACTACTGCCAAGTATCCACTGGATTCCTGGGAGTGGTCCAGGGTTCAGACAGCAGCTGTCAGCTCTGGGATTTGGGCAAGAGGCCCAAGGAGGGAGGAGAATGCTCACATCCCTTCCTCATCCTGTCTTATTTCTACCCTGAGGAACTTATCTGTCTCTTCTGAGACACACTAGCAGTAGGTGCTGTCTCCTGGGCCCCTCCTTGCTACCCATAAGGCACCAGATCATGTGTTAATGATAAAAACCCCAACTGGGGATGCAAGGTCGGAGCTGAAGAATGGGCTTGCATTACTGTCCTGTCCAAGGAATCTGGACTGTGCCTCATTTCCTCACCAGGAAAGAGCTCAGTGAGGCAGGAATAAGTGTGTGGTTAGCAGATGTCAACTTCTATCAGAACTGAAGGTAGGGAGAATGAGGAAGGGTTGGGCCCATGCTCAGATGCTCATTGTCCTCATGTCACCCACACCAGTCTCAAAATGTGTTATCATCCCACTTTACCTATGGAAACTGAGGATCCAACGGATAATGTGGTTTGCTCAAGGCACATAGTGAGTTAGTGGCAAAGCTGAAATTGAAAGCAGATCCTCAATGTTACTGTGTGCCTCTGGGGCTTCCTTTTAACCAGGGATTGTGAAGCCCTTCAATATTTTGGCGACATCTCCACTGGTACAGTTTTGAGGTGGACTATGACCAGCCCATGTTGTTCCCTGCCTCCTGGTGTCTATGCCTCTGCTTTTCTTGCTGAGGGTTCAGTGTTGTGCAAGAGGGGCTGTGACTTTGCCTTTCATGGTTCCAGTGTACCATGGCCCCCCACTGCTGCATGCTCTACAGTCCCTTCCTCTGCACTAGCAACACATCGGATCCTCCACTTTGAAAGTGAGGTTTCCCTCCGGTGTTTAGAGAACCCTGTCAGAGGCAAATGATCTGGAAAATCAGTAATCAAACCTTCTCAAAGCTCCAAGGGCAGTCTTACCTCACTCACTGTTTAAGACTTGCATTAGGGGACTGGGGATATAGCTTACTGGTGGAGTGCTTTCCCTAGCCCTGGTGTGTGCGTTTGTGTGTTTGTGTGTGTGTGTGTAGACTTGCATCAGGTATCGTTGTAATGCCAGATTCGTGGGACCTCAATAGACCTCCAGGAGCCAAATCTGATGCAATCACAGAAGAGTCTTTATTGCAAGCTCGAGCCTGGACTCACAACCGTTCCCGATGCAGCGGTCCCAGGGAGTGAGTCCCGGTCCTTTGTTCAGTGGGATTTTATAGGTTTTGGGGGGATACTCTATGTGTCACAACATCACACAGCAAATCATTCCATACCACGGGAAAAATCAAACAACAACTCTTAACATTGATTAGCACATTCACTGGCAGGAACAAGTTGGGAGGGATGATTGGTTAGTACAAGAGGGGGATTCCTTTGAACTGATTGGTATTGGTTTAGGCCACAAGGGGTGTTCGTGCTGAACTACATGGTTTCCCAACATGTTATCAACCACCATAAACTACTGGGGGGTCATCTGGCATCCCAGGTATTTTCCCTGTCTCATGTTGATTGGAGGTTGCTAGGGGGTTGCTATGGCTCATCACCTAGCTTAACTGAGTCAGGGACACCTGGCACCGCAGATCTCTCCTGTTATTTACAGACAAACAACTCAGCAGGGTGAGTATGTGCCTAGGAGTACTCTGTGGGTTTTTCCCAGGACAAGGGTCACGCCCCCTTTCTTAGGACAGGCCTTGAGGAAGAAGCTGGTTTCTCAAAAATGGAGTCACATCAGTTTCTTATCCTCAGAGACAGGCCAGAAGGAGGGTGTGGATGAAGGTCAGCCCCAGACTCCAAGCTGTGGTCCCAGAGTGGAGAACTAAGCTTTGGCTTTCTATCACTATAGATATCCTGACTTTCAGAGGTAGTCACCTCCCATCTGCCCTCCTTGACTCACAAAGTTTGGCAAACTTTCATTATTTATTCTTTCACAATCTAACTATGTGCTAGGCATTTTTTTATTTGGAAGTAGTACTTATGAAGCCATTGTCTTCTTTTTTCTTTATTAAAAATTTCTCCTAAGAAGCCACTTTCCTTTGGAAAATAGCCTCCTGGGGTCCTGTCCTGAAATTACAAACATGTCTAGCATCCTATACACAAGAATGCAGACAGAGGCTTCCTTGAGCTCTCTCTTCTTTTACCTAAATGGAAAGAAAAGTAAATATGTCCTCCTTAACTTTCCCAACACAGTCTTTGGCTTCTATTGGGTTAATGAGGAAGGCAAATGGGGAGAAGGTGCTGTAGGGCAGAAGGGGCGTTATAGCCCCTAAAGAAAGCCCCAGGAAGAGCTAGGGAGTGGGATGAAACAGGCAACCAAGGGAAGACAACTCCAGACAACTCTCACTCCCTCTGTCTTATGGACCCCAGACATCTGGAGCTGGGATTGGTGAGGCTATTTCCTGCTTTTGTTCCTGGAGACAAACCTTCTGACACTCAGCATCTGTTCCACCCAGGAAGGTTCTGCAATATTTAGCAGACCCAGGCTCTGCATGGAGGCACTTGAGTCAACATTTGAAAGATCACAGCTACAGCCTGAGGCAGGAGAAGAGGAAGGAAGAAGAGGAAGAGGGTGGCCTGGAACAGCCATTTTGAACCTTCTGAACTCCCTCACCCCTCCTATCCTATTCACAAGCTTATTATTCAGCAACTTTGTGTGTGTGTGCTTTTAATATGTTCTAGGTATTGGGAATAGTGAAAAAATAAGAAGGTTCCTACCTTCATGGAGCTTATTTGCCAGTGGGAAAGAAAGAAGACAAATATGTAAATAAACTGCCAGGTAGTGATAAGGGAAAGAGGGGGAAAAGATGGGGGGTCTGGAGTGTGTGTGTGTGTGTGTGCGCGCACACTGCTGTGTGTGCATGTGTGTATGATTACATTATATTTAGAGTGTCTTCCATTGAAGGCTTCCTTGAGAAGTTTGATTTTTATATTTTATCAGAGACTTGAATGAGGTGAGAGAGCAAGCCATGTGGAACCTGAGGGAATGGAATTCCTGGTGAATGAACGATAGAACTGGAGAACAGCCAGGGGTAGAGGCCCTGAGGTGGGAACTGTTCTTGACATGTTGAAGGGAGGACAAAGAGACTGGGTTAATTTGGAAGTACTGAGGAAGTGGGATGAGAAATCCAGGCCCCAAACCAGACCACTGAGAGCTCTATAGACTAAGGTACTCACCGCACTCAATCACTGGTGACAATTTGTGGAGGGTTAGAGAGTGGGCACATGGCATCATCTGATCTACATTTAAAGGGATTGCTTTGTAGCTAAACTATGGAACCAACCTAGATGTCCTTCAACAGGTGAATGGGTAAAGAAAATGTGTGTGTGTGTGTGTGTGTGTGTGTGTACACACACACACATTTTCTTTACCCATTCACACACACATATACACACACACACAGTGGAATATTACTCAGCCTTAAAGAAGAATGAAATTATGGCATCTTCAGGTAAATGGATACAGCTGGAGAATATCATGCTAAGTGAAATAAGCCAAACTCAAAAAACCAAAGGCTTTATATTGTCTAAGTGTTTTACTCCCATCATCTTGTTTGAGCCCACATCCATCCTGTACTGGAGTACCTGATAATTTCTATTTTGCAAAGTAGGTAACTAGGCTGAATGTTTTATATGGAGATGCTGATCCACAATGTGGGGTGTGGTGTGGTGAGGTGGTAAGAAAGAATGGAGGACCTTTGGATTGGGCAGAGAGGAGTGAGGGGGAAGGAAGGGAGTATGGAGGTGGGAAGGATGGTGGAATGAGTTGGACATTATTACCCTATATACATGTATGACTACACTACTGGTGTGACTCTGCACCATGGACAGCCAGAGGAATGAGAAGTTGTGCTCCATTTGTGTACAAGGTGTTAAAATACATTCTACTATTATAGATAACTAATTAGAACAAATTTAAAAAAAGGGATTGTTGTAGCTGAAATGTGCTCTATTTCTACCAGGGCCATTATTACATAGTGAGTGCTATGGTTTGGATAAGTGCCCTCAAGCAGGTGTTAAAGACTTGGTCTCCAGCCCATGGTTCTACTGGAAGTGGTAGAATCTTTAAGAGATGGGGTCCTGGTTTGAAATCTTATGTCACTGGGGTCCTGCCCTTGAAGGGGATTTGTGTGACTCTGGTTGCTTCCTCTTTTGAATTCTGTTCATGAGTTGAATGACTTTGCTCTTTCATGTGCTTCTACCATATTCTCTTACCAAGGTCTAAAGCCATAGGGCCAATCCACCGTGGAATAAGACCAAAATAAACCTTTTCTCTTTATAATTTTGTTTTTTGGGGGTGGGGATACTGGGGCTTGAACTCAGGTGCACTGATTATCTCAAGTGTTTGTTATAGTAATGTAATCTTTCACTAACACAGTGAGCACTGTTAGGAGACAATGCTTGTAAATATACTTCTTAAAATTTAGAATGCTTTACAGGGTAAGTTACCACGTCCCCTATCAAGAGACAGTTGTTGTGGCATGATTATGACATGTGAAGGTAGTAGAATGTCTCTGTGACCCTGGGAAAGTTGCTTAATATTTCTGAACCCTAGTTACCTACATTGTAAAATAAAGATTATCAAGTACTCCAGTACGGGGTGGGTGTGGGGCAAACAAGATGATGTGAGTAAAACACTTAGACAATATAAAGCACTTCAGTCATGTTGGGCCTATAATCTTTCGTGACCAAGGGGGCAGTGCTTGTTTTGTGCTGTATACCCATTCTCGCTCCCCACTACTTTCACCTCTGTGAGTAAACCCTTTATTATAATATCTTCATTTTGACCAGTGGGGTGAATTAGTTTTTTTCTGCCAAAATCCTGACTGATAGACTCTCAGTAATGCTAAACCATTCCCATGATTTGGACATCAATTGGGGAATCTCAAATCTAAATTCCTAGTCATTTTCTCTTTTTGAAGATCCAGATTGGTATTGGGGTTTTTTTTTCCCCCGTGGTTCTCATGTATCTGTACATCCTGTGAGATGAGACATGAATTCTTTCCTTCAAGACCATCTTTTCTAGGACATTTGTGTAGGATTTCCCTCCAGAATAAAGGGCAAATATGTGATGGTCTAATATATAAACATAGTGTCTCCCCTGGGGCAAAGGCTAGGCAAGCTTACAGCCCATTATCAAGGGTTTGAGTCTCCTAAACTCTGGTTTGTCCTTGAACATGGCCCCCTCTGCCTGTGCAAGCATCATCTGGCCTTTCTTGCTTCTATCCTGTGGGAATTGGTGCTTGGGAAATGATGATACTCTGGCTACTGCTACTGCCATTGACAGAATCCTTCATCTCTCTCTGACCCAGGAATCGTGAATTGGGATAAAATCTCAGATTCATCATGGTTCTTTAAAATATGGAGCTTTCCACTGTTTATGGGCATGTGCTTTTAAATGCTTTGCTGCCACCTTAAATTCTACAAGTTAAAAAATAAAACCATCTCTTTCATTCCCACTGCTCCCCATACTACACATTTCTGTCTATTCCAATGGCATTTTGTTACATTTTAGGAAGTTATATTCCTCCTCTTTCCTTACTGTATCCAATTCTTCATCAAGTTCAAAGGGAATTTCTTTAAAATGTCACTCACATCTCCATTTTCCAATTCCACATCTATCAAGCCCATCCAGGGCTCAATCTGAACCATTACTGCACTCTCCTGCTCGCCCCCACCCCCACTCCAGTTTATCTCCTCCATTCTGTTTGTTTATTACCTCCAGGTAATGCTCGTTGTATTCTTCATGACTCTTTTGTTCTTTTTTTAAGTTTAGTTTTTAATTGACAAATAAAAATAGTGTATATTTATTTTTAACATGATGTTTTGAAATATGTGTACATTGTAGGATAATTAAATAAAGTTAATTAACATATGTACCTCACATGCTTATCCTTTTTTGTGGTGGGAATACTTAAAATCTTCTCTCCTAGTGATTTTCAAGAACACAATCTATTGTTATTAACCACAGTCATCATGCTGTACAATAGATCCCTCAAACTTATTCTTTTAAGTGAAATTTTCTACCTTTTGTCCAACATCTCCCCAACCACCCCCACCCTTCCAACTCCTCGCAACCAACATTCTGTTGTTCTACTATGAGTTCAACTTTCTTAGTTTTCATATATGAGTGAGATTATGCAGTATTTCTTTCTATGTTTGGTTTATTTCACTTAGTGTAATGTCCTCCAGGTTCATCCATATTTTCCCAAATGACAGAATTTCCTTATTTTTAGAAACCATATAGTATTCCATTTTGTATATGTAGGGATGTGTGTGTGTGTGTGTGTGTGTGTGTGTGTATCACATTTTTTCTATTTCTTTATCCACTGATGGACTGTTATATTGATTCTACATCTTGGCTATTACAAAGAATGCTGCAATGAACATGGGAATGCAGATGTCTTTTTGATGTATGGAAGTTATTTATTTGGAATATATACCTAGAAGTGTGTTATGGTTTAGATGTTATGTTCCCCCAAAAGCTCACTTGTGAAACAATGCAAGAAGTTTTGATGGAGAAATGATTGGATTATAGCCTCAGCCTAATCAGTGAGTTAATTCCTGATGAGATTAACTGAAGTGGTAGAATGTGACTAAAGGAGGTGGAAATTGGGGGTGTGGCTTTGGTGTATATATTTTGTATCTGGAGAGTGGACTCTTTCTCTCTCTGCTTCCTGATCACGGTGATGTGAGCTACTTCTCTCTGCCACCCTGTCCCGCCATCAAGTTGAGCCTCACCTTGACTTCTGAAGAACAGAGATGGCCTTCTATGTCCAAAGCCCTCTAAACCATGAGCCCTCAAATAAACCTTTCCTCCCCTAAAATTGTGCTAGTCAGGTCTTTAAGTCACAGCAGCAAAAAAAGTTGACTAAAACAAAGTGATATTGTTAGATCATGTGGTAGTTCTGTTTGTAAATTTTTGTGGAAGCTCCATGCTTTTCTCCATAATGGCTACACTAATTTATGTTCTTCCCAGCAATGTGTAGGTGTTCCCTTTTCTCTACATTCTCACCAACACTTATTATTCTTTCTTTTTGAATTAGTCTTTCTAACAAGGATGAGATGATATTTAATTGTAATTTCAATTTGCATTTTCCGTATTATTAGTGATATTGAGCATTTATTTATGTACCTGTTGATCTTTGCCTGGTAAACCACGATGCAAAGAAAAGACCACCGACTCCAATTTTAAATCAAATTAAAGCAAGCTTTTAATTCCGGCCAGCTGGGACTGTCTCTCCCATAATCCTTGGGTTAGAGGACAGTACCCCAGTTCTCTAGGAGCATGGTTTTATAGCACCAAAAGTTGCAAAAAGGGGGTGTCTTGAGAATTTACAGGATTTTGATAACAGGATTTTGACAAGCATAAATAATACAAAGGCAGGTAGTAGGTTAATGATCTAAATGGTTTAACATTTCAAGTTAGGGAATAAATTTAGATCCCAACACCAGAATTTATGAGGCACTGCTAAGGTTTCACAGAGGGTTGTTATCTGGTCAAGGGAAAACCAGAATTTATGAGGTGCCACTAATGTTTCAGAGAGGGTTGTTATCTGGTCAGGGAAAGCCACGCATGGGTGAGTTCAAGACTGGGCAGGCATTCCAAGCAAATTTAGAAATCTCACTAATTTATAGTAAAACAGAAATTAACTTTTCATGACTTTGTGATGAGATGGGTCCCAATCTTAAGATGGAATTAGGTTGGGTGCATCAGCATCCTTATAGCACTTGACAGTTTCAAATATATTCATCTATATTCTCTCAAAATGTGAATGAATGCAACCCTCACTACAGGATGATGTGATAGTGAATTTTATGTATCAACTTGTCTGAGCCACAGGTTCACTAGATAATTTGCTCAAACATTATTTTGGATGTTTCTGTAAGGGATTTTTTTAGGGATTTAAATTGGTGGACTTTGAGTAAAGAAGATTGTCCTTCCTAATATGAGGGGGCTTTCTCCAATTAGTTGATAATCTGAGTAGAGCAAAGACTATCTCCCTAAAGCAAGAAGGGATTCTGTCAACAGAGGGCCTTTGGACTTGAATTAACAGAGGGCCTTTGGACTTGAATTATACATTGGATCTTACCAGATCTCCAGGTCCATCCTATGGATTTTGATATTGTTGGTCTCTAATTGTGTAAGCCAATCCCTTCAATCGCAGTGTCTCTGTCTCTGCTCCACGGCACCCCCCCCCCAATTGCTCTATTGCTCTGGAGAACCCTAACTAAGGTAGGCATTATGCACAATTTTAAAGACAAAGATACTGATATTCAAACATGTTAAGACATATATTTATAGTGAGGACGTTTGTCAACTTTCCATTACTATAACAAACACCTGGGATAATAAGCTTATAAAAGGAAAAGGTTTAGTTCATATCAGTTTTTGAGACTTCAGTGCAAGATTGGTTGGCTTATCATTTTTAAATCTGTAGCAAGACACCTGATATGGGCACATCATAGTGGGCAGTTCTTGCCAAAGGAAAACCACTTACCTTATGGTGAAGGCCATAAAGCAAATCAGAAGAAGTAGAAGAGGCCGGAGTCCCACTATCACCTTTGAGAGCACACTCAATGATCTGAAGACCTCCCACTAGACCCCGCCTCTAAAAGGTTTCACCGCCTTCAAATAACACCAACCTAGGGAGCAAGACGTTAGCATTTGGGCCTTTTGGAGGATATTAAAGATGCAAAATAGTTAAGAAAACACAAATTTAGCTCTTTCAGACTTTAAATCTCCAGGCTTTCTTTAAATGTCTACTACTTTTATTACTTCTCAGCTCTGTATTTTGAATGATTTTTCACTTCTTAAGGCATCATCTCTAAATTCCTTCAGTACAACTTCCTTTTTTCCTTTCTAGTAAGTAGATTTCCTAAGCCTCCCTGGCACCCATGAAGGAGAAGGAAGGAACTCCCAGGGGTGAGAGTCTGTAATTTAAACTCTCTGCAGAGAAATAGATAGCTATATAGGTTAAATGTAGAATTAAAGGTCAAAGACATAAATCTGCTTTGCAAATATGATGAAATGAGGCACCTCCCAGACTAAAAGGGGGGTATAAGTTGCAATGCAAGTGTTTCTGCAATCTAGAGAGAGTAAGAGATAGACCATTGACATGAGGCAGACAACTACTGGATATTGTTATTATTCATGAGTCCATTTAGCCATTAACTAGGGCTGTGCTGTCTGATACAGTTACCATGAGCCATAGCTGGCTCCTTAACTTTAAATTAATCACAATAAAATAGAATTTAAGACTCAGATCCTCTGATGCATTAGCCATATTTTAAATACTCAAAATTCACATGTGGCTAGCTAGTGGCTACTGCATTAAACATCTCCATCCTTGCACAAAGTTATGTTGAAAAGCACTGGGGTAGAGAGACTAGTTCCAAATATAAATTTCACTGAGCCCTTAACAACAGTTGGTTAGTAACAGACAGAAGAGTAAGACAGAGAGAAGGCTGAGGTGAGAAGAAGCTCAGAACATATACCTTTCAAGAAGAACAATTGAAGAATCTTCAAGGTGAAAATTGATTATCTGAAATGCCTAGGGGTCTGAGGAAGTAGTGTCCCTAGTCTGGGAGGCAAGACTAGGGTGTGGCTCAAGCAGCCTGGCCTCAGGCAGAAATACAACTCTGCCTATGCACCCAACAGCCCCACTCTTGAAGTTGCTTTAGTTTGAGGTCTAGATGAGGCCCCTGTTGCTAGCTTCTAGGTGGTTTCAACCAATATATTAGGTATGCTTGATTAAAAATATGTAGATCAAATGAAACACATGATATTAAAAAGTTTGTGTGTTGGTCAGCTTTTTATCATTGTGACTAAAATACCGACAAGAACAACTTAGAGGGGGAAAAGTTTATTTTGGCTCATGATTTCAGAGGTTCAGTCCATCGTCAGTCAATTCCATTGCTCTGGGTCCATGGTGAGGCAGAACAGCATGGCAGCAGAGCATGGCAGAGGAGCACTGTTTCTCTCATGGTGGGCAGGAGCAGAGAGTGAGGGGAAGGTGCTGCAGGGAAGGTGAACCCTTCCAGGTTATTTCCTACCTGCCTATGATTGCCTCCCAGTCAGTTCATTCAAACTAGGATAGATGATGGGTTATAGCTCTCAAAATCTCACCATTTCACTTCTTGCATTAACACTTTTGTAGGGACATCTCATATCCAGACCATAAAAGTTTGACTATAATCTGCAGTATGATTTATATTATTTGAGTAAATTGCTCTTGTGCATGCAAATTATAACACAACAAACTTACTTAATTTTTTAAAATATATTTTTAGCTGTCAATGGATCTTTATTTTTTAAAAAAATTATTTATATGTGGTGCTAAGAATTGAACCCAGTGCCACACACATGCTAGTTAAGCACTCTACACAGAGCTACAACCCAACTCAAACTTACTTAATTTGAGGAAAAAAATAAGACATTTATAGATTTGACATAATTTTTATTGAACAGAAACACAAATCCTGAAGAAACCTGGAATTGTTCCAATAAATGGGGCCACTACCACCTGTGGAAAGAAATGTATTTTAAATTAGGGCCTTTGCATTGGCAGATTCAACGAATTGCAAATTGAAAACAAAAAATATTGCATCTGTTCTGAACATGTGTACACTCTTCTCTTGTAATTAATCTCCAAACAATACAGTGCAGCAACTATTTACATAGCATTTACATTGTATTAGATATCATAAGGCATCTAGAGATGATTCAAAATAAACAGGAAGACATAATAGGTTATATGCAAATACCATGCCATTTTAAAGGACTTGAGCATCCATAGAGTTTGGTATCTACAGGGGTCCTGGAGCCAATCTCCCATGAATACTGAGGTATGACTGTATTAATAATAGAGAATGCAGTTCTCAGCATTTTCTAATTCCTCATTTTGTTTTTCTCCTTTTGCACTTCAAGAATTTCCTTTAAGTTTCCAATTTTGACCTTTTATCTTGTAGTTAATGTTCACTGACTTGGAGAGATGTTTACAATGTAATGTGAATGATTTCAATGAGTGAAAATATCATGTATGATATAATCCCATTTTGTAAGATAAAAAACAGGCAAATAAAGTCTGAAAAAAACCCCCAAAATCCTTTGAGTAATTTCAACCTTATTTCAGCTATGAAAGACCAAAAAATGTAATTGTTCACACTTTTCAGACAGTTTAGTGATCAGAGTAGCATCCCTGGGGGAGGAGAGAGGGTGACAGTGGTTCTTCCTACTCAGAGTGATCCAGGACAAGGCTGAGACTGACTGTGGGGGCAGCCAGCTGGGATTGGACATTTGGTAATCCCCTTCTTGCCTGGGATATTGCCTTTCAGAGAAAATATCACAAAACTGTGACCTGAGGTGAAATTCTTTTTTTTTTTTTTATTGGTTGTTCAAAACATTACAAAGCTCATGACATATCATCTTCCATACATTTGATTCAAGTGGGTTATGAACTCCCATTTTTTACCCCAAATACAAGTTGCAGAATCACATCGGTTACACATCCACATTTTTACATAATACCGTATTAATGACTGTTGTATTCTGCTACCTTTCCTATCCCCTACTATCCCCCCTCCCCTTCCCTCTCATCTTCCCTCTCTACCCCATCTGCTGTTGTTTAATTCTCTCCCTTGTTTTTTTTCCCCTTTCCCCTCACAAACTCTTATATGTAATTTTGTGTAACAATGAGGGTCTCCTTCCATTTCCATAGTTTCCCTTCTCTCTCCCTTTCTCTCCCCGCCTGAGGTGAAATTCTGAAAATCTGTCCCTTTAATTCTTCCTTCCTCTTCCTTCTTTCTTTGGCCTGCTCTGGCTCCTGTCTCCTCAGGTATTTAACCTACTGTGTGAGAAAATGCTGGTGTGGTCATACTGAGACTTAACCCATCTCAGGCTGCATATTCATAATAAAATTCACATTTTTAACAGAAAACATTCGGAAACAGTGCTGGAATTCAAGGGAGGGAGAGACCTCAAGTCAGAGCAAATGATTTTCATGTTAGTAAGCTATAGTAATATTATAACAAATACCTGAGATACCAACTTATAATGAGGAAAGGGTTGTTTTGGCTCATGGTTTGGGAGTTTGTGGTCTATGATTGATTGGCTCCATTGCATTTAGGCTTGTGGAAAGGCACCACATCATGGTGAGAGTATGTGGCAAAACCACTAACCTCATAACTGAGATGGTAAAGATAGGAAGAGGAAGAGAGTGAGGTCCAATGTCCCCTTTCAGGACATGCCCTCAGTGACCAGTGACCTCCCACTTGGTTCACTTCTTAAAGGTTCCACTACCACCCAAAAGCACCACAGGCTGGGGACCAAGCCTTTACCATAGAGGCCTTTGTGGAACACTTATCCATCTATAGAAAGCTGGTTAGGATATGTCACTGACGTTTCTTAGTGTATTTTTTTTTGCTCCCAATATTTGTGGTCTTATTTAAGCCCACTGTTTTCTACAGATAGCTTAGAACTTAGTTTCCAGTTGGGCCATTAGATAAAATATTTGCTGGTGAGCTGGGGATTTTTGGTTAACCCAAAGCCTGATGGAGCCAGTAAAGAGATGTTTGGGATCAAGTTGAAAGTCAAACCAACTTGGAAACACTCTCCTTAAGATCAATTCCTGGGGCAAAGAATATCTGTCCATCTGAATTTAGGTGAGTATGTCCATGAGGCAGTCTGAGATTCTGGAAGCCTAAATTGGAGGCAGTCTAGAGAGAGTGAGAGTGGTAAGTGCCCATGTTCCTTGGCTGCTTCCTGTCTTGACAACTGAACTTGATGAAGTATTCAGAGAGACAGGGAAGACTCAAGCTGTTCTGGGATGACAGATATGAAGGGGCCACTCAGACAGGTGGCCCTGCTGTGGTCATTAGCACACTATTAGTCAGACTTCTGGAGATAAGCAGGGTTCAGAGTGGGACAGGATCTAACCCCCAGGAAAAAGCTGGAGAGTCAAGAGCAGAGGAAAGGTTGTGTCTCTGTGAGCAGACTAGAGGTAGAAAGAGGCCACCAACCCTGCCATGGGCAGAAACAGAAGTCTGGGCGTAGGCAATGCCTTGGTAGTTGTGTAGATATCTGTTGCTCTTACTCAGGAATGCTAGTGTCTAAGATAACTTTTGCCAAAGGCACTCAAGAACCTACCCTTTCCCCCCAAAGGGAAGAGCTTATTCTACTTTGCATCTTTCAATGCCCACATGGCATCCAGCACAGTATAGGTCCCCAATTTACATTTAATACATATTGACTTGGGCTTCTATTGTGTTATGAGAATATAGAAATGGGTGACTTGATGTCCTTACATTCTAGTGGTAGTAAAGAGACAATGGAACAGTAGGAAGCAAATGGACATTAGCATTTCATAGGGAATTCAGTGCTTTGTGTAAGGTAAAACAGATGGATTAATGTGTGTCTCAGGTGAGGGAGCATTACCCTGGATTTGGGTGAAGAGAGGCCTCTGTTATGTGCTATTCTACAAAATACCTGGTGAAAAAGCAAGAACCAGCATTGTGACCATTGTGGGTGAGAATGGGAGGGTGGGGTGAGCACAGGAGGAGGGGTGATTGCTCCAGAGTAGACCGTGAGTGAAAAATACCTACGCAGCCACTAGTGTGGTGTGTTTGAAGGACAAAAGGAGGCTAGTATTGCTGTGTGGATCTGGCAAATTGAGCCAGGCAAGAGTGGAGGGGATGAATTTGAAGAGTCTGGCAAGGGTTCCAGTCACACTGTCTTAAAGGAGTGTTTTAATTGAGATGAACATGGGGATTACGTGTTTATATAGAAACTTCAGGCCTCACCTATGATATGTTAGTGGCACCTCCTCTCCCAAGTCATTCTGACAACCAAAAAATTCCGCAGCCATTTTCATTCCCACACACTGCCTCATGAAGCCCCCTGGAAGATCACTATATTAGTCATGGTTCTTCAAAGAAGCAGAACCAATGGGATGTGTGTGGATGTGGATGTATAGAAACACACAAATGGTCCCAACTTACTATGGTTCGACTTAGAATTTCTTGACTTTACAATGTGTGAAAGCTATATGCATTTAGCAGAATCATACTTTTTGAATTTGGCTCTTTTCCTGGGTTAGTGATATGTAGTAGCACACTCTCTTTGAGATGTTGGGCAGTGGCAGTGAGCCACAGCTTCTAATCAGCTGTAGGATCCCCTGATGGGTATTAACTGAACAGTAACTGAAGGCAGGTAGGGTGTGGCTGGAAGAGGTGAGTCATGAGGGGACATGCCTTTGGGGTATGTATTTTGTATCCAGTGAGAGGAGTCTCTATCTGCTTTCCGATCATCACGTGAGCCACCTTCCTCCACTGCACTCTTCTACCATAATGTTATGCCTCACCTTGAGCTCTAAGGAATGGAACCAGTTGACTATGGACTGAGACCTCTGAAACACTGAGCCTCCAAATAAACTTTTCCTCCTCTCAAATTGTTCTTATGAGGTCTTTTAGTCATAGCAGCAGCAACAACAACAAAAAAGCTGATTAAAACAGGTATATTTAAGGTACTTTTACCTTATAATATTTTCCAACTTACAATGGGGCTATTGGGATATAACCCATTGTAAGACAAGGAGTGTGTGTGTGTGTGTGTGTGTGTGTGTATGAAGAGATTTATTAGAAGGATTTGGCTCATGCAGTCCCAAGTTTCATTTGAGTCTGACGGCAGGAAAAAGCCAATGTCTTAGTTTGAAGGGAGTCAGGTAGAAGGAATTCTCTTTTATTTGGGAGGGGATTATCCTTGGTGTTCTAGTCAGGGTTTCAACTGCTTGGAAATTCCCACCCCATAGGGAGGCTCACCTGTTTTACTTAGTCTATGAATTCAAATCATCCAGAGACACCTCACAGACACACCCAAAATAATGCTTGACCTAATGGGCACCTCATGGCTCAGTCAAATTGACACAAATTAACTACCACAATCAGGTGGGGCCACAATATCATTCCTGTGAGTCTGAGCTTGCTGGGCTAAGCCAGGAGCCACCACGGAATCTGAGTGGGGAAGGTAGGAAGAGACAGTCTCTGTCCATTAAAACTCAGTCCAGCTTTCCCATGATCAGGTTTGGGGTGAGTCATAATATAGGAATAATAACAGCAATAAGAATAACATGATTTTAGTTTCTCATAGGGTTTTTCCACTTGCAAAAACTGAAAACTTCCATGCACATAATCTCATTTTGCCACCACAGTAATCTTGTGAGGTGATCAAGTAGGCATGCTGTTGCTATTTCAGAGAGAAAAGAATAGATTTAGAAAAGGGCAAGAGATTTGCCAAGGTCAAACACATGGCTGCTGTATAGCAGGACTAGGGACAACTCAGGTTTCCCTTGATGCTGGGGAGTTCAGGGTAGAAAGCAGGATAGCCACAGAATGTGAACAGAGCTGTAGTGGGTGAAAGGACAACCAATATGCACTGCAGGCAGGAGAAAGTCAAGGACACTATGTGCTGCTCCACTGCAGTGAGGTAGCAGAGCTGTCACTTATTGAGGAGATAGTTGTGGCCGACAGAGCCTGCTGCGAGTGGCAGCTGGGGTCAGGGTGACTCAGAGGGAGCAGAAACCCAGGGCTGGCAGGGAGGCAGCCAGACGGTGGATGAAGAGCAGTCAAATCTGTCACCAATCAAGGGCAGGCCCGAAGCCTCAGGGGGAGACCAGAGAGACATGCAGGCAGCATCTCAGCCCTGCAGCCTTTTCCTGGAGATCTACTGCAGGTTGCTGCCCAAGTCTGCTCTCCTACCGGGTTGCCTGGGCCTTTCATATTGATGGAGAAGGGACAGAAAAGTCTGCTGAGCTAAGGTCTCTGTACATCTCTTGTTAAAGTGGTCCATCTAATAGGATCCGATCATTTCATGCTGGAATCCCTGACACCTAGTACTGTGCCTGACACTTGAGAGACCCTTGGAATATTTGCTGAAGGCAAAAAACTAAAAAACTCTCTAGGCAGGGGTGTTCAAGAACAGTCTGAGTTTGTTGGGGTTATGGAGAAAGAAGCAATGAACTCTGTCCCAGGTTTTTGGTGTTGCTGGGGAGGACAAAATGCCATCTAAGGACATATGAGTGGTTTCTCAGGCAGGACCAGTTATGTCCAGGGATCAGAGAACACTGTGGAGTGGGAACTACAGGATTCCCAGGAGAAGGGAGAGACTCAGGTGACTGGAGAAGAGGGTCAGGAAGGACAGAGGAAGTATCTGAGATGAGCGAGTTCACTCTCAGGCCAGAGAGATGAGCAGAGCAGCCAGGTTCAGATTTTGTACTAGGCAGGGGGAGTGTACCAGAGCTGGATGTACAGGAGACATGGGTGTGACAGCCTTGAACAGCATGGCACATCTCCTCTCAAGGAAACACAGTAGCATGGAGAATTAAAAGAGGAAAACTTGTGATTTTGGAAAATGATAGCAAGAATGGCTCTTCATTCCTCTGCACACTCATCAGAGGTGACCTGATGGAATGGGGGACACAGATTTTGGAATTGGACCTGGAGTGGAAACAGAGTCCCACTTGGTGTGGATCACGTGCTGGCAGAGATGGTTTTTCTCTGCCCTGTCCCTTCTGCTCCCATCCCTGGCGCTCTCTCGTTTTCATTGTTTGACTCTGCATTGATCTTCACATCTTTGGTCTTATGGTCATGAGTAGGAACGCTCATCTCTTTGCCAGTTTGACTGACACCAGCCACTTGGGGTAACCTCTTGTTGCTTATTCTATCATCTATGCTAGTCAGCCTGAGGACATTGGGTAATGTCTGGTCAGTCTTCTGCAGTGCAACAAACACTCAGAATTGAGTCATGACTGACCCAAGACCCTTGGGGGAGATTTTTTTTCTGCCATTCTTGGAAAAATGCTTTATTTTTAAATACTTAGAAAAACAAACTTGCAGGAAATCTCAAGTACATAATATCTGAGTTATAACCTTCCATTTTGTGAAAGCTCATGCTTAGAAATTGGAAGGCTTACCATCTTTGAAAAAAGCATGGAGCAGAAAGAAACATGGAAAGAAAATATAATGGTACTTAAATATATTTATTTATGTATCTATATGTACATGTATGTATGCATGTATGTCTATTTACATTTTATACAAATATGCACATACACACATATATTACACATATATATTCTATGTAGACTTTGATGTCAAATTTCAAGTAACTCTCATTAATGAACTAAATTTTTCTTTTTTAGAAACAAGAATTAGATGAGGACAAAAAATACTCAGATTTTTTAAAAGAGTAAAATGTTCTTTTCCACCCCCAGCTTTATTGCAGTATAATTGGCAAATAGAAATTGTATAAATTTAATTTTTGCAACATGCTGCTTTGCTCTATGCATTCTCTGTAAAATGATTATCACAATCAACCCAATGAACATATCTATCACCTCACACCTTTTGAGGATGTTTTGGTTGTTTTGCAGAAATGGAGATTAAACCAAAGGCCTCAGGCATGCCAGGCAAGTGCTCTACCACTGAGTTACATCCCCTACTCCTTTTTTATTTTGAGATAGGGACTTGTGTAATTGCCCAGGTTGTCCTTGAACTTATGATCCTCCTAACTCAACCTCTTAAATAGCTGGGTTTAAAGTCATATGCCACTATACTGGCTCTTTTAAGGAATTTTTGATCAAGAAATTAGGCACAGACATGTCCAGATGACTGTCCTCCTCAGACCTATTGCTCCTCCCTCTTCCTCCTCTAGCTGGGGAATATCAGCTCAGACCGAGAACATGCCTGTTGGGTCAGTTTATAGAGGCCTTATGCTCAGCTTATTGTTGGGTTTTTAACTACCAAGGGTCTGGGAGCATATTAGCAAGAGTTCACCAATGAACAGAATAGGTGATCTATATGTAAAAGATCTATTATGAGGAATTGGATCACATGATTATGGAAGCTAAGAAGTCTCACAATATGCCAAACTCAAACTGGGAAGAGAGAACCAGATTCATTCCAGTCTGTCCAAAGACCTGAGGACCTGGGTGGTTAGGGTAAATCCCAGTCCAAGGGCAGGAGAAATGACATGAGATGTCTCAGCTCAAGAAGGTAGGTAGGAAGAGAGAAAATACCCTTTCCTCTGATTTTTATTCTACTCCTGGTTTGGTGGAAAAGGCATGTTTATTTACATGCTGGTTCTAGCTCCATGGGAGAATATCCTAGGAAGCTGCAGAGCTCCCTATAGCAATGCCCTTCTAATGCCCATTTTGTCCCTGTGGTCAACACTGACATTGGGTGAAGAGTCTGCAGAGTGGGGAGGCAATCTATTTTACTGAATCCCTGATTCAAATGCTAATCTTGCCCAGAAATGCCCTGAGACACACACACACACACACACACACACACACACACACAGAGAGAGAGAGAGAGAGAGAGAGAGAGAGAGAGATTATGTTTATTCTGGACATCACCTTTTCCTCATGAGTGCCTGAGTATAAGACTTCAGTCCTGCCTTGCTTCCCCCAGGGAAACCTGTCCTTGAGGAACATTCCTACAGGTCACATCATAAGGACTTGTGATGGATTGGGCAGAGCAGGGTAGTGGTTGGAGGTCTGTGGTAGATGCAGGGGATGGATGGGGCTTGGGCATGGCCGCATCCTGCTCCTGTTTCAGGGTCCTCACACTCACTTGCTGTGTCTTAGGTACCAGGGAAAATGGCTGCCTGTTGCTGGTGACAATGGCTGTTCTGCCAGGCAGGTGGATTAATCAAATACACCACTCATCAGGTGGTATTTATAGTCATTTCCTCCAATTCTAATGTTCAAGTTTTTATTTTCTAAGTAGACATTTATTACCCCCTGCCATCATTTCTATGATAAAAGTGGGACTGTTAACTTGGATAACATTCAAGCTCTAATATCCTCTCAAATAACAGAGGTATTCACTAAGAAGGGACTTCCAGAACCTCCTCTCTCTGCTCTATTTCAAACCCAGCCCCATTTTAGCAAATCTCAAAGTTGAAAAGGTATGATTGTATTTAGTCCTCTAATGGAACATCAGTATCATATTAGACACTTTTCAAAGGATCCAAGGCACCTCCTACTATTTAATACTGTTTCCTTTAAGAGTGAGGTTTCTTTTTCTCTGCAGGGTAGGAAAACTGTACCAATAGACTGGAGTCTTGCCCAACTTCTGAAGTTGTTCAGGGCTTCAAGTTGACATAGACCTCGAGAAATACTCTCCAAGGTGAGAGAAGAGTCAGTTTCCAATTCCATCAGAGAATACACCTGGAGGCTGCAGAGCTCCCTATGGCATCTCCCTTCTAAAGCTCATTTTGTCCTGTAGTCACCACTTAGTTTCTGACTATCAGCTGAGAGCAAGGCACTGGGCTGCATGCAAAGCCTCCTTCAACCTCAGGGTTGGCAAACATACTCCTTCCATATATATCCCAAATCTTAAAAATCCCAATGTGCAAAAAAGACATCTCTTCCCAGCTCCCACTCCCCCTTTTTTTTCTGGCAACTTCACTTATGATGATGTGAATCATGTGGTCCAATCTCCTGCTTCTAGTCTGCACAAACCAAGCTATAGAGCAGGCTCCCCTTGGCCTCATCTACACACTGGCTTGCTCTCTCCTGCACATTAACAGCCAGGGAGAAAGGAAAGAGGCTCTGGAAAAAACCCAAAATGGCCATTAGATGATTGTTATTATGTTGG
The DNA here is from genome assembly GCF_001458135.2 of Marmota marmota marmota. Classification (NCBI taxonomy): domain Eukaryota; kingdom Metazoa; phylum Chordata; class Mammalia; order Rodentia; family Sciuridae; genus Marmota; species Marmota marmota. The sequence continues at coordinate 10,828,595 of NW_026000243.1, read as the reverse complement.
TGCCTATTGCAATGATATAAGTCTGAGGTTTTAATAAAATCCAACATTTTCCAATTAGCTGTTGCTTAACTAGCACCATGAATATTCAGAGCCCGCATGCCTTTTTGCATTCTTCCCCCTTCAGCCTCTCCTCACACAGGCTGCTACATCAGATTGCATTAGTGACACTCTGCAGGGGTAGTGGGCATGGAGACCCTGAGAGCTGACTCTCCTACCACTGTTTCAAAGTTGGGGGCATGTAGGGAGCCTGAGATTTAGCTTTCACAGTCTCCCTTCAACTTTCAGACACCTGAAAGCTCAGGCCATCAGATTGACCCATTATCAAAAATGCAAGATTCATGGGTTACCTTAGTTGCCATAAAGCTTATGAGGATAATTATTTCTGAAAAGGGCCCATCCTGAGCTGTAGAATATGGGATTATTTAAGCGAAGACTACAAGAGCAATTAGAAGTCTGGTAATTCCCTCCCTCTCTCCCTCCCTTGCTGTCTCCTTTCTTTTCTCCTTTTCTTACATTTTTTTTTAAAATGAGCAACAGAATCTTCTTTCAAAGACATTTTCCCTAGAGCCTGCCTCAGTATACATAACAGATAAAAATGGCACAATACCACCTCTTCTGCAATTGAGACTACGGTGTTTTGAATTTTTCACCACACATCCCATAAGATCACTTCTGTGATATAATTTTTCTGCAAACCTGAGGGAGTCATCTTCCATCTTTGGGGTTGAAAACATTCTTCTTCTATAGAACTCCTCAATCTCAGAAATACCAAAGTGCTGAAAAGACAACACCTCTCCCTGGCCTTCTCTTTTGGAAACTTCACACTTGATGATGTGGATTGTCTAGTCTGATCTCCTCTTCTAGGCTGCACAAATCAGGCTACAGAACTGCCTGCAGAACATGGACTAGCATTCTTTGTTTCCTAGGAAAGCAATACAGGGCCAGGAAAAGGAGGTAAGTTGCCCAGTATGGGAGGGCTCATTAGAAACAGAAGAAGGAATATAAAGTTGGTGTTACTGTCTCCTCATCCAGGGCATTTCTCAGGTCACTAACCTGGGAGGTTAGACAAAAATGCAAGCACAGGAGGATTAGTACTCAGATGGAAGCAAAAAGGCTCTCTCCTTACTGCACTAAGATCCATTTTGCCTCCCCACCAGACAGTATCACTTCTCTCCACCCCTGATTAAGGGAAGAGAGAAGAGGAAAACTTCCATTCTCTGCCCTCAAAGTCCCTTCCCTGGCTGCCTCTCACCCCTCCAAGGTTGAGTCTGTTGCAATGGCTATAATTTGGGCTTAGCTTGGAGGTAATTTCCTGGTGGTGCCTGCAGCTTCTTAATGCAGGCTGTCAAAATGATGTAGAATTGTGCTCTGCCAGCCTCCCGGCTGACTTTATTCAGATACATCTAATGTGACAATTTTGTCAAAGCTTGTTTTAAAGAGCTGTTTTGACTGGGTGTTAATGTAGCCTTCCTAATCAGCCAATTGCTGCATCTGATCCCCCCATACTAGCAATGAGACGATGTATTTTTCTCTGTAGAAGAATGTTTCTGGCCTCATCTCCCCTGTGCTGTGGGGGGCTCATCCCATTGCAGAGGCAGGTGGTGGGACAATGGGCTGAGTCCTGTGCAGCAGCCCTGACTCCGGCCTGGCTGTGATTACACCACTGGGATGATGGTCAGGTGATTGGGTGTAGGAGCTGAACAGAGAGGAACAGATTGGAAGCTGGCAGAGCACACAAGGAAAGGGGCTCAGGAAATTTGTGTTAATGAGAAAGAGGTCCCAGATGCTCAGGGGGATGTAGTGAGTTAGACACATGGGGCTGGGAAGCTCCCAGGCTTGAGCTGAGGATCCTCCTGAGAGCAATACTGGGCAGGAAGAGTAAGAGGGAGGGCAATGGAACAATGACAGAGGTTGAGTGGTGGAAGAATGCTGCCCCAGTGCCCCAATTTTTGGTGAGGGATTGATATTCCTGTAACAAAAGCTGGCTTATAGTTTGATTAGAGATTTTTTGATTGGTCTTGAACCAATCTAGTGACGCAGGGGACAAGCATTAACAGAAGGCCTATGACAAGGAGAGGGATCAGGAAAGGAAGTGCCCACTGAAGAAGGGAGTTACTTAAATGCCATCCTTCAGTAGCGGAGAGCTGTTGTTTCTGATGTTCAAGATCCTGTTGGAGTTGTTATCTTGTCCTTTACTATACCAGATTGATTGACATAAAAATTGCATTCCTCCTGTAGGTACAAAATCCACCTTTTTTCAGCCATAAAAAGATCAAGGCCCTTTGGATTCTGCAAAACCACAGCAGCTAAAGAATCAAGCTGGGATTGTATGAGTAGTATGGTTTGAACAAGTTGCTGTAAGTCTCCTAGAAATTGGAATGATAATTCCTAGTAATGGTACCCCTGAGAAGTGAGTGCAGAATACGGAAGGAGGGCAAGAGTGAAAAAGGGAAGGATGGTACTCATGGTTCTGCAGTGTCTTCATGGTCCTCAGAGTACGAAGGAAGATTGAGGGTTCTGGCCTTGGAGAAATGCAGCATGAGAGGCCTGAGGGTGTCACTGTATAAAAGGGCAGAGAAAACCATTTTAAATGGGGTTATGAACCCAATAAAGGATGCCTTCAAGGCGGGCTGCTGAGGGAGTGATAAGAATGACCTGGTAGGGTCCAGTCCATTTTGTGGAGAGTTGAGAGGAGGAGTGGGGCCTGTTTGGGGGTTAAAAAGTAGCAGATTGCCAGGAGACAGAGTGGGAGAAGGGGAAGAGGCAGAATTAGGCTTTGCAGAACAGCATTAGTGTATTGCCAGAGAAAGTTCCTAATGTATGTAAGAAGGGGCCAGAAAAGATGAGGAGCAAGGGGTAGTGGAGAATCAGAGGGTGGTGAGCTGAGCAGGGAGATAGGCCTTCCATATAGGAGCTCAAAAGGGGAGCTGTTGAGTGGCTTTTTGGAGGGGCTCGTAACCTAAGAAGAGCCAAGGGAAGGAGTTTAGTCCAATCTAAATGTAATTCAAGGGATAGTTTAGTGAGAATGTTCTTCAAGGTCTGGTTGGTATGTTCCACCTTCCCAGAGGACTGAGGATGGTAAGGGATATGAAAATGCCAGGAGATGGTGAGTGCCTTAGCTACAGACCATGAAACATGGGAAGTAAATTCAGGACCATTATCAGACTGGAGCGAGGAGGGGAGGCCAAATTGGGGAAGAATGTGTTCAATGATGATATTGGCCACTGTAGGGGCACATTTATTGGTGGTAGTAAAAGCCTTGACCCATCCTGAGAAGGTGTCCACAAGTATCAAGAGAAATTTGTACTGCTTGACTGGGGGCATATGGGTAAAATCTAGCTGCCAATCAGAGCAAGGGAGATGTCATCTTGCCTGATGTAAAGGAAAGGCAGGTGGGCAGAGATTGGAGGTGGGATTGTTTTTTTGGAAGATTTCACAGGAGGCAGAGAGAGTAGAGAGAAATTATAAATCCTCCGGAGAGAATTTAAGGTGGGAAGTAAGAAATTGTTTTAAAGATGTGGTGTTTGCCTCTATGTCCTCTATTCTGTACCATTGGTCTGCCAGTCTGTTTTGGTGCCAATACCATGCTATTTTTGTTACTATTGCTCTGTAGTATAGTTTAAGGTCTGGTATAGTGATGTCACCTGCTTCATTCTTCCTGCTAAGGATTGCTTTAGCTATTCTGGGTCTCTTATTTTTCCAGATGAATTTCATGATTTCTTTTTCTATTTCTATGAGGAATGTCATTGGAATTTTGATTGAAATTACATTAAATCTGTATAGTGCTTTTGGAAGTATGATCATTTTGATAATATTAATTCTGCCTATCCAAGAGCAAGGTAGATCTTTCCATTATTCTAAGGTCTTCTTTGATTTCTTTCTTTAGGGTTCTGTAATTTTCATTATATAGATCTTTCACCTCTTTCATTGAGTTGATTCCCAAGGGTTTTTTTTTAGGCTATTGAGAGTGAGGTAGTTTTCCTCATTTCCATTTCTGAGGATTTGTCACTGATATACAGAAATGCCTTTCACTTATGGGTGTTTATTAAAACTACAATTATCTTATATTAGACAAAGGTGCCAAGAATATGCATTGGAGGAAAGATAGCCTCTTCAACAAATGGTGCTGGAAAAACTGGAAATCCATATGCAACAAATTGAAATTAAACCCCTATCTCTAACCATGCACAAAACTCAACTCAAAATAGATCAAGGACTTAAGAATACAACCAGAGACCCTGTGTCTAATAGAGGAAAAAGTAAGACCTAATCTCCATCATGTCAGATTAGGCCCCAAAATCCTTAATAAGACTCCTGTGGCACAAGAATTAAAATCAAGAATCAATAAATGGGATGGACTCAAACTAAAAAGTTTCTTCTCAGCAAAAGAAACAATCTGTGAGGTGAATAGGGAGACTACATCTTGGGAGCAAATCTTTACCCCTCACACATCAGATACAGCACTAATCTTTAGGGTATATAAAGAACTCAAAAAGCTAAGCACCAAAAAAACACACAAAACCCCCCAATAACCCAATCAATATATGGGCCAAGGACCTGAACAGACACTTCTCAGAAGATGATGCACAATCAATCAACAAATACATGGAAAAATGTTCATCATTACTAGCAATTAGAGAAATGCAAATCAGAACCACTCTAAGATTTCATCTCACTCCAGTCAGAATGGAAGCTATTATGCCTACAAACAACAAGTGTTGGCGAGGATGTGGAGAAAAAGGTATACTCATACACTGCTGGTGGGACTGCAAATTGGTGCAGCCAATATGGAAAGCAGTATGAAGATTTCTTGGAAAATTGTGAATGAAACCACCATTTGGCCCAGCTAGCCTTCTCTTGGTCTATACCAATAGGGCTTAAAAACAGCATACTATAAGGACACAGCCACATCAATATTTATAACAGCACAATTCACAATAGCTGAATTGTGGAACCAACCTAGATGCCCTTCAATAGATGAATGGATTAAAAAATGTGGCATATATACACAATGGAATATTACTGAGCCATAAAAGAGAATAAAATCATGGTACTTGCAGGTAAATGGATGGGTTAGAGAAGAAAATGCTAAGTGAAGTTAGCCAATCCCAAAAAACCAAATAATGTTTTCTTTGATACAAGGAGGCTGATTCATAGTGGAATAGGGAGAGGGAGCATGGGAGGAATAGACGAACTCTAGATAGGGCAGAGGGGTTGGAGGGGAAGGGAGGAAGCATGGGGTTATTAATGATGGTGGAATGTGATGATCATTATTATCTAAAGTACAGGTATGAAGACATGAATTGGTGTGAATATACTATGTATACAACCAGAGATATGAAAAAATGTGCTCTATATGTGAAATAAATTGTAATGCATTCTGCTGTCATATATATATATATGACAGGGGCCTTCCTGTATGTGGGAAGGATGTGGAAGAAGCTCCTCCAGAGTTTCAATGCATGAATGGGTAAGAGGAGAAGAGGTGGAAGAGTCCTGAGGAGTGGGGAGGAGAGTAGCAGGGTTTGAAGGTGAACTCATGTGGAAAATAAGACTGGGATCTTCCACCAGGGAAACCTGTAGAGATAAAAGGTGACAGGGAGATAAGAAATGTAAGCACTTGTAGGTGAGGAGTTCCTTTAGGTGATGGGGAGCCAGGGTGATGAGTGGGACCCCAAAGGAGAGTTTCTTTGACTCGTTAATGAGTAGAGAGTCTGCAGCCCATCCCTGAACAGTAGGATCAAGACCCTGAGGGATTCAGAGAGTGGGCCCTGGGCCTCATCATATAGAGGCTTAGCCGGTATAGAGTAGTTAGGAGTTCAAGCTCTGATCATGCCAGACCTACTAATTCCTGAGTAGAGGACATTGGTATATTAGCAATAAGGCCCTTTCTAACAACCATAATGGCTTTGTGTGCAGGGGTCAGGAGGAGGCCTAGGTATGTTACTATTGCCAAGGAAAGCTGTACCTTGGATAGAGAAACCCTATAGCCACGGGCAGAAAGGAAGTTAGGAAGTTTACAGGTTTCTGATGACTGACCTCAAAGGAGGGACTGCAAAGAAGGAGGTCATCAACATACTGTAGCACCATAGACTGAGTGAGATGTGTGGATGCTACGTCCTTAGCCAAGTCCTGTCTGAAGATATGAGGGCTGTCTTGGAACCCTTGGGGGAGAACTTCCCACGTCAGGTGAGTGGAGTTATAAGACTCAGGGTCTGTCCATGTAAAGATGAAAACGTCTTGAGAGTCAGAATGGAGGGGAATAGAGAAGAAGGCATCTTTCAGGTCTAGTACTGAGAGGTAAGAGGTCCTGGAAGGAATGGTAGAGAGAAGGGTATAAGGATTGGTTACCATGGGATGGATTGGGACAACCACAGAGCTGATGGAACAGAGGTCTTGGACCTAGCAGTAGGAATCATCAGGCTTTTTTACTGCCAAGATGAGGGTGTTATAAGGGGAATCCCTTTGGCAAGAGGTCTTGAATGATAGACTGTATGCCTAGGAGTTTTTGTCGGGAGAGTGGGTTTGTGATTGGACCAGAAAATGGAGGTGGTCTTTGAGACAGATGTGAACGGGCTTGTGGTGTGAGGCGATAGAAGGACTCGAAACATCCCAGACAGTAGGATGTACTTTGGAAGTGGGTAATGGGAAGGCACTGGCAGACAGAATAGGGGATGGTCCTGAGGTAAGAGTGAGGATCAGGGGAGCAGCAGGTGAGTCTAGATGGAAGCATATGTGAGGGGAGAAGGAAAGCCTAGCCCTTTGTGAGGATGTCCCTTCCCATGAGGGGAACAGGGCACTGTGGAATGACCAAAAAGGAATGAGTAAAAATTAGAAAGCCAAAAGCGCAAACAAGGCTAGGTTTCTATAAGGGATGTAGAGTTTATTCTCTACCCTGACAACATAGGTCATAGAATGAGTAGTAGGCCCCCAAAACTCCTTCAGGACTGAATATGTAGCCCTGGTGTAGTTACCCTGAACTCCTGTGAAGTGATGGTAGTGGTCAGGTGATGGGGACTTGTCAGTCCTCTGTAGCCAGTCCTAAGATTTGGAAAGGGCAACCAAAAGGGCCAGATGGCCGGGGGCCACTATAGGCTTGGGAACAGTCAACAAACCAGTGGAAGCTTGTGAGGCTTAGGACATATTCAAGCCCAGTGACTCACCACATTTAAAATAGGGTCCAGGCAGTCCAAAGGGACCCTTCCATAGGCCAGTAGAACCAGGGACAGATGCTAAGGCCGGCTGGATGTCTTGAGTGATCATCTGATATTTCTGCTTCTGGGCCTTCTTGTCTCTCCCCTTATATGCCCTAAAGGCCACTTCCAGAACCTCAGCTTGGGGAGTAAGGGGCTCTCTCTTGAAGTTTAGCCTTAATATCGGGGAAACTCTGGGAGAAAAAGTAGGTCATTCGTAGTTGTCTTCCATCTGGAGTTTCAGGATCAGATTAGTATATTGTAATAAAGTCTTGGTCAGGCGGTCTAAAAATGTTGAAGGGTTTTCATTCTTATCTTGGAAGATTTCCTGGAGTCTTTCATAATTGATAGCCTTATGGGCTGCCTTTCTAAGTCCTGTCATGAAGCAAGTAATGAATTGGTTTCTACTAGTTACTCCTCTAGGCGAATTATAATCCCAATTGGGGTCCTGACCAGGGACTGCTTCAGTGCCAATTGGATGGGCAGGGGAGGTCTGATGTACCTCATCAGCATAATTTCTAGCTTGCTCCCAAACTCTCCTGTGCTCCTTGGGCAGGAGGGTGTTAGAAAAGATCATATGGACATCGTGGAAGGTGAAATTTTTTGACTGAGTCAGATATTGAAACTCTTTAATATATGTGGTAGGACTTGAAGTATAGGATGCAAGCCGCTTTTCTATCTGTGAAAGATCTGACAAAGAGAAGGCACATGAACCTATATTACACCAACTACCCTAGCCACCTCTCATAGAGGACACAGAGATGTGGGTTGGGCAGCTGCAGCCTGTGAGCATGTGGCAGGATGAGAGAAGCATGGAAGGGCTGAGGGACAGTTGCTGCAGAGGCTTCATCAGAAAGAGAATTGTGGTATTGCGGGGGCTCATCCTCTGTATTGAAGGAGAAGGAGTCCTGGGTAGGATCTTCTGTCCCTTTAAAAGCAGGCGTAGGGGAAGTGAGAACTAAGTGGACTTGTGCTGGAGAGCAAGAGTTGCAGAGAGGGCTTAGAATGCAGAAAGGAGAAGGCCTGAACATATGATATCTCTTTCCATTTCCCTGAATGCTCACAATAGTTGAAAAGATCCCTGATAATATTGGGATATAGAGTGCTGTTAAGTGACCATTTAGATCACTTAACATTATCCAAAGGATATTGAGGCCTGATCTGATTGCACAAGCAGATAAGTTTTGGGCGGTTTATGTTCAGGATGAGAGAGAGACCTCAGGTTAGCCAGGAAGCAGACTAGGGGACTAAGGGAGGGAATGGATGAGAAGCTGCCCATGGTGAGACGTAAGAGGTGAGTTTAGAGGTGAGGTGTCCCCCAGTCTCTAGTATCACCTAGTCGAGAGGATGGTTATGCTCAGGGGGTCGTCACCACCGCTGGGTAAGAGTTGGGGCAGGTGCCCGTAGAGGCACTTGGGCACCTAGCCTGGACTACATAATAGGGGCAGAAGCCTGTAGAAGGGGCAAAAGCCCATAGAGATTAACCCAAGACCACGAGGTAGTCTCACCAGGAACAACTCTCAACCATCCTCGGTGGTTCTTTCTCAAAACACAAGACACAAATAAAAGACCACCTATAGACCCCCGTCTACAGTAGGGATCAGCTGTACCTGTGAAAGCTGTAGCTGGGGGTGCCCCTGACCACATGGTAACCCTGGGAATGCCGGTCACTTCCCAGGACCTGTAGGTCGTTTAGGTTGACCAGAGACAGAGGTCTTACCTGAAATGTCCAGTGGTAGGTGCAGAGAGGGCATTTGGCAGAATGGAGGGTCTGGTCCCATGATGGAATCCTGATTGGGGCCTGGGATGCTCAGTGATCCTTGAAGAGGGGAGCAGGCACACTGGGGAACCCGATCCCGGATTTTGGCTCCAAAATGAAGGGAAAGCAAGGAATGAGAGACAGGTAAGCGAGAAATGAAAGACAGACCAGGCAGAGATACATAGAGCTGACAAAGGCCATCTCACTAAAGGAGAGAGGCAAAACAGTCTTGAGTTCTGGGACTTTTATGGGGCAGGCTCAGGAATCAGGGCTGGGTGGGTCCTAATGAGGGCAGTTAAGGATTGGGTGGGTATGAAGGACTGGTGAGTCTTTCCCAGAAACGCCCTTGGGCAGGAAAGCGAAACTTTTTCCTTAAAATGACCACTGTCACTGAAGATGGTCATCCAGATGCTAAGCAAGGACCTTATAATAGTAAACACACAAATCAGTTTTTTATTATCATTATCAAGTATTATGTGCTGTACATATTTGTATATGCTACACTTTTACACAATCAGCAGTGCAGGAGGTTTGTTTACACTAGAATCACCACAGACACGTAAGTAATGCCTAATGCCTTATACTATGACCTTATCATGTTGCTAGGTGATAGAAAATTTTCAGCTCCAATAGAATATATGGGACCGCCATCGTACATGTGGTCCGTCATTGACCCAAATGTCGTTATTCAATGCGTGTCTCTATATTCCAGTGATTTTATATATTCCTGAAGAATACTTGGTGCCTGATTTAGTATGAGAAAGTTCTCATACTTGATATTTAATCAAGATTTTTATCTTCTGTAATTTAAACTAATTTCTCTAAGAATTAGATTTTATCTTCAGAGGGAAATAGTATGAATGAAAAAATAAATGCTTGTTGAGCAGCCCTTATGCATTAAGTGTCCCATATAGGTGACACACCTGCATCATATCACCTAGCTGAGGTTCAGGAGTTGGGAAGTGATTGAGTTTGGATATGAGCCCATGTCTTCTATCTCCAATGCCCAGATTTGTCCTTGATATCATTGCTAATTATGAAGGCACCAAGCGTAACAAGCCATCATTGTTCCAGCACTGAAAAATTAGCATTCTGTACCTGGTCTGGAGAGGTGTGGGTTTGGGAGGTGATCTCCAAATCATCTGTGGGCAACTTGTGCTGAGGGGCTGTGGGGTTGGTGACTCTCCTTGCTAGGCTTTGGAACTTCCCATTTCATTTGCATTTCAAAATGTCACCTCCTTTTTCCATGCCGCTGGTTATTGATGTTTATTTTTAACTTGCATGTGATTAAGATGAATCAGAGCTCTCTCTAGCAGCTGCAGATGGGTATAATTGGTGTGTTGGGGGTTCAGGTCTCTATCCTTTTTGGGGGTCCTCTCTGTACATGATCAGTTGAACAGCTCACACACATCTGATTTCCTATACTGCTTCAGGAAGCTGCTGCAAGAAATTCTTGATCTGGTCTGAATGCCCTGTCCCCTCCACCTCCACTTCCTCTGCACCCCTGGGAACATCTGTGCTACTAAAGGCACTTTATGTGTCTTCATAAAACAAGAGTTAAAAATAAAAATCAATAACCACCAGATTACCAAGAGAAGATTAATTCTACGTTTGTAAATGTTAATGAGATTTGGAACCCTTGCCAGTGAGACAGGCATGGATTAGTACCCTTCTGCCTGCTTCTAGAAGAGCTTTATGAGAGCTCTAGAGCTCTCCTGAAGGACCCCTCTGCTTCTCCAGCCTATGCCCCCCGCACACACACTCAGACTTGACTCGCTCCTGCATCCTACCCTGGGCTTGTCTGTCCTGCGTTAGCTGTCCAGAGGTGAGTAAGAGACCATGATCTTGGATGCTCTGAGGTGTGGCAGCCAGAGGGAACTGGGGAAGGCATAGTGGTGAAGCACCCTGTCTTGAAGAACTATAGCAGAGCCTGCCAGGCCTTACCATTCAGGGGTCTTTTTTTTTTTTTCTGCCAGATGGCTGTTCTTCCCTGGGGTACTGGCAAAGCTCTCTCACTCTTCTGTGAGGTTCTGTTTGAATATCTCCTTCTTAAGGGAACTTATCCTGACCACCATCTCTAAACCACAACTCTTTGCAACATTTCTGACTCTACATACCCTTCTCTATTTCCCCCATGGCACATATCACCTCTCTATTTCTCTTTTTCTAGTACTGGGGATTGAACCCAGGGGTGCTCTACCACTGAGAGGCATCTTTTTATTTTTATTTATTTACTTTTTTTGAGACAGGATGTTGCTAAATTGCTCAGGCTGTGATCTTCCTGCCTCGGCTTCTCAGGTCACTGGGATTACAGAAGTGCATCACCATACCCACCTCATACCTCATTGCTCAACATCCCATGTCTTTTTATGTATTATGCTTGTCATATACTTCTGTCTCCTCCCACTAGAATGAACACTCCATGAAGGCAGGGATTGTTGCCTGTTTTGCTTATTGTACATCTCTAGTCATTTCACAAGTGCCTAAAATATGAAAGATACTCCATAAATACCAATTTAATGAAAGATGAAGGCATCAAACTGAGCCTTTTCTTCTTGATTTAAGGTACTAAGGATAAGAAAGATATCAAGGATGTATGAGGTGGACCACAGGGGCAAGGGAGCAACTGTGGCTCATCCATATCATGGGACATTGCTCAACAGAAAAATAAAATGGGCTAATGAGTAAGGCAACAGCTTGGGTGAATGAAACCAGTCTCAAAGTATTACATACAGCATGATTTATTAGTTATACTGGATGAGACAGTATTATACTGATGGAAAACAACTTAGCGGTTTCTATGGGTTATGAATTGAATGAGGGTTTGAGAATATAATGTTAGCTTGAGGGAGTTTTGGGGGGACAATGTAGCTGTTATGTATCCTGATTGTGGAGTGCTTATATGATCCTGCACATCTGCAAAAATTCATAGAGGTACAAACTAAAGGAAAAAAAGAGTCAATTTTGCTATGTAAGGTTTTTAAAATTAATCAAAATATCTTTTAAAAATGGAAAGGGTAGAGTTTATTCAGTAGCACATATTCTGGGATGGTCTGTAAGTGGAGAATTAGCCCTGCTTAGAAAAGAGCTATTTACTCTGTGGAAAGTACTCTTCCGCATACCACCTTCATTAGAACTTGTGAGGCCCCACATTAATGAATGAGAGCCATGGATATATTTCTCTTTATGTACACACAGCAGATATAATGCATGGGTGTCTCTGTGCAATTTTGAAAGGACAGCAGGTTTTTAATACAGAGCAATACCATTCTGGCAGACCATTTACTGCGATAAGAAAGAAATATATTCTGAATAGAATTTTCTTTGCAAATCCCTTTTCCTGGCCTTAGAGCCAGTTATGGATTTCCTGCTGTTAATAGATTTCAGTTCTTTCACTGTCCCCCTCTTGCCTGTTCTGCCACTGCCTCTTGACAGCTCTCATTCCCCTGTAGGATCTGCCCTTCTCACTCACCACTGGGCCCTACCTTTCTATTTAGCCTGAAAGCCAGACAGAGCAGGAGTAAGTGGCAGATCCGCTGACTAGAAATATTTTCTTCAGTGGTGCCAAGCATTCTGTCATCAGCTAGTCCTGCATGTGCGTTAAGAGCTTTTTTATGCACTGCTGCTATCCCTAGACATGCAACCCACTAAATGAGTTTACTCATTCATAGGAGGGCAATGCACAGGGCAAGTTTATAGCAACCTTTGCTTGTCCACCACTGTTCATTTATTTTCTTCATTTGATCCACAAATGTTATTGAGCAACTTCTACGTGTCAGCTCTTTGCTAAGGCTAGGATGAGACAGTCTCTACCTTCATGTACTGCTTCTTCCACCAACCAAGTCAGAAACCTAGGCATGATGGATGTCTGAGCTCTCTATGTCCACCCTGACCAGTTGTCCCTAGTTCTTGGTATTCCATTGGAAACTTTATTCAGATATGCTTTTCCCCACCCTCACTGCCATTGTCTTAATAGGAACTGGCAACACCTGGCACCTGGACCATTGACCCGGATTTCTAAGGTCATCCAAGTTCCCTCTTTGTAATCTTTTCTTGGTGCCCTGCTATTGCTAGGGTTACTCTGCTCAAAGAGTTTATAGGTGCATTTCTCTGTTTAAGAACACTTAAGTTTAAAACTTGCTTATAGAATAGGTCCCAGCTTTTTTACGGAGCCCTTCAGAATGGAAGAACAAGCACCTTCTTAAATTAATAATTTGGTACTGCAACCCTCAACCCTCACCTTGACCTGCCCTCTGGCCAGCACCTGGACCAACCCTGGAATACAAACTGTACTTCCTGCTGTGACTATCTGCCCTGTGCAGGCTAGCTACTCTCTTTACATCATCCCCAACCCACACCCCAAGGGTCACATATAGCCTTCTCAGAACTCTGCCCACCAGGTAGAATTTAATCTTTTCTTCCTCTGTGCTCATATTTTACTAATGGTGTTGCAAGTATCCTGTCTGCATTGATCCTGGATAAGCTTACAGAGGGCAGGGTTTTATTTTGTTTTTCTTGGCATTTCTTTGTCATTTTCTTGGCATTGCTAGGTACTTGGCATAGAGGAGAACATTTAATGTATATAGGTTTGTTCAATTGAGTTGATTTCAATTTCCCAGATACCCTCTTCTCCATAATTTGTGTGTTAGAGCTGAAGTGTAAGAGGGTAATGGAAAGAAAGAGTGACAGAAGAAATGAGGTCTCCTCTACCATTTGTCCTTAAGCCATCCCTCCCCTCCTGGGAGGCAAGTTTTTGTTTTAAGCTCATTGTTATTAGGGAAGGTGTTAGGTATCAGCTCACCTCTTCTCCAGCTCCAGGTTTCTTACTTCAAGTACATAACAGCTTGGTCATGGGGAGGCCAGTGCCTAATCCTGATTCCCCTTCTGTTGGGCAGTAGTCACCACAGCTCAAGGTTCTCTGGGGCTGTCTTCCAGAAGGCTCCTTATCAGCTTCAATAGTAGTGACCACAGGCTGGGATCAGGGTGCAGCGTGGGAAGGCAAGGTTGCTTCTTCCCTAGGGAGAGAGCTCTAGGCTCCCATTTCTGAGATTGTGTGAATGCAGAGTAAGCTTCTTGCCTTTCCCATCTGATTTTCAAGCCCATGTTGAGTTTCCTGGGGAAGGGGAAGCTGTATAGTTAAGGAAGAATTTCTGTACTTTCTTGTTCAGAAATTCATGAGTTCTCCTGAATTATAGAGTTCTAAAAATGAGAAGTTTTCCACTTCTTCTACCACCCTTGCCCTTTTTCTCATCCCTCAAATCTGCCAAATGCCTCCAGCTGAGAATGGGGCTGTGATGGGAAACTGCTCTTCCTGTGGCTGTTTTATTATTTTGAGAAATTAATTTTTGTTTTTTTTAATGTTTTTTTTTTCCATCCCTCTGTTTTCTAAGAAAGCGGCCAGGTCTTCCTTCTGTGTTCTCTTGATGACTAGACGAGATTTATATTGCCAAAAGAGAAGTTGCTTTTATAGACAAACTTCCTTTTTGGGTTTTGCTTTCTAAAAGTCTGGGCTTCTTGGAGGAATGATGCTGGGCTGGGGCGAGGTGGAGGGGAACTTCCCAGGGGAAGGATGCCCCTGGGTGGGGAGTGGGACAGAGGGCCTGGGATCTGGGAAGATGGGCATAGCCTCAACTGTCTGGTGAATGGGATTTTTTGCAGTTTTTGTTTGTTCAGTCTAAAATGTCCTTCCCTCAGATAATCATATGATTTGCTATTTTACTCCAGTCAGGTCTCTGTCACTTAAGATCAATCTGTCACTCAGATCAATGTCACTCAAGATCTTCCTGAGCAACTATGTAAAAGTGCTACCTTCATTAGTTTCTTTCATTTTTCCTGATTTATGTTTCTCTTTTGCATTAGAACTACCACATAGATTATATATGTATTTGATTATTCATTTATGGGTATTTTACCCTTTTCTAGTAGCTCAAATATTTTTGTTTGTTTGGGTTCACTTTTGAATCTCCAGAGCTTAGATCAATTAACAACATCTAGGATGGCTAATTTTATGTGTCAACTTGGATTGGCCATGGTACCCAGATATTTGGTCAAATACTAATCTGGATGTTGCTGTGCAGGTATTTTTTAGATGAGATTAATATTTAAATCAGTACACTTTGAGTAAAGTGGTCAGACTCTGTGTTAGTTTTCCATCACTGTAATAAAATTAACTTAGAAGGAGGAAAAGGTTTATTTTGACTCATAATTTCAGAGGTTTCAGTCCATGATTGATTGTCCCTGTTGCTTTGGCCCTACGACATCATAGTACATCTTAGCAGAGGGCATGACGAAGGAAAGAAAGAGGGTCCCAAAATACCCTTCAAGTGTGTTACCAAAAGCTTGGTTCCTAGGTTTGATGCCAATTCAATAATGAGGACAGGTTTTAAGAAAAAGGAAAAAGGAGTTTTATTGCTTTGCTACCAAAGGATAAACACAGGGGAGTCCCATCCAAGAGTCTGTGATTCTGACCATCAGAGAGAATACTGGCTTTTAAAGAAGTAATTCAAAGTTTGCATTTCAGATGTGCCCTGTGGAGGTCATAATTCACTTGTTGATTTGAGAGATACTTGTTTCTTAGGTCTTCTTACAAGTCCCTGAAATCTGAATTACTTTATTCCTGCTGTGTGTGTTTACTTAAGAACAGATAACTCAGTTTAGGATGAAAAAAAAAAAAGGGTAGTTGTCTTTCCCCCAAGGTTAGGGAGGGGGGGGATGCCAGTTTTAAAATAAGCTGCAGAGGCAGAGCAGCAAGGGCTATGTTCAAAGAATGAAGCAGACCCCTGTTTCAAGGGCACACCCCAGTGACTTCCTTCTACTAGAACCTCCTTCCTTAAGGTTCCATCACCTCCCAATAGTGCCATGAGCTGGGGACCAAGCTTTCAACCCATGGACCTTAGGAACATTCAAAATCCAAACTATAGGACCCTCTTAAATATGGGCATGCCTCTTTGAATCAATTGGAGAAAAAGATTGATCTTCCCCAAAGAAGAGAGAATTTGGCTAGTAGATGGCTTTTGGATTTGAACTGTAACATCACCCCTTCTCTTGGTTTTCAGTGCTAGTCCATGCTACAGACTTGGAACGTGGTGATTCCATGGCATGGGCCAATTCCTTGAAATCTCTTTTTCTGTATCTCTCTCTCTCTTTTTTTTCTCTCTCTATACATGCACATATATACACGGTCTATCTCTAAACACACACACACACACACACACACACACACATACACATACACCACACACACTATTCATTCCGTTTTTCTGGAGAGCCTTGCTTAATACAACACTTAATGTATATTGTTGAATAAATAAATGAATTGTGAGACCTCTCCAGGGATTGGCTTCATTGTATTTTTAACAATACTACTTTTGGACAGTGGGACTCCCAAGAAAGTTGTTACAGCTGTAGGCAAACTGGCTTTAAAGAGTCCAGGTGTGTGGGCCTTGAGGATCAGAGATGAACATATCAGACTTAAGAGTAGAGGCTCTCCCAATAAGGTTCTTTCCCAGATTCTTGAGGGAGGTTGATGTAGGAGTAGACAGGGGTCTTGGGTAATAATAATAACTTGGAATCAATTTATTCTTAATTATGGAAAAGAAGTATTCTGACATTTCTGGAATACACAAGTTTGTGGGTTAGGTTTTGTGTCTTTCTAGGTTTTGAGTATTGATTCTCCTGACTGGCCATTCCCTCTCTCCCATCATGATCACAATGTCTGACTTACTATCCTTCTGCTAGAAATAGCATTCATTCTTTCACCAATGAAGCATCATTTCATATGGCATATTTCAGTAATGATGTTATTGCTAGGGAAGTGTATTAGTTATCTCTGCTGTATAATGTATTATCCCTAAACCTAATGGGTTAAATAAACCACACCCTTTTCTTACCTCTTATAGTATCTGTGGGTCAGGAATTCAGGAACGGCTTGGGTTGGTGGCATGGATTCTCTCAGGAGAATATAATCAGAAGTCAACCTGATTGAAGGCTTGGTAGGCTGGAAGTACTGCTTCCACAGTGGCTTACTCACCTGGCTGGCAAACTGATTTTGGTTCTTGGCAGAAGATCTCAGTTCCTTTCCACATGGACTCCTGCACAGGGCAGTTAAGTGTCACATGGCATGGCAATGACTTCTCTTCAGGTGAATAATCTGGGGACAAAAGCAGAAGCCACAATGGCTTTGTGATCCAGCATTGAAAGTGACACACACACACCATCATTTACATGGTGTGTCAGCTGAAGGAAGGGGACTATATAAAAGCATGTGGATACCACAAAGCCAGGAACATTGGGGCCACATTTGTGAACTGCCTGCCTGAGGGCACAAGATAAGTAGTGTGAACAATTATCTGTCATGCTTATATTTGGCAAATACATTTGTGTTTCTTGGGTTTAGCATATGCCAATTTATGTCCAGGTGCAATTTTCCTGCTTAGGAAGCCCTCTTATCTCTAGTATCATCACCACCAGCAGCTTCCTTCTTCTTATCATGGTAGCATTATTAGTAACTTTCAAGCAGAGGACATCATACTTTATGCCTGAGCATATTCTATGCCTTAGTTATATTGTGGATGAACATGTACAAAATAACCTTTATGGCATAAAGCATTCCTGAAAAAAATGAGGTCCACAAGGGTAAATTATAAATCACAGATGTGGAATCTGTATCTGTACAAATTCACTTAGAGACATCTTTCTGGATAGCTCCATCAGACCCATCTCATTGGTATATCCCTTTGGTCTTTCTTTGCCTGGTTAGTTGCACTGAATTCATTTGTACTTCCTTTCTACCTGACTCTACATTCCTTGAAGTCAAGGAGTGGGATTTCTTTCTCTGTGTTATTTTTTTCTCCTTCTGATTTAGCACCCCACCGTGGACTCAGACTTCCCTTTGAATGACTGGTGTGAACTATCTGAACTAGAAGGTCAAAGACCAAGAACTTCTGCTGTATCCCCTAGGTGTGACATTAAACCTCTGTCAGGAATAGAGTGTCATGAGGGTAAGGACTTTGTTTTATTCACTTTCCCTAAAATAGTAATTGCCAAGGAAAGGTTTAAAAAATACTTACTAAATGAGTGAATGAATGCCTAGCACAAAGTAGTGCTAAATCAGCCCCTAGATGAGTCAACAAGTCCCAGAGAACCACTGATCCAACCTTGTTCTTCTTCTTTTGGGTCCCAGAAAACCACCAAAATCACCTTTCACCTTTTATGGATTTTATTTTGACTCCTGGATCTTGACCACCTAAGGATAAGGAAGAAGGATTAATGGGTATTAAATATCTGTGAGCTCCAAACCCTGGATTTGGATGTTGTTAGTTGGAATGTAGACACATGAAGATGACCCTCATCTGACCGTACCTGTAAGAAGGAGTGCTGAGAATAGAGCTGACTCCTGAGGGTGAGATGGGGTGTGGACATTGGGAGAGCAGATAGGTGCCTCAAAATCCAGGTGAGATCTCATATAAACTAAGGAGAGTAGCAGGGTGCGTGTACATCATTAGCCTATGATTAAGATATAGTAATAGAGTAATCACCAGGCAGAACTATGTTAGTACAACATTATGCAAAGAATAATATCATTTGAAGCCTCCCACAGCATCAACCATTTGGCTTTTCTTACTGTTAGCTCAAGTGAGAGTAAGAGGACCTGAATATTCTGGAATTTCAGACAGGGACTAATATTCATGTGGGAGAGTGCTGAACAGCCTAGGGATCTAGTTTGGCCTGCAACCTGGGAAAGCATTAGGATTTCCCTGCCTCCTTTTTGCCTCCCTCATTTCATGCACAAGTGGAAAGAAGATGGATTTCTTTAGGCCAACGACAAGGATGGTTTGGAACCAAGGTGCTATAGGTGTGATGCCTTTCCTTCAGGATTTGGTGGCCTGGGACTTGCCTTCATATTGGTGAACTGTTCTGACTTATGGAATCCTGGGTGGGGTTCTGGACACTGGTCTCTAAGAAGAAATGCTTCTTCTTTCATATTGCACTTTGACTTGGATTCCCTTACTGCTGTGCTCAAGTGGGTATAGATCTGGAGAGAAAGAAGGACACCTGCTATCTGGAACTGGTCAAAAGGGACCTGTGTGTCTAGGCTGCTCAGCCAGGAACATTTGGGTTTGGCAGCATAAAATTCAAGATCATGTTTTGGCCTGACTTTGTGCTGCAAATATCTATCGCTGTAGCAACATCATAGGGGTTGATGAGAACTGAGAGTATCTGTGGCAGGCATGATTCAGGTGCACAGGACTCTGGGTCCTTGGCCAAGTATTATCTTTGCTAACGTGACTTACACAAATGAAAAGAATGCCTGGCATTCTAAGATGTGTAAGTCTTGGAGGTAGCGGGATGGGTAGTGGCTTGCCCTCTGCAAGCCCCCAGAATTCATCAAGTGTGTAGCATTTCTGGTTTGTAGCAGTTGTCCAAAAGAAAATGGCTCAAATGAGAAGCAGCAGCATTTCTGAATAGTATTTGGAGTGCAGCCAATGGTGTGTTTGCAGTGGGAGGAGCAATATCCCAGAGAAAAGTGGGAAGATACTTCCTGAAGGACATGGAGGACATAAAAGGAAAGAAAGGCAGATTTTAGCTTTAGAGACTGACCAAAGCCAATCAGTTGATTCAGGCAAACTATATACTTGTGCCCCCTTCCCCTTCCCCAACAGCCCTGCACCCTGCTAAACCTATGTTCTGGAGTCCTGCAAACCCCTGACCATTCACATCTCCTTTCCTTGGTGCCCGAGCCCCATCTTCCTGGTTAAACCTTCATCTTTAGCAGTTACCAGATGGGGAACACTACTAGATCTGTTGTAAAATGTGACGCCTTTTTTACTGCTACGGCTCAGTGCTCACCATGTAAATAAGAGCCAGTTTGGTTGTTGCTTATACAGCAAATTAAAACAATATACAATGCCAGCGTGGTGAGCAGGGAGTCACCAGTGTCTTGTTTTCTCCAGACATGAGTGGGACACCTGCCAAGGCCCTGGGGCAGTGGCGCCGGGTGCAGGTTTAGTTTCTTTGGCATCTTCTGTGTCTAGACAGACACAGATTCTCTGAGACTCGCTGCTGTCACTTACTCTTCTTGGCCTGAAGAGATGCTCTCTTGGGCCAATTCCTCTCTGAGAGGAATCTTCACCTGCTTCATTTAGGCAGGGTGGGAAAAGGCAGGGATGGAGGTTGAAGGCAGGGGAGAGAGGCTGAGAGCATGTTAAAAGAGACTTCTGCAGAATTCTCCTAACACTTCTTTTCCTGATTTGGTGGCTCTGAACCCATAGAAGTCTGTTGTGGAGAGTATAGGATTCAGGATTTCTGGATTAGGTATAACAACAAAAACGAAAAAACAAATCCAACATTGGAGCTCCACCTCCAGGCGGGCAGCACATGTCCCTGAGATCAGTTCCCTGGACAGAGAATCTGGGGCAGCCGGTCACTGTGGCATTGCTCCTCTTTGCCAGGGTACAAGGCATCCAGGTCACTCTGCAGCCTCTGGGTCTGCATTTCTTCTCTCTGGACGAGGCCTGCTCTTTCTCATTATGGGCTCACTGTATCTTCACTGGGATGTACTGCACAACAATAACAGGCTTTTCTTGCCCATCCTCAGCTTCTGGGTGTTAACAAAGCTACCTTCTAGCAAGGGAAGAAGGTGAGATCTCACTACAAACTGATGAAACTAGTTTTGGAGAGATGGTAAGTGTATGTGGCTCTGTGATGCCTTTTAGGTACATTATATGTGCCTTTTCAGAGTACAACCCCAGATGTCCTTCCTCCACTATACTCCTGTAACAATCAATGGCACATAGTTCCCAATGAACTGTTCAGAATTCATGGCCACCTAAAAAACAGCTCTGTTTGTGGCATATAATAAAAAAAATCCTGTGACTTCATGTTGCTTAATTAATAAGCTCATTATTAATCCCCAATACCAGTATACATAACCAAATCTTTGTTATGACCATGTGCTGTCTTGGTGAGAATCTGATCATCTCTCTCTCTGGCTTAGCTGATGGGGAAGAAAAATATCTGGATTAGGAAACTGCTATCTTTTTCTTGACCCCATTCTGTCCAATTCTTATTCTCTAGGAATCCTATAGTGCATTTGTTATTTTATACTTCTTGCAATTGGAGCTCCTCCAGATCCTTTTTTTTTGGGGGGGGGGGGAGATGCTATACCTCTCCTCAGTGGCTCTGTGAGATTTGGCTAGTATTGCTCAGAGATAGACCCATCCTTTCAGGGAAATGCCTGGGAACTTATGCTTGCCCTCCACCTGGGGTCATCTGCAGTCATAATGAACTGATGCAGATTACAAAAGTCCAGCCCCTTTTCTTCAGTGTGGGACAAGTCTTTGGTGCCGCTAGTACTTCAAAACTCTAAAAATGAACTGAAGCCAGACTTCAAATGAAACCACATCCTCCTTGCCTTCTTCCTCTTCCCATCCTGTTTTCCTCAATTCCCTAAGGTTCCTCCTGAGAGCCCTCCCTCAATAAATCCCTGTTATATGAACCCCTATCTCAGAATCTTGTGTTTGGGGACCCTCCCCTTAATCAAATACAGACGGTTCCCAACATAACAATGGTTGAACTTAGGATTTTTCAGCTTTATGGTGGTGCAGAAGCTGCACACATTCAGTAGAAACTCTACTCAGAATTTTGAACTTTGATCCTTTCCAAGGCTAGTGATATGCAGTATGATTCGCTTTTGAAATGAGGGGCAGTGGCAGCAATCACCAGCGCTTACAGCCAACACCTATAGTGTATTGTGTTGCTGTGATATTTGATAGGTTAAGGGTATTAAATGCATTTTACACTTATGATATTTTCATCTTACAATGGGTTTATCAAGATGTAACCTTATTGGAATCAAGGAGCAACTGTAGTTTACTCAAGCAGAGTGTGTGTGTGTGTGTGTGTGTGTGTGTGTGTGTAAGAAGAAATGCTAGGATGGGAATCAGATTAATTCAACATATTGAATAGTTTCTGTGATGTATAGAACAAACACATTGATGGAGGAGATTCTGAAAGACCTCTTGGGAAGAGGCATGTGAACAAAGAGTGCAAAGGAGAGCAGCAATGCTGGAGGAAAGCAAAAACAACGGAATCTTTTGAATTGTTGCAATTTGGACCTTTAATGTGCCTGAGAGAGCTTATGTGTTGGACAATGCAGGAATTTTCAGAGGTGAAATTATTAGATTATGAGAGTTGTAATCTCATTAGTACATTAATTCATTTGATGGATTAACAATTTGAATAGACTGC
The DNA here is from genome assembly GCF_001458135.2 of Marmota marmota marmota. NCBI lineage: Eukaryota > Metazoa > Chordata > Mammalia > Rodentia > Sciuridae > Marmota > Marmota marmota. The sequence goes on along the minus strand of NW_026000243.1, from coordinate 10,806,395 downwards.
TGCATGGTAATTAAAAGCAGGTGAACATGACTGGAGGCAGTCATAGTTTATGGGGGTGGGGTGTGCCCGTGGGGATTATGTCTTGTTCCTGGTTCCCTGCACACTCTCTGCTTCTTGGTTGCCATGAGCTGAGCAGCTGTTCTCCACTATGACCTTCTGCCATGATGTTCTACCTCACCTTAGGTCCAGTGCAATGAATTTGGCTGACTATGGACCGAACATCTAAAACTGTGAACCCCAAATAAACTTTTCCTCCTATAAGTCAAGCATTTGGTCAGGTATTTTGGTCACAGTGACAAAGAGCTGACCAACATATGAGTGAAAGCACCTTTGCCCAAGTTCCACAGTGAGCATGAGACCCAGGATTCAATACTTCTGATCCCAAAGGCTGCCTTTCCTTTGCCATATGGTCCTTCCTCTGAGCCCAGCTGACTGGGTAGAGACTGGGACATCCTTCCCACATCTTTCCTAACCTGAACATGTCAGGACATTGATTACCTGTATGCATGACTTACTTGTCTCTAAGATTACCTCAGCCACAGTGCCTTGTAGTTAAATGATTGATACTCACTAAATATCTGTTGAGTGGAGTTGACAACATAACTGCTCTTAACTCAGCTTGTACCTTGTATGTCAATGTTCATTGAAGGGAAAAACTCTAGGTTATTCAAGCACAAAAGGACTTACTACAGAAATTTCAGTGCTTACACAATGGTTGGAAGGGCAGAAGAAGTAGGTTAAGGGATGAGATTACTAGAATGATTCCCACGACAATAAAGGATTTGGGAAGCTGTAACTTTGATACTAACATGGGGGCTTATCCATCCAGATAGGAACTGCCCAGAGAAGCCTCTGAAGAACTGAAGATGGGAGAAGAGACAGTAAAAATCTTTGATGAGGCAGTCAGATGAAGAGGCTGCTGAAACTTTGTTTTTCAACTCAGAAAGTGAAAGACTGTTCTGACTTTGATAACCACAGCATCCAGGGCTTCAGGAAGAGTACCTCTGCCTCCGTTTGTCTTCCAAATCTTGTGTGAGTACATGCAGTTGGTGAAATCAAACGCACACCTGCAAACATAGATGAGAGGAGATTTGGGAAATGCTTTCCAGTTTTTCATACAGATGGTGGGGTGGTGATAATGACATGTGAATGATAGAGCAAACCATTGGGATCTCAAAAAGGCCTTCTTCTGTTAGATGGACTTTCTATTGTGTTGATCTGCAGGGAATGATAAAAAATTCCCCTCAGTCCATCACTCATAGCTAGTGGGGTGTGATGGATTCAGGGGGTATAGCTGATGGTTCTTATGTCCTCAAGGGAGGGTATGGAAAAAAAGAAGCTCTGAGTGAGGGGTGGGAATAGATTACACAGAAATGAATGTGAAGATCATGAAGACAGAGATTTCCATTTTCCATGCTGGGATGTAGGATCCAATGCTGGACAAGGTTTGGGCATGTTCATGGTACATGAGCAGCACTGAAAATGTCCTTTCTCAGACCTCATATATCTTATATCATCTGTTATAATCCTATTCACTTATTTTATTGTGGAGGAAGTAAGGCCCAGTGAGATGCAAGAACTTCCCAATGTTAGATAGAAAAATTAGTGTACAAAATTAGAGATGAAACTCAAAATTATACTTCTTTCATAGTTTGAAAAATATAAATGGAACTATTCTGAAAAGACCCTATATTTTATGTGAAACAGTACAATATTACTCCAAGTATATTGTGGTGAATTAAAGATTCATATTGTAAAATCTTAAAATATCAAGTAAAATAATTCAACAATAACAAAAAGAAAGATATATCTCAGACTTTTTCAAGATCTTCCCTTTGGATTTGAGAGGTCACAGAACCTGCATATTCTTCCAAGGGTCATTTTACTTCCAAGGTTCTTATCCGTCCCTGCAGAGTCTCATACTGAGAACTGTGAGGAGAGATGTAAAATTGTGGTCCAACCCTTTAAGCAGATTTAATAGGAGGACCCATCATTTAGAATTAAATAACTTTTAGAGCTACTCAGGTAGAAAACTGGCTTCTTGATGAGAGTTCTCCATTCCCCATGGAGTCTGTGAACATGTGCAGTATGATGGACAGTCATTTGTTGAGAATATCAATATGAAAATTTAGATGTTGAAAGAATGCAGGCAGGGAGTGACTTGGTCTCCCAGGATTTTCTACTTCTGATGTTTTGTGTTTCTATGACTTACATACTGGCATGAGGCCAGTGGCCTAGGGGTGTGTGTGTGAGGGATAGTAGATAAACTTGGCCACAGGGTGGGGGCAGTGTAGTATGAGGGCTTGGGCATCTTGGTAGTCCTATGCTGCCTTTTCTCTCCTTTGTACTTGGGTCCCCTTTTTTGTGCTGGATGGGAGTGGACTAATGACTGTCATCCTGTGTTGATATGTGTAAGATTTGGCACCTCATTTCCAATTGTTTGAGGCCTCAGGTGCAGATGTACTCCAAGCTCCTTTGAGAACAGAGGTGTAGAGAAAGCCCAGCTGAGTTGTAATGGACCTGTCTGCTGGAAAAGTGGTTGGGCATTTCTCCAACACCCCTAGAGACTGGAGGCCAAGATTAATAGGCAAGGCATATCCCAGAGGAGGGAAAGCAAGGGTCCTCCCTGGCAGAAGTGCTTCTTCTCAGAGGTGTGTGCTACAAGCAAGCATGCTGGGGTTGTCCCATCCATGATTGATAGGTAGTATGTGCTCCAGAGCATGCAGCTAGCAGGGGTCTTGGAAAGGGGATGGTGATGTATAAGAATTCTGCTTGTTTCTTGGCCAGAGCACATTTTTTTTGTGGTTCCAAAAGTGTCCTCTTCTTCTAGTCAGTGGCATGTGTATGTGTCTCTTTGTATGAGTGTACTTGTGTGCTTTTCAGTTATGTGTATAGACATGAGGGTGTCCATGTATGTATATGACACTATATATGTGCATGTGGATACCTAGGTGTGGCCCTACACACATACACACATACGTGTCCTTGTGCTTCTTGGGCAAAGGAATGAGTGCGTGTGTGCACTTGCGTGTATCTGTGTGTGCTTGCATATAGTCACATGTTCACAAACATTCAAAGTTTGGGAATACAGAACTCTGTTGGGCTTGTCTTGGGCCACTGGCTTCCAAGAGGGTGAGTTTGGATTTGTCCTCCCTTTCCCAGATCGATGGCATTGATCCAGGAGGAGTGAAGAATCGATTGTAATTTGGTTGGCGGGCCTGGCTCCAGAGTGTGTAAAGAGTAATTAGAGGGAGAGGAGCTAATGCAGAGGGCTGGGCCCACTGCCCTTGTTGGGGGCTGGTGGCCTCTGGGCATATTGAGGCATATTGAGGGAGACTCATTCTAGGAGACCCAGGCAATCCTTCCTTGAATTCGTGACCTCTAGCCCAGCCTTCTTTCCTCTGATGGACCCCGGATGAGCTCTGAGGAGACTCCCAGGGAGTGGTGTGGACTGGAGGCCAAGCTTCACGCAGTTGTGGGACCAGAATCTCCTGACAGATAATATATCTTTCATTCTCGTGCATTTTTTTACTTAATAATAAAATGTGTGTTCTTTATTCAAGTCTTCTGGCCTTTCAGTATGCTTTCACTTTTCTTGTTTGAAGCCTACATCATAATCATAAAGTGAGAAACAAGTATCATGCCCCATTTGATAGCTAAGGAAACAGAGACAAATATGTGTGACAATATGCCAAATTCCTGTGGTAAGTTAGTGGCAGGACTGGGTTCACTGAGTGTACCCTTATTGTAAGTTGAGGAGCCTCTGTAATTTACTTCAATGGTGTTCTTGTGTGTCTGTATACACGTGATTACAGGGTGACTTGAAAATTATCTTCAGAAATCAGATGAATTCAACCAATTGAACAGTTTCTATGAAGTACAAGGTTCTCCTATAATAGCGATTCTCAAATAAGTCAAAGAGCTTGTATATTTCAGGATCATCAGATCCTCATCTGGAAGAAGGCTAATGGGAAGTGAAGTAACCCAGGTGGCTTTAGAGAATGGTTCCTGCTACTATTAGGGCATTGGTTCCTCAAGCTGTAGAGTACCTGAGCCACTGGGAGGCTTTGCAGAGAGCAGGGACTCAAGTCCTGCCCCTGACTTCTGATTCAGTCTGTCTGGGGTTGGTCTGAGCTGAGATAGAATTTATTCTGTGTTCCATGTGATTCTTACGCAGGTGGCCCACGAGCTGTGTTTGGAGAAACAGGGAGTGAAAGGAAGAGAGAAATGTCAGGAACAGGGAGTACCAACTCAGGGCAAAGTGACTGTCAAGAGGGAAGCAGGAGTAATGGGGCATTCTGTATGCCAGTGGCAAGTAGAAAAAGAAGGGAAGCTTCTAGAGAGAATAGGAGAGCCCAGTCATGAATAGAGGGAGCAGTGGAGTGACAATTCTAAAACCCAGGCTAGCCTGAGGTTCACTGGGATTTTCCCCTAATATTTCTAACCTCCCTCATTTAGTGGAGGTTCCTGAAGACTCTCATTCCTTGGGATTTAGTGGAGAAGCTATTTCATTTTTCTTAGGCAAAAGGGAGATACAGGTGAAATTGGAGGGAAGCCCAATAGGAGATGGAAAAGGAGCGAGAGCAAAATAGAGAGCTTGGATTGCTTGGGTGCCTTCACTGCACTGCTAATGGTGACAGATTCACAGCCATTGCCATTAAATGCCTGAGATAATTTTGCCAGCTTGAGGAACACAAGAAAAGAACTCTGTCCTAATGGATTCATCAGGATGGAGAGGAAGGAAGGGGGGCCAGCCTGGGGAAGGGGAGGACTGCTCAGAATTCTAGAAGGAAAAGGAGTACTGGGAAAAAGTAAAAGCGGGGAGGTTGTAAGAGGGGTTTTGAACAAAGATCCTCCCTCCCTGGCCAGTGACTGTTCTGTCCTATATTGTGGTTAGCCAAGAACAGAGGCACAAAAAGATGGGACTTGTCCCTGTATATATACATAAAATGATTCTTTTCTGAGAATCAGGAATCTTCTATGGGAAGCAGTAGATTGTTTCAGACTGAGTCAGGTTGGAAGCCAAACAGATGTCTCTTTTTTCTTGAGAGATTTGCAAAAAAAGTTTCTGTTTTAATCAGCTTTTTTTTTTTTTTTTGACACTGTGACCAGCACAATTGTAGAGGAGGAAAAGTTTATTTGAGGGCCTATGGTTTCAGAGGTCTTAATCCATAGAAGACTGGCTCCATTTCTCAGGGCTTTGGGTGAGGCAGAACATCATGGCAGAAGAGTACGGTGGAGGGAAGCAGCTCACATGATGTTCAGAAAGCAGAGAGAGAAAAACTCCACTCTCCAGATACAAAATATGTACCCCATAGCCACACCCCCAATGAACCACTTCCTCCAGCCACACTCCACAGGCCTCCAGCTACCACCCAGTTAATCCCATCAGGGATTGATTAACTGATTAGGTTAAGGCTATAGCCCAACCATTTCTCCAAACCTTCCATTGTCTCACACATGAGCTTTTGGGGGACACCATATCTAAACAATAACAGTTCCTTATCTCCATGTCCTATTCTTGGAAACAGGAAAGATACCTTCTCTAATCTATTAAGGCCTCTTGACTTGGCTATATTTCTAAAACCTGTCCTGGGATGATTATGGGTTAATGAAGTGGTTCTCTTCTGATTAGTGATTCTCAATATGTTACAGAGCAGGTGACACATCGTGATGGGAATGTGGTCCAGGAGTGGTGATAGGAGGTACTGAAGGGGAAAAAAAGATTGTTGAGACAATGATTATAATTAACAGGTGACTTGAAAATTATTTTCAATTTCTATAAAGTAGTTTGGGCTTCAAGCTATAAATGCATTGACTAAGGAAAGAGGCAAAAATCATGCAAGGATGCATGGTTGCTTGTCCCTTTTGGTCCATCCTTTACCTATTTCTCGCTTCTCAGTGTGATATAGCAGTCCCAGATGGTACCCATCACCATCCTGATTCCTATATTTATTGCAGTTCTTACTCTTTGTACAATTACTTATCCATGAGCTAAGCTGGGATGCATAACAATATACCCCCATATTTGTATAATGCTTTGCAATCTTCAAAGAAGTTTTATACCTATGTGTCATTTGATGCACACAACATGCCATGAATGATGCAGTGCAATGTCATGAATTAAAAAACAGATTCTGCGAGGTTTTAGCCCTGTCGTTTTTCCTTCTATGGGTCTGCTCTTAGGCAAATATTTTTTATTTATTCCTCTATAAAATGGGCAGCATAACAGATCATTCCATTTAGTGTCATGCAAATTCAATGATTTAATCTTTATAAAGTGTTTATAGCAGGTATAGCATATGGGAAACTCAACATTTGTGTTAGTGTGATTATTGTGATCATTTCAGGTTAATAGAAGGAGAAACTAAGTCTCAGATGGGGTAAGTGGTTTGCCTACATCTTAGAGTTAATTTGGCAAGATTAGACTGGAACCCAGATCTGCCTCATGACTCTACAACATGGTAATGTCATGGCACCATGTTAATTAGTATGTTTACACAGACGATTCATCTTCTGATAGTGAAGTTCATGGGGATGGAAATCAGAGCCTTCATTATCTTTATTAAGAATCTATCATGTGACAAGTATTGTTCTGAGTGCTTTGTAGATTTTCAGTCATAGGGTCCTCAACAGCCCTGAGAGGTAGGCATTTTATTCCTTCTTATAAGACTCCTAGTTAAAGGGGTTGAAATTTGGTCATATCTGACTCTAGTTGCTCTTCTGGATGCAGATAATGGGCTTCAGTGTCTTGTAGCTCTGAGTACTGTGCAGGGGCTTCCTGTCCCTGCTATGAAAATGCTGTCCACAGTGCTGGAGGACTCAGGAGGACCCATGTGGTGGGGATTGCTTTCTTCTGTTCTCCCATTCTTCCTATCCTCAGACAAGAAGGGGGTGCTCTTTGATCTCATCCCCAGAGGCTCAGAAGCTAGTATGCTGTACAGATCGGAAAAGTCATATCTTTTCTCTTAACCTCTCTCTTCCTCTTTCCTGGGAGTGTGCAGACATGAGGATTTACCAATATACACAGAATGTTCAAGAGTGCACACGTGAGCCTGTACATGTTGAGCAGTATATGTCTTTGCCATATCTATATGTATCCCTCAGGTTCTCTACGGGGCCATATATAAGTGTGAAAGTGTGTGGGTGGGCAGGTCTGTATGTGGCAGCACAGCACCTGTCTGTGTGGGTGGTGTGAGAGTGTGTATGTGTGTGTGTGCGTGTGTGTGTTTCCCTGGAGTGTATGTGGTGTGGGGAGTGTGTGGGAGGAGGCTAACAACTGTGGTGTGTGCATTGCTGGCAGAACTGTAGTTGTGAGGAGTCCTAGTTTTCTCAGCTTCATCTTTATTCCCTCCCTGAATGGCAATGTGTGTAGCAATACATGCAGACATATATGTGCACAGACATGCTGAAGCTTTTTTAGACATGCTTTGCCCATATCCACTGAGTCATAAGTAACTCCTCATCATTATAGTGCAGTACTCAGATGTGCATGCAAACAACTAATGTTTGTTCACACAAAACATGAATGTACACACACATCTACCACGGAAGGCCCAAACAGAAAGTGCTGCACTGCTCCCTCCCTCCCTTGCTGAATATCTGTTCTCTCCCTTGGGAGTGACTTTCCTTGGCCTGGGTGTTTGGTAGATCCACTCACAGGGACTTGATCTTGGCATATTAAGGAGAGTTACTTGCCTACTGGCAGGACTGTGTTTCCTCCTAGAAAAGTGGATTTTTCCTCATTAACGCCAATTCAGGTTACATGAGCTCCTGCTGGTGCCACCTGCTGGTGAATGTCCCCTAGCATCTGTAGCTGGTGCAGGTTGGGGAGCTGGGTACCCCAGAGAGCAGACCTGGACAATGGGCTCTGGGCAAGGGTGAAGAAGGTGGATTTCATGTGAACAAGTGTTCTTGGAACAAAACTTGGGCAAAAAAAATGTTATAGAGCTATCCATGCTGGAGTTTTGGTGTGGGAAATCACAAGGTCCCATGTACAAAAACTGTGGTTCAATGTTTGTTAACTTCACAATGCACGAGGATGAAGCACACAGTTTCCAAGAGAATACCTTCAGAGGGTGTGGACTCTTTAGGTAACACATGTGATAATACAAAGAGATTCAGCTCATGACTGTGTGCAAGAGTGTCCTGCATTGATGTGTACATCTACACACATGTGATTTTGCATACATGAGTTTGTCCCTACAGCGAGTATGTGTGTACTGTGCTGCTTATGTGTGTTTGTTTGTGGAGATATATGGATTTCAGTTGTATTAATATAGCATATGGTAAAAGCCTGGGCATTTCTGACTATACCAAACTCTTTAATCTGAAGTCCTGAAAAAGTGTCAGCATTTTCTTCCACACTGTAAACTCCTGATCTCTTTCCTCAAAGGGAATCTTCACTTGATACTCAACCCTTCTTCCTTCTCTTCCTTTGTGCCCTTCTCTAAATGCCCATAATTTATAAGGTGGAGTTTGACTCTGTGGAATTTCACATACAGAGATTTCCCAGCTACCATCATCTCAGGGCCCAAGGCAGCTGAACCAACCCCTGATGTACTTCTCATCCACCAAGAGTGGATGATTTGCCAGAGTGGATGGTTTGCCATTCATCATTCAACCAAACCATCTACTCTGCTTCCTACCCCCACTATTTTTTTTTTTTTGCCGGGTACATGCCTCAAAGAATCTCTACAAAGGAACAGCAGCCTCGGGCAGAGAAAAGTCCCTTCTCCCTGCAGCAAATGCTCTTTTCAAACCAGCCTCCCTCATGTTGGAATGTCGCAGAAGCTGCTTGGTGCCCCTACATTAACCTTGGGAGGTTGCCAGGGGAGCAGCCTTCACAGCAGCCTGGCCCTCTGTCTTTCTTTTTTCTACATTCCTCCTTCTATCAGCTCATTGTACTGGATTCCTTATGAGGCTCTCTTTTCAGAGTCTAAACTGGCCTCCTCCCCCCCACTCCCTCAGGCTTCCCTGGCAGCTGTGCCTACCCCCAAGTCCATCTTTTTAAATTTTTTTTTATTTTACAAAGTTGATTTCCTAGAAAGGGATCATGTGTATTTGGTGGGGGAGTCTAGCTTCTAAGCCCTCTGAAGTTAGGGCTCTGGATAAACTCTTCTCCTTTCCCCCAATAGGTCCCATCACTAGTTATATATCCCTACCACCCCACCCTAGGAACACATCTTCTCATATATACCCAAAATCTCTCCTATAGAAAGAACTTCCTATGTCAGATGATTTTTGTCTCATTGTATGTTTGTCTTTGCTCTCTCATGTTGTCACTTGTTTCTAACCAACTAGAAGCAGATTCCAGGCAGTAGGCAGGCTCAGAGATTCAGCAGCATCCCCTAAATTTTAACCATGGCCATAGCAGCTGCAACTCATGGAATACATAGAAGCTATACTACGCTCTCCTCCCTGGGATTCTGATATATCTTGTGTACATAGCACCCCTTGAATGCCAACTGTGAACTGGTTCTGTACTAATGCTAAATTCACTCGACTCTGTGGAGCAACCCTATTGTCTACTAACTGCAAGTTCTGTGATGGCAAAGACGATGACTGCACTGATTATATGCACCCATAAATAATAATACATACTTGGAAGTGCAGGCTGCAGATTTAAAGGGTTGGACATTTATGAAATTCCTGATGAAGTTAATTAAATGTTTGGACATTTTTAGAATTCCCAGCAAGGGAGGTTACACAGCTTAAGGATATGCTGCTGGTGAGGTGAGGCAGGGATCAGACTCAGGTCTTCTGACTCTGAGGCCAGTTATCTCTCCTTAGACTGTATTTGCCTTGTGTCCAAGCACCATGGAAACTTGTTGCTGTGGTACCCTCTGTCATGGACATTTTCCAAGAATAAATCCAATTCTGTCTCTAGGCTCTCTGTACCACTCTGAAGCCCAGCAAAGTGGGGGGGGGTGGATAGAGAGAGAGAGGAGAGAGAGAGTCAGAGAGAGAGAGATAGGGAGAGAGAAGGAGAGAATTGAGAAGGGAGGTCTTGTGCTAGGGGGGCTGTGAAATCAGGATGGGGACAGAGGGGCAAGGGATGAATGATGGAATCACACTGAGGGTCAGAGTGGAGGCAGCAGGGGGAATGGAAGCTGACTGTTCCCTCTGACCTCTGGCTCCTGTCTGGTGGCCAGTCCCTCCCTTCCTGTCTCCTGCACCTGGTAGAGCGAGACTCATGCCAAGGCTCTGGGAAGGGGAGGGGAGCAAAGGCATAAAGATGCATTTGGCATCTCTCGACACTCACTCACAAGGCCCTTTTGTGTGGGGTTGAGAGCTAAGTGTGGAAAGGTCCAGGAATGAGAGGTCTGGGGTCTGATGGGTGCCAGAAATAGACCCCCCTCAAGTCCTCCAGCTGTGTCTCCCAGGCCTTTCCCCCTCTCCCCATCCCCAGCCCATCCAACTGTAATTCCAAAGCAGAAGCACAAATCTTCTGTCACCATTACAGGGGCTTTTTATTCAATGTTCCAGCCCCCACCTTGGTGTTCCTCAGCTTTGTTGGAGCACCTTAGGTTTTCCTTAGGACCTGCTTTAGTCAGTTTTTTTTTTTCTGCTGTGACCAAAAGACATGACAAGAACAACATAGAGGAGGAAAAAACAATTTTGTCACTCATGGTTTCAGAGGTCTCAGTCTCCACAGATGCAGACTCTAGTTGCTCTGAGCATGAGGCATGGCAGAACATTATGACAGAGGGCATGGAGGAGGAAAGTAGCTCAGGACATGGCACCAAGAGAAGGGGGAATGCTAGTTCTGCTCACCAGGGACAAAATATTAACTCAAAGTCACACCCTATGACCTACCTTCTCCAGCCATACCCTACCTTCAGTTTCCACTCAGTTAATCCCTATCAGGAGATTAATCCACTGGTTTGGTTATAATTCTCATCATCTAATCATTTCACCTCTAAAACTTCTTGCATTGTTTCATACATGAGCTTTATGGGGACACCTCATATCTAAACCATAAAAGGACAAAACATACTCCTCACCTCCTCCAGTTAACCCCTCCTCATCATCTGCTTATTCCAATTTGCCTACTCTTCATTCTGATCTTTCCCAACTGTGTATTTTTTCACTTACCCCAGAAGTCTCTATTCTGAACACAAAAACCCCTACTTTGTGCTACGGACTTCCTAGCCAGGTCAATTTATTATTGCCTCTGCACATCCATTTGCCTTGAATGCTTATTGAGTGTTCACTCTGGCCGAGGCACCAGGGATGCTTGGCATACCAGTTGCTGTCCTCTGCATGTTGCAGACCAGTGGTCTCCCTCTCCTGCAGGCTCATTTTGTCTACCCCATCTCTTAATTTTTGACGACTAAGCTCAGACTTGACTCAGCCTCACCAACTTGAACCATCTTCTTGCAGGTCTATTGCAATCAAGCTTGGGTGCTGGGATTTGGATATGATTTGTCCCCCAAGGATTCATGTGTTGAAATATTGCTCATTAGTGTGGTGGTGTTGAAAGTTGGCAGGACCTTTAATCTTTAGTTGTTGAGGACATGGGAAATACTCAGATCATTGAGGGAGCTGCCCTTGGAAGGAATTAAGGCAGTTCTTGTGAGACCTCTCACTAGAGTAAGTTGTAACAATGAGCCCCAAATCTGAAACCCTCTCTGGCTTCCTGGATTGCAGTAAATTCTCTCACTCCCACCATAATACAATCCATTGTTGGGCTCTTACCAGAGGCCAAACCAATGAAGTCACCTGATCTTAGATTTTTATCCTCCAAACCTGTGAGCTACATAGACATCTTTTCTTTATAAAGTTAAATCTCTCCCAGTATTCTATTATAGTAACAAAAATGGACAGGGCCACTATCTCTCTTGAGGTTCTATGTTGACAGAATTTAGTAATTGCTGTTCATGTGGTCAGCCTCAACTCTCCACCTAGATGCTAAGCTCCTGAGGTGATGAAGATGGTGGTTTTCACTACTATGTCTTCCACAATGCTTGGCATGGTGCTTATTTCAGATTGGTGTTCAGGGGCTACTGGTCCACTGAGAAAGTCCTTCTGTTGATTCTTTCTGGGCCTTGGTCCTTGGTCTCCCATTTCTGGTCTTCTAGTGTGAACTGCTCCTGGACTGAATTCACTATCTTCATTATTTTCTTTTTCCATCAACCTTTTGCCAGTTACAATGATGCCAGCTTTCTGACTTCATCATCTCACATGCTACATAGCTTCTATGCTATATTAGAATCCCTGGCCAAGAAATCCTTTGAGATAAAAGTCCAGGTTCAATTTGCCTCCTATATAGTATCACAGGGATATAAAACTTGGTTGTTGGGGAGTCTATGACAGAAAAACTTCCCATCAGAATGTTCAAATCCTTCTCTCCTGCAGACTTCAGTTCCTACCACATTCTACTGCTCCTTCTATGAATGGAAGAGGAAGAACTCAGTTGTAAGGGAATGGCCCAGACCTACAACCTACTAGGGCCAAAGCTTGCATGGTCCAGTAGAGACCTGACTTCTAGCTGTATTTTAGACTCCCATATGCCAGCGTGTGTACATGTGGATTACTGCTGCCCATCTGTACCTGCAAACCTCACTGATGGAGCCTTTACTCATGGGTGGGCACATGTATGCTCAGGTGGGCCAGAGTTGCCCAGGAAGCCTGAGCATCACACTTTCCATGAAGTGGTCTTTGGCAAGGTGAGGAATTGCTGAAGAGTGACAGTAGTGTGTTTCTGGGGGCAGTTCACAAATTTCACACAGAGCATTGAACCCCTTTTCTGCATTTCTAGATGAAGCCACAAAAACATGAAACATGTCTTCTCAGAGGTTGTTAAGAATTGACCTGGAACAGTGAGAAGAAAGAGGAGGAAGTTGAGGGTGCTATCTATCTGGTTTTCAAATAAGCTTATCCTAAATTATAGATCTACTTTCTGCCTTGGGAAAGACTTGTTCCTTTTTCAGCCAGAAAAGAAATGAATACAGTTTGACTAAAATTCCAGGAACTGGTTTCTTTATCACTTAATTTCTACTACATTGCCATAAACACATCTTTAAGAACTCCAACTTCAGGCTCAGCATGAAAGAATTCTGCTCTGTAAATATACATGTTCATACACACCTGTGCAGATTATAGAAGAGTGGCATCCATCACTTGCTTTCAGGTGAGCTGTATCTGATATATATGTGTGTGTGTGTGTATATATATACAAACACACACACATATGTGTATATATATATATATATATATATATATATATATATATATATATATATATACACATATGTGTGTGTGTGTGTGTTTATCTGTCTGTCTGTCTGTCTATCTATCTATCTATGCAATCTTAGACTGCATGCCCGCAATGGATGTGGTTCTGGTAGATCCTCTTCCTGGGTGTTATGGTTTGGATCTAAAAGTGTTCCTCAGTAAGCTTGTGTGTGAGACAATGCAGAAATATTTAGAGGTGTAATGATTAGATCATGAGAGCTGTAACCCACTTAGTGAATTAATCCATTTTATGAATTCATAATCTGAAAGGACTACAAACAAGGTGTCTACAAATTTTGAGTCTAAATGGATAAAATTTTGAGTCTAGATAGAAATCTAGAACCATTCCCACCATGCCTGTCCAAATTGTAAATACATGCACAAGCAAATGACTTGTTATTTTAAGCCACTACATTATTTGAGGATGGGTTTTTGTATTACAAGATAACTTATACAGTTTTCTAATCATATAAGTCCTAACACTGTACTGAGTGTTAACTGTAGTCAGGTAGGGTGTAGCTGGAGGAAGTATTTTACCGGGGGCATGCCTTCGTGGTTTATATTTTGTCCCTGGTGCCTTGATGTCTCTCTTTCTGATTCTTAGCTGCCACAAGTTGACAGCTTTCCTTTACCACACACTTCCACCATGATGTTTTGCTTCACCTAACGTCCAGAGCAATGAATTTTAAGATTAGATATTCATGTTTTAGATTCTCATGGTTGGACTGAGACCTCTGAAACTGTGAGCCAAAATAAACTTTTCCTCCTTTAAGTTGTTCTGGTCAGGTACTTTGAAAATCTGACTAACATACTGGGCTATGGACTCATCTGGACAAGATGTCATGAAATGATCCTATAGTGGTCCCAACAGGTATCACATGCCAAGAAGGACTGTTTCAGTCTCTTGAGTCATTCAGCATCATCCAACAAGACTTCAGGAGTAATTGCAACTGAGGAGGAGAACTCTATAAGTCTTTAAGAACTAATGTTTGGGGCTGGGGATGTAATTCAGAGGTACAACACTTGCCTAGCATCCACAAGGCCATGGGTTCAAGTCCCAGCACCACAAAACAACAACAACAACAACAACACAAATAACAACAGCAACAATGACCCACTTATTTTTGAAGAGGGAAAGGTGGACTATTAAAATAGCTACTTGGGTCCATAAAAACAACTTATGATCCTAGGTCACCTGCCCAAGAGACCAACAACTATTGGCAGAGAAGGAAGCCAAACAAGGTATCTACAAATTTTGAGTCTAAATGGATAAAATTTTGAGTCTACATAGAAATTTTTCATAATAAGAAGGTTTGAGAAACTTGCAGAGCTTTTCTCCACTTCACCTGCATCAGATCTTAAGATTAGTTTTTTATATTTTGGAGACCCAATTTCCTTTATTTTCTTCTCTTCTAAGTTGTTTTAAAACATGCTGACTGGTATCTCTGTATATTTCACAAGGTGAAAGGTGTAGTATTTTATCAGGGCTAAGGGCACATCCTCAGGACCTGGGATTGAATTAAAGCATCAGGTCCAGATACTGTATGTCAAGCTCTTTATGACGGTTAATTTTAGGTGTCAACATGACTTCGTTAAGGGGTACTCAGATAGCTGGCAAAACATTATTTTGTGTGTGTGTATGTCTATGAGGTTGTTTCCCTCAAATGAATGAAAATTTGAATCAGTAGACTGAGTAAAGAAGGTCCACCCTTACAAATGCAGTGGACACTGTCCAATATGTTGAGGGCCAGGATAGAACAGATAGACAGAGAAAGGGCAGATTTTCCATCTCTGCTAGTGTTGGGGCATTCTCCTGAGCTTCAACATCAGAACTTCAGATACTCAGATCTTTGGATATCAGGACTTAAAACAGTTTCTCAGGCTTTTGGACTCAGACTGACTCATGCCAGCTTCCCTGAATCTTCAGCTTTTTGATGGCATGTTGTTGGACTTCTCAGCTTCCATAATTGCTGAGCCAATTCCCATAATAAATCCCTTTCTTTCTTTTCTCTCCACTTCCCTCTTCTTGCACACACACACACAACACACACACACACACACAGGTTTTATTTATCTGAAAACTGTGACTAAAAGCTAAAATCTAAAATACCTTTCTAGATATTTCCTCTAGAATTCATTTTTGTTTTAATTAAAAAAAAATGTTTTCATGGAAATTTTTTCAGTTCCAAAATTGCAACACCATCTCCCATCCCACAAACTCTTCTTGTAATGTGGAACAGATATTGCTGTTTCAAGAGGATAGGAAAGGTAGAAGAACACAACAGTCACTAATATGGCATTATGTAAAAACGTGGATGTGTAACCGTTGTGATTCTGCAATCTGTATTTGGGGTAAAAATGGGAGTTCATAACCCACTTGAATCTAATGTATGAAATATGATATGTCAAGAGCTTTGTAATGTTTTGAACAACCAATAAAAAAAAGAGATGGAATCTACATCCTCTCCCTTTAAATTGGGGCAAGTGTTTGATACCTATGGAAGTGGCACTACGTGTCTTCCCAGTCTCCGGACATAAAGGACAGTGTATCTTCCAGCTGGTTCTATTCAGATGTGAGGTCTTAGAAGCCAGACACCAAGTCATATGTAAGCACAAGCAACCTATAGAGAAGTTCACATGAGGATAAAATACCACTCTTTGCTGATAGCCCTGGCTAACACCCAACATCAACTTGCCATCCATGTGAGTAAGCCATCTTGAATACATCCATGTTCTAGTGGAACTGATGCCACATGGAGTAGAGGACCATTCCCACCATACCTGTCCAAATTGTAGATACATGCACAAGCAAATGACTTGTTATTTTAAGCCACTACATTATTTGAGGATGGGTTTTTGTATTACAAGATAACTTATACAGTTTTCTAGTCATATAAGTCCTAAACACTCTTTTGTGTTCATTTGGGGCACATTCTTTGATTTAAAATTTCCTCTTTTTCCTGGAAAGAGCTGTCCCAATAACATTCTACAAAAAAGACTGGAATCATTGAGGAAGGTTAGAAGTGACAGGTAAGCAAACTAATGTTTTTGAGTCATGCTTGTTCAGTGGATGGGAAGAAGGAATGAGGACACTCTTCTCTTTTAGACTTGACTCTCCTGTGAGTTACCTTTCCCATTTGTTCTTCAAGAACCTATGGGCATGGTGTATGGCTAGGTGTGGTTTTACATTGGATAACTAATAAGCCTAGCATTCTGTATTTCCAAAAAAAAAAAAAAAAAAACACTTCTGTGAGGTTAAGAGAAGATGACAGAAGTTTCCATACCTGACATATACAACATTCCTAGATACAGCACCACATTTATTAGGGACATCAGTGAAAAGCTAGGTACATCTTGGAGTTGTTCTTGGAGTTGGGTTATGTTTCTCCTTTGATAAGTTTGGATCTATGCTGCCTTTGAATACTCAATTTGGTGTCCATGTGAGGGAGGAGTTTCCATCCTTCCTGGATTCAAAGCTCAACAATATGTTAAGAGGAAAAGATTTGATTGGTCTCATTCCTCATTGTCAGTTGATACAGCATGTCTCTCCTGAGCTGATCTGTAACTCAACTGACACAAATTTGATGATAAAGATGATGCTAAATTTCCCCTTTGTATCCTGAATTTTTCCTTTTCCTCTCTTTCTTCACTTCCTTGTTCTACTCTACTTCCAACAGACTTATCCAGAAAGTTATTCTCATTTTAAGAGGTTCCTTTGAACTATCTCATGAGTTATGCATTTAAGCTATACTGTGTACTTTTTTCTTTCCAGCCTGACAGCTTCAGTTTCCTAGCAGAAACCACTACCTTGAATAGGACAAAGTGGATGGCCAAGCAAATATGACCAATTTGGATGGTGATAGAGGCTCTGTCCATTTTCTTCAGTTTGCTGCTATGAGCCCAGATGCTTCGCATTCCCCTACCTATTCATGCCACTAAAGAATAAGGAAGTAAGGTTAGACCTAGAGAACCCTGTAGGCCATAATGAGCTGCTTATAGGTTTTGGAAGGGGAAGAATCCTATTATTACCATTTGTATTAGTCAATTTTCTTTTTTTACCTTAACAAAATGCCTGAGACAGTTAACTCCATAAAGAGAAGAGGTGTATTTAGCTCATGGTTTTGAAGGTTCAAGGTCATGGTACTTACAGTTCAGTTCTGGTAAGGACCCCAGAGCAGATAGCAGATGGCAATAATGGTGACATGTGTTAGGGCTTGAGGTTACATTTCAACACAAGAAGCAGAGAGGAAGGAGCCAGACTTGCTTCTTTTATAACAAACCTTCTTGGGAGAACTAGCAAGGGCTCCCAACAGAACAGCCTTCTGAGACCATTCCCCTAAGGATTTAGCACTCATATCTTAAAGGTTCCGTACCTCCTAAGACTGCTGCTTTGGGGGTCAAGCCTCTAATCACATGAACCTTTGTATTATGGTTTGGATGTGAGATGTCCCCCAAAATGTCACGTGTGAGACAATGCAAGAAGGTTCAGAAGAGAAATGATGGGTTATAAGAGTCTTAACCCAGAAAGTGAATTAATCCCCTGATAGAGATTAACTGAGTGATAACTGCAGTGGTGGGGTGTGGCTGGAGGAGGTGGGACTTGGGGGTGTAGCTTTGGGGTATATATTTTGTATCTGGAGAGTGGAGACTCTCTGCTTTCTGATCATCATGTGAGCTGCTTCCCTCTGCCACAATCTTTGCCATGATGTCTTGTCTTATCTCTAGCCCCAAGGAATGGAAACTGCTGTCTATGGATTGAGACTCTGAAACTATGAGCCTCTAAATCAACTTTGCCTCCTCTATAATTGTGTTGGTTGAGTCTTTTAGTCACAGAAGCAAAAAAGTTGACTAAAAACACTTTGAGTGAGCACAATTAAACCATTTCCAAACTATAGCACCAGTCCTGCAAATGGATTCCAGTTAGACTTCACAGTTCTAGGATTCAGGGAGATTGTGCGTGTGTGCCTGTGCTAAGGGTGGAGTTGTTATTTTGGGGGTATTCTGTTTGGGAATTAGTATACCAATGAGGCCTAGAGCTTCCAGCTCACTTCATAGTCCCAAGAAAGGCATTTGGTCTTGAAAGAGAACCTAAGTCAATGGTTCAGGTAGAGTTGTCCCCAGAGTGATATATCTTTAGTGTGTTTGCATGAATAGAATGGGTGGGTAGGTAGCAGGTTACTTAAGAGTGCTACGGATAATCTGGTGCTACAGATAATATTCAGATGTCAAACTTTATTAGTGTATTTGCTATTCTGCTTGGGGTCCCAGCTTTCTATCTCTTGTCTGGTAGTGAGCTAAGAGAGTTCAAGTTTCAGGGAAGGCTGTTTCTCCATCTTCAAGACTACTTTCTATGCAAGGTGTGTGTTTCTGTCTATGTGTGTTTTCCTAAGAGCAAGTCTCCTTGTTCTTTTGGAAGCTTCATGTTCTAGAGGCAGGGCTTTGTGGCTAATGAGTGCTCTAAGCTGGTGAAATTCCTGAGCTCTCCTTTGCTGTCCCTTTGTCTTCCTTCCTAGGCCAACAGCCCACCTTAGGGAGCAGTGTGATTCTTACCACTGCTTTCACTCCTTGAAAGAACAAACATCTTCACTGCAGCCTCAGCATGCTGGGTGTGAGGTGATTGTAGTAGATGTTTCCATGACACTCATTTATTCCTTCTGCAAATACAACTGTATTGGGGGAGGGGATGAGGAGAGGCTAAAGTATGAAGATTGGGAAATATGAAGACCACCCAAGATCTGTAATTATTTTTCTCTGTAGGAATAAGAGGCTCTTCCCTTTCTCTGGGTCTTCTCCACCCCCAAGCCTCTAAACTGCTCCCCAAATTCATCTTGGTTTCAAGTTGCTGAGAGGTGGCTAGGCACTGAGTAAGGTGGGAAGGGTGGGATCATGTGCAGGAGGAAGCAGCGTTTATTTAGGAGAGGGGGAAAAACTTTTATTACTGAAAGTTGGGATTTAGTAATGATGAGCAACGAGGACCGGCACTGGGGGTGGCAGTGTGTACATTGTGTTCTAGAGGGGTCTATGACACGCCTCAGCTGAGTCAATGACTCATTTAAAATCGAAGCGACTTTTAGAGGTCATTTTAGTCATCCCCCTGCCTTCAGGCTGGATGGAGCCTAACTTGATATCACGTTTGGTGGAGGTGGTGTATCGCTCTGGGCTAAGAGTGTCTGTGTGTGTAAAGGAGGGGGGGTGGGGGAGACAGCGCGTGACCTCTTTGGAAAAGATCTCCAGCGAAGGACATTCCCGAGCTTCCCCAGGCTGCCCGCTCCAGGGTTTCCCCATCACTGAATCAGCATGGTTCTCCCGGGAACTGCTTTTTGCTGGATGGAAACCGGATGTTGGGTTCCCTGGGTGGGCGGGGGCTCCATCCCCTCAGACTTGTCAGGGGTAATTGAGACTCTTACGGTCCCGTTAGCCAGCCCGAGAAGCTAGCTCTTCTTTCACCTTTAACTTGCCATGCAGTGTGAAGAGAGAACGGAATACAGCGAAGACGCTACAACGCCTTCTCCCAGGCAATGCGCATGATTCTGCGGCTCTATGCTCGCCACACTTCAACGCACCTTGAAATGGGCTCGCCTCCTTCGCGCCGCAACGGGCAGATCTTTTAACCAATCGGTCCGCAGACTTATGAAAACAGACCAATAAATAGGCGGCGGGGGCGGGCCCAGAGGCCGGGCTAGGCTTCACCGTAGAACTGGCTGTGCTCTGCCTCCACTAGTAGTGCAGGTGCCGCTGCGCTGGGGCCGGGGAGGCTGCGCGCCGAGCCAAGCTGAGCCAGGGAGGGATGGAGAGCGGGCAGCCCGGGTTGCAGAAGCACCGGCGCGGGTCGTAGGCGGGCGAGATACGGGCGCTCGGGCACGAGAAGTGTGCGGGTGCGAGAGCACTTTGAGATAGGATGAGGCTCTTGGCTGGCGCGGTAGTACTATGATTTGGTATGTGGCCACTTTGATAGCAAGTGTGATCAGCACCCGAGGTCTTGCGGCTCAAGGTGAGTTGAAGTGCAGCGTCCCTCCTCTGCCCCTCCCGGCGCTCTCAGCCCTTTGCTCCTGGCTCTAGCTCCCCGACTCCGCAGAACGCCGCTGCTTATTGCGGGTGAGGCTCCAGCTCTGGCCAGGCGCGCCTCGGGGCACTATTGGGGAGGGCCTGGGGGCCGCGGGCTGGAGGACCCCGGCGAGAAGGGGCTGGAGCAAATAGGCTACCGGGCACTTGAGGAAAGAATGTTTTGGAATCGAGGTCGACTTCGCTCACCTTGGGCCCTATGGTCCACACCGGCACATCGAACCCGTTGCCTCTAGTTGGAGCAGCCTCCTATTCGAGCTTTGGGGGAGGCAGTGGCTCTCCTAACTCTGGCTGCTGGGGAGTTTGCAGGTCATCAGGCAGTCCGCAGCACGCTCCAGCACGGTGCAGTGCCACTGCTCCACTGAGGGGTTCTTACTGAGAGGCGCGACACCGAGGCTTGGGACTCTGCACCCACGTCTAAGAGACAGGCTTCTCGGCCCTGCGGGCAGCTACCGCTCCAGCTCACGCCCCTCCTGCCCATACAGCTTGGCAGTTGGAGGTCAGATCACTCGCTGGGGCGGGGGTCCTTAGACACCTAGTGAGAAGAGAATTGATGAACCCAGCAGAGGAGTGCCCGCTTTGGGCTGGCCCTGGCAGTCTCCCGCGCCGGTTTTAGCCGCACCTGGGTCCCGGCCAAGCAAAAGTTCCCGGGAGCGCGTAGCAGCTGCGACGACCCCATGCTGCCCTCCCTAGCTAGGAGGCAGAGCTTTCTAGGGGCGAAGGCGACGCGGGAGATGTCCCCACTAATGCATCAAAAATGGGGTGGGGGATTTTCCTCTTTCTGCTTTCTCTGTTCTGAGTCGGAGAAGAAGCAAGAGGGAACCCTTGGTGTTGGGTGATGCGTGCGTGAGCGCGCGGGCTTTTGCTTTGGAGACGGAAGAGCGACCTGCGAGCCTCTGGGTGGCACCCCCGGCTCTCAGCCCTTGTATGGAAGTAGAAGCGGAGCCTGGAGGCTGCCCGGACTCTGAGCTCATGGTTCTCAGCGCGCACACACGACCTGGTTGAGGGCAAGTTCACAGAGCCTGTAGGAGATGGCGGCTGGAGAGAACGGGTCTGTAGGTGGAAGTAGGCGGTGGAGACCCGCCAACCAGCGCACCCACTCTCAGCAGAAGGGGTCTGCGGGAGGCGTCCTTTCCAGGGTCTTCTCGCCTCCTTGTCTAGGCCTGTGTGTGTGTGTGTGTGTGTGTGTGTGTGTGTGTGTGTGTTGAGGCGGGGGGAGGGTGATTTAAGAAAGTTTCTGGAATGGAATATGTCGCTATGCTACTTGGGAGGGGGACGTCTGAAAACAGAAGGAGCGAAGGGTGAAGGGAAGGATGATTTAGTCAAGTGGTATGTTTATTTGAATAGTTTTGAAACTCTCCATTTGTCAGGTGGGAAAACTGAGTCTAGGTTGACTGCCAAGGCTTATGGATTGAGAATGGAGGTGAGGTGACTCGGGTTATGCCCGAGAATATGTGCCTCATCCTCATCCTCTCCCCTGTTTCCTTGTAGTCTTCCTATGTCCTCATCCTCCTCCCCTCCAGTTTTTGGTATGTTCCTGCTATGGGACTGTCGCTGAAAGCACAAAAGGATGTGCTGGGATCTTTGAATAGAAGAGACACTGAAGGAAGGCTCTGATATAGCTTCTAAACCTAAGCCAGGGTAGGGGCAATGGACTTTAAAAAAATTTTTTTTTTTAAAGTTTATGCACAGAATAAAGGCAAATGGATTTATATTGCAGCAACACACAAAATGTCAAGACAGGAAGAACTTCTCAACATTTCAGGTTGTTGGGCATGAAGGTTAGGTTATGCCTTCTTATAGAGTGCAGAGGTCCTTCTGTCTGAGATGGTTTGGCATGCACCCCTTTCTGAAAGCAGGGATACCTTATTGGTCTCAGGGTCTTTTTACCATAGTGGCTCTAGGTATGGTGGCTAGGGACCTAGGTTTAGAGTTAAATCACCTGGATTTAAGATGTGGCTCTACCACTTGCTGACCCTGTGACCTTGGACAAATTGCTTGACCTCTCTAAATGTCACTTGCCTCAGTGGAAAATGGGTTAATAGTACGAGCTTATAGTATTTTTTTCCCCCCAAACATTAGTGCTATAAAGAAACAAGTGGCTACCTGTTATATATTATACAGTATGTGCTCATTAAATGTTAACATAATTTCAATATCTCTGGGATTCCTGGCCCCTCCTCTACTTTTTCCTCTTTGGTCCACTTGGGACCCTTTTGGGACTGTTTGGGGAGAAGTTAAGGGGACTGCCTCTGTCAGAATTGGAGATCCCTTTATGGACTGACCTTGTCTGGGCAGAGCCTCTTGTTTCCCTGCATCCAGAGACATGTGCAGGGTGTGCAATCTTCAGAGCTACTTGGAAATCCTTCTAAAGGTCTGCAGAGCTCAATTGTTAATGGACAAAGGCTTAGGGAAGGATGCAAAACCTAGCCTTTGGAGTGAGTGGGTGTCTCCTCCTGTGAGCAGCACCAGCCAATGTTGGGGTGCTGGTGGGACTCCTTGTGAGAGCTCAGCTATTCTCTGCCTGACAGAGGTGACTTCTGGGGAGATCCCTAAACTGGAAGGACATTTGGATGCCACTCTAGGATTTGGCTGAAGCAGGGGCTGCTTGGGCAGAGGGTAAAATGGGATGGGTTCCTCAAGCCATGTTGGTTTAGGACTGGGTCAACCCAGGGATATGGGACAAATATGGAGATAGACTTCTCTTTTTGACTTTGGTGGTGTGTGATTGAGGTCAGTGGATAGGTTGGGAGGGTGAGGAAAAGAGAGGGACTATTGGCATAGTTTCTCATCCCAGATGTCTGCCTAGCAAGTCGAGGGGAGTTTCCACACTGTGGGAATACCCTCGGCCTTGCTTGGCTCACTCTGAACCTCAGACATAGTAGGAAGTCTGGGCTTTATTCTCAAGGCTGCCTCCCCTCTTTGCCACAAATTCTATGGTTGAATTATTCCTGCCTCCAGTATCCCCAGATAAAGTGGGATTCTGATTCAGATCTTGATGGTGGTTGGACCAGTGCCCTTTATTCTGTACCTGGCTTTGACCTATGCTTTGTCCTTTGGCATTGAACATGGGAGAGAGGAGGTTTAAACCTCACTGGTCCTATCAAATGAGAAGTCTTGGCCCAGGAAGTGTTCATTGTGTGTGTGTGTGTGTGTGTGTGTGTATGTGTGTGTGTGTGGTGTGTATGTGTGTGTGTGTGTGGTGTGTTTGTGTATATATGTCCCCAGTGCATATATGTTGGAGTCAGGGGTGTGTCTGGCAGCCTGTACCCTGGGAGAAGCTGGGGAGGCCATGTTTTGGAAAGGGGATGGTCAAGAGACAGTGGGAAGAACGAGCTTTCAGTTGTTGGCCTGTAGCTTGACATATGCCAATCTCTGGAGTTGTCAGGTCCTAGGTCCTAGTTGGTTTCATGTTTATGGTTCTGAGACAGAAAGCTAGAATCTGGTTACCTGAGGAGCAAAGACTGCCTCTCTGAGAAATGCTGAAACCTATTCTCTCTCTGGCCCTCCCTCCTATACCTTCCTCTCTGCCCTTTCCCCAGCCAGGTGCCAGCTCTCAGAGGCTGACCCTCTGTATGCATTCTCCCTTGGCCCACTCCTTGTCAGCCCTGCTGGATCCTGGCTTGTTTCCCCATAGCCTTCCTGTTTGCTGAGCTGAAGATGTGGGGGTGGGTGATAAACCCCATAGAAGGCAGGGCCTGAGATTTAACCAGTTCTCTTCTCCAGGAGAGTCTCCTTCCCCAACATCCTATGGCCTTCTCGGCTGGGGTTCAGGGTCCCTAGGGAGAAGTCTCCTTCCATTTGCTTGCTGGGATGCTTGCTTGCTGGAATGTGTTAAGCAACTTGTTAAGAATGGATTTCAATGATGAAAAGATCTGTAATTGGTGAGAACTTCCAGATGTGTGTGTGTGTGTGTGTGTGTGTGTATCTGAATGTGTCCCTGCATTGTATGCATACCTGTATGTGTGTGCATTTGTATATATAACTGTATGTATACCTGTACTTGTATATGTATTCCCATATATGTGCACAGGTTTGTGTACAGCCTTTTGTATGTTATATGTGTGTGTGCAAGCACCTGTGTATATATGTGCACATATGTGGACTGCAGCAGGGCAAGGTAGTTAGGTGCAGCCATGAGGTAGGAGCCACTTCTCCCCTAGTGCTGTGGGTGGCAGTGAGACTACTGCTTCAGTATATTCCTTGCTTTCTGATCCCCTTGCTCTGTACCTGAGTCTAGGCAGCTCAGCAGTTATTAACATTAAAGGATGGCTGGGGTTCTAGAGAGAAAACTTAAATGGTAGGACAGAGTCTGAGCTTATGGGGACACTGAAAATGGTCTATCTGTCTAAAAGGGGGACTGTGGCATCAGATGCCATTATCCAGGCATAGTGTAGAACAGAGAAGGGGCTGGGTCCCTGGGGAGGTGGGAGAGGAGGCAGGGGTGGGAGAGGCAGCTTATAGTCAGCCCCCACCCATTGCCCAGGGGCACTGCCAATGGGTGTTGGCCTGGTCTGCTAGAGGCAGCTGACCTATTTTTCGTAAGAATCTTCCTGCTTTTCTGTTCTCTCTTGCGTGAATAAGCAGAAGAGTGGTGAGCAGAGATGGGGCCTCTGTCCATGAGGGTTTTTGAGAAAGATTCCATGGGGCCATGGCTGTGAGGGAGGTCTCTGTCAGCCTGACGACCCTTTTGAGAAGACAGGGGACTGACAAGCAACCTTTCCCCCCTTGTAGCCCCTTACTTCATTCCTGGTCACATGTGCCCATTGAGACAGGGCTGTGGCATACGACTTGCACATAGGCAAATATTGTATGAGGTGAGTCACTGTCCTCATTTTCTGGCTCCAGAGTAGGGAGTGTTGATGTTTCACCAGGAGTAAATATGGAACTTTGATTTCCCACTTAGTAATTGTGCCAATTTGGCCCCTTACCCCAGGATCCTGGCCTGGTGGCAGGCCTAGCCTGTAATGCCCTCACTGGGCTGGCCTTGCTGCCTGCCTTCTGGCTTGGGGGTGAGTGTACAGGGGCAGGCCTGTGCCCAGGTGGTAGGGAAAGAGTTGTGGGTATGGGAGGGGGTGTGGCTTCACTTTTCTGCAGAGGAGCCATTAAAGGAGCAGAACTGAGATTGAATTACTGACTTCCTTCCTGCTAGTGGCTCATGGGGAAAGGGCTCTTGGAAATACAATCTAGCCAAGCAAATTAAGGTTGCTAATAGCATCTCTGCCTCACCAGCTGCTGGGGGGGAGCCCAGCTCAGAAGGAGAGGCACTCACAGAATGAAGGAGCCAGCCATTCCTGTCTCCTACTCCAGTACCTTGCTTTTCATAGTAAGGTTGCTAGGATTTCTGGATAGGCTTACTTTAGGCACACCTGACCTCTGACTGTAGACCCTGAGGCTTGATGGGGAGGTACAGCTGGACAGGCTGTGAAGACACTGGTGGGGAGGATAGGAGTAGACATGGGGGGTGTGCTTCCTAGAGGCAGAGGGATCTCCAAGGTGGTCTCTAGCCCACCTGCCTTGTGAGAAGAGCAGAACAACTTCTTTGTCTGGGCACAGGTCTCTTCTCCAAGCCAGACTTTCTAGGTGTTTCCTTTGCTTTGGGCAGTAGAGAGCCAGCCTCTGCCTTCCTCACGCTGTCCTCTGGGTGTGAGCCTCCCACTTGGTGAGAGCCCTGAGTCTGCCTGCTTCCTGGAATCTCCTGGAGCCTCCTGGCTTGTTGAGGAGGAGGGATTGGGGGACTATTGGGGGCTGCGCCTTTTTTGGACTCAGCAGGGATTATTTTTAGACTGGCAGATGGAGGTGGCGGTGGCTGTCGCTGGTATTATTAGACAACAGGCCTGTGGTTTGAGAGTCTGGTGCCCAGAGGAGGAGGAAGAGGAGGAGGCTGCAACAAGGATTAATGAGCCTTGGAGGCTGATGCTCAGCCCGCGTCCCTTCCCTCCCTCAGCTACCACCAGACTTAGGCAGGGGCTCCAGGTTCTCAGACAGAATTACATTCATGCTATGGAGGGTCAGAGATGGTCCAGCTACCTTCTGAGACCCCTGCCCAGTAATCCTTCTTGGGTCCTCCTGGGCTGTAGAATCTGGACTCCCAGAACCTGTCCAGAGTATGGGGTGAGAGTGACTAAACTCTGTGCCACAATGAAGGGGTGGGGCTGTAAAAGAGAGGGCTTGGTTTTCTAGGTCTGTGGTTGGGGCAGGAGGGTGGCATAGAGTGCGAATCCGGATTTTGCCACCTGCATAACTTTGGGGTAGGCACATAGCCTCACCATTTGCACAACAGAGAAAATAGTATTCGTGGCAAGGTGGCCATTGAGGCCGTTCAGTGAGATCGATTTCACAGAGCCTGGTAGGTAGTAGAGTTTTGCCTGCTGAGGCTTTCTCTGCCTTGCTCTTATCTCTTCCCCTATAATTTAGATTGTTTCCAAGACTCAGGACCCTTCTTACCCAGCTCCAGGCTTTAGAGTTGGATGTGCAGCCGTGTCAGGCCCTGGACACCTTGTTGTTCTGTGCCTTCAGTGGGGGTCTGCTGGCAGCCCTGGACTGTCACCCACTGGGTACCACCTGGCCCAGGGAGTGGGAGATTTGTATCCTATGGGCTTTTTGAAAGGTCAGCCAGCCCATGGGGAGCCACCTCAAAATCCCTGCTTGCCCCTCCTTTTCTTCCCTGCCAGAGTGGCAGAGCTCCAAGGTGGGCTGGGCAGCCCCCCAAGATGCAGATTGGCTAGGCTCAGGGTGTCTAGTTTTCTGCCTTCTGGATAATGGGTATATGTGACCTGTGGCTCTTCATAGCCTTTTTCTTAATGTGCTCACCTTCTGCCAAGGCCAGTTTCCTCTCTGGATGGATAAGCTTGGCTTCTCTGGGCCCCTTACTAGCTGCTGTGAAGGGGAGGGGTTAGGGTCCCCTCCTGCTGCCCCTGTCCTCAAGCATTTTCCCTTCTCTTCCCTCTGCTTTCCCTTCCTCTGTCTTTTCTTCACTCCAGCTGGCCCTGCTGAAAAAGAAGACCTGCCTGGATGCCCAGGCTTAGTTTTGTATCCCCCTCATTCTGGGGTGCTCTGAGGGTCTGTGTCTTTGTATCCCTGTGTTCCTTTTTGTTGTATTGTACCCCCGAGCTATCTCCTGGTTGGGCTTGGCCTGTGTCTGGCTAGTAGGATGGGCCTCCCTCCCTCCTTGCTTCTGTATCTCTTTCACTCCTGGCTTTGGGTTTGGTTTCCTCCTGTGTTTGAGCTTTTTGTATCTCCTCCATTAAGCCTCTCTTCTCTCTTTACTGCCAGCCTGATTTCTCTCTCTCTCTCTCTCTCTCTCTCTCTCTCTCTCAGCATTTCTGGAAAGAGTGTTGTATTAGACACACTCTTGTGCAGAAAGGATCAGGCTTAGGGAGAAGTACTTGTGGGTGATGGGGTGAGAGAACATGATCTGTGCTTGTGCAACTGTGTGTGTGTGTGTGTGTGTGTGTAGGAAAATAAGAAAAGCAGATGAATATTTTAGGATCCAGAAAACCTGGAGGCCTTAGGCTGAGAGTGGAGGCCGGGATTAGCCTGCCCCCTCTGCTTTGTTTTTTCTTTTCTTTTTTTTTTACATAGTTGTAGATGGACAGCATGCCTTTATTTTATTTATTTATTTTTATGTGGTGCTGAGGATCGAACCCAGTGCCTCACACATGCTAGGCAGATGCTATGCCACTAAGCCACAACCCCTGCAACCCCCTGCTTTCTTTTGGAGAAATCCTTCTCATTTTGTTGTGTCATCTTTGGGATGTGTCATCTTTGTAGCTGCTTCTCTGTGGTTGAAAAGTTCCTCCAGAGGAGATGCTAGGTGACTGAGGCCAACTGCTTTGTGGGTGGGCCTTATGCTGGGGGCTTGGTGCTAAGCTTAGGGGCTGGCTGGGACTGGAGGTGGCAACCTGGAACCTTCACCAATACCCTGGAAGTTAAGCGTGAAGGAGGCTGCTTCATTTCCATGCAGTGAGAATAAGGCAGGGCTAGGTGCAAATGAGCAGCTGGCACTGTGGGAAGCCATGTCAAAGTCCACCTGCCTCTTGGTATTGCCCCCCACAGCCTTAAACCCCAGCAGCCAGCTCTCCAGAGCAGTTTCACTGTTAGAAGTGCTCAGCTGTTCCCCTACCTCTGTTCTCTTGCTTAGATTCTAGGGCCAAAGAAACCCCTCACTCTATCTTTCCCAGGTACCCCGGCTCCTGGGAATAACTCCCTTCCCTACCACCAGGTTCCTGTGGTTTGTTTCTTCATTTGTGCTATGGATACTTAGTTGTTGAGTGTGCATATGCACATATGTGTGTGCATATGTATGCTCATACAAATGTGCACATACATGCACACGTGCTGCTTCTCCTGCTTGCTCAGGTGCTGCTGTTCAATGTTCACCCGTTCCTCTTGGTCCAGCCTTGGCCTTTGTGCAGATGCAGTAGGCAGGCTCCCCTACCCAGGTGCCTCTGGGGGTGTGGGCGAGGCGCCAGCTGCAGCTGGGCTCTCTCCTTTCCCTAAGGGACCTTGCTGCAAACCTAGCCTGAAGCAAGTTTGGGGGAGGGGGAGTTGGGAAACCTGCTGGGGCCTCGGGCAGGTGAGTGCAACACTCTGCTTTGCTCCAAAAATACTCTGTGATCTTAGCTCTTTCTCTAGAAAACAGTGATGTCACCGGGAGCCAATCAGCTTCTGGGAGGGCTTGCCTCCTCCTCCTCCTCTTCCTTCCGCAAGTGGAGAGGAGGGGGAGGGAGAAGAATGAGACACTCACACAGACGACATACAGACAGACACACGGAAATTCACAGAAGCACACATGAACATAGAGACCCCCTCCCCCGAGTCAAGCAAAACCCCTTCCCCTCCCACAAGCCAGTAGAAATCTTGGACCCTTGTTCCACACACACACACACACACACACACACACACACACAAATAGAAACAGAAACAGGGAGAAAGGCAGGCAGGTAGACAGAATCACCCACACAGAGTGGGAGCAAGAGACAGAGAGACTTACAGAGAGACAGAGACGTGGAGAAGGATCCAGAGGAATAC
Organism: Marmota marmota marmota; assembly: GCF_001458135.2. Lineage (NCBI taxonomy): Eukaryota > Metazoa > Chordata > Mammalia > Rodentia > Sciuridae > Marmota > Marmota marmota. The sequence goes on along the minus strand of NW_026000243.1, from coordinate 10,777,061 downwards.
AGAGACATGGGAAGTGGGGAAAGACAAACATAAAGAACCAGAGAGAGAGACACACACAGAGAAGGAGAGAGAGAATAGAGAAACAGAGATACAGAGAAAGAGCCAGAAAGAGAGAGGAAGATAGAGAAAAATAGACACAGGAGACACAGAGACAGAGATATATAGAGAGACATAGAGGAGACAAAGAGAGAAAACTGACAGCGGTAGACACAGGACACACACATACTCGCAGCCAGACACAAAGACATAAATGACAGAGAGAGGTGGGAGCCCACAGGGGTCAGAGATGCAGACAGAACTAGGTGGACAAAGATCTAAAGATCAGTGCTGCTCTCCTCTGGCATCCTCTCTGGATAGGAGGGCCCACAGACTCCTGGCTTTGAGCCTGCAGCCAGTCGGTTGCTGTCCTAGGTGCTGCCCTGGAGAGTAGAGATGCTCACACTGGACTGGGAGGGTTGGGGATGGGGAAAGCCTGTGGTAAACTTGGGAGTGGTGGGTAGAACAGGGGAGGAAGGGGACAAGGCTGCCCCTTTCACTGGATGTACTGAACAAGGTGACCTTGCCAGTTGCCTTGCTGTGTCTGGTCATGGAGGAGACCTGGTATGGGAGGAATGTCTGCTGGAGGTAGGCTGCACACATGCCTGTTTGGAGTCCAGGAGTGGGTGCTGTGGGCATGGACAGTACTCCTGTGGTTTACTCTTTTCGCTGCTTGGGTGGGGTTGGGGGTTTCTCACTCCTGCTTCCTTCCTTGCCACCCCCCACCACCGCACCCACTGCCAGCCAGGATGGGTGTGTCCTATCTAGCTGCCTGTTTTTGATGTTCTCTGCCAAAGGCAGGGACCAACACAGGGTTCCCCTTCTCCGCCCCCAGCATCCTACTCTCCTAATGGTAATGTCTGGGGCTTCTGTGAGAATCAGCTCGATTTGGGGCTTGGAAACTGGAGGACTGCAGCCCCTCCCACTCCCCTCTGCAGCAGGGCTGGCTCTGTGTGCTGGTAGGAGGAGGGGCTGGAGAAGCCAGCTCAGACTGGTGGGGTTTTCCCTCTGGTGTTGCCATGAGCAGCCTCAGCTTTTCTTGTTAGGGATTCCCCTGATCCTGTATGGAGTACTCTTGTTTAGTGCTGTGAACATCAGGCTGAGTTGGGGGTGGGGCAGTGGAGGAGAGCTGGCTCTGTCATCTACCAGGCTCTAGTGGGAAGTATCTTGCTTCAGGGAGACTATTTCACATTCCCAGGCCCTGAGGCCTTTCCACCTCCATGTCTATGGCTCCTTATAATTCGGGTGGGGGATGTTGTCCCAGTGGAACAGGGCACAATTATGCCTGCTATTCTTTGGAATTGGGGAGGGAAGGTCTGGCTTCTAGGACTGAAAAAATTACTTCCCTCTCCTTTCTTCCTTTTAGCCCCCAGCTTTGTGGATGCCCAAGTACCCCCAGGGCAGAGAGACCTACGAATAGACAGGTGGAGAGCAGGTGGAGGGTATACTGGGACCTCTCAGGGAAAGCAGGTGGGATAAGCCTAGGATTTGAATGGAGGATGGTTTTAACAAGGGAAGCAGAGGCCACCCATTGATAAGGGGTGCATAAGGCTGCTGGAGCAGGATCTCTTTGTCACCTTTCCATGTCCCAACTTGGTTGTCTCCATTAGGTGCCCACGGCCTGCGAGAGGAGCCCGAGTTTGTGACTGCAAGAGCTGGCGAGGGCGTGGTCCTGCGATGCGATGTGATCCACCCGGTGACAGGACAGCCCCCGCCCTATGTTGTAGAGTGGTTCAAGTTTGGGGTCCCCATTCCTATCTTCATCAAGTTTGGCTACTACCCGCCCCACGTGGACCCTGAGTATGCAGGTAAGGTTTGGATACTGAGTGCTGCTCCCTCGGGAGACTTAGGACCTGAGCGCAGTGGGTACTATAAACCTGAGGACAAGATCTTCCTCTCATTTTGACCTTTCTGCTCCTATCCAGGCCTTAGTGGTCACCCACGAGTTCCCAAGTGCCTTTGCTTTTGTCTCTATCAGTTTTTATCTTTGTCTTGACTGATCCATTATCTCTGTTTTTCACCATTTCTGCCTCTTTGCTCCCATCTTTTCCCACTGATAGATTTTCATTAAGTGGCAGGAGGGGAGGAAATAGGAGACAGACTTAAAGCCCTCCTAAACCACACAGCTGGGGGTTTGGAGAGAGGCCAGAAGTCCCAGGGCAAGCTAGAGAGAGAGGCCCCACTGTGAGAAAGCAAGGACTCCCTCTCCAGGGAAGGAGGGGAGTCAGACTGCCCCACCCTTAGGCAGGTGTGCTGCAGAATCTCCAGTCTGATTAGGCCCACTCACTCCCTCCTGGTTCTGAAGTTGGGATGGCCTTCCATCCCTAAGTGTAGTGTGCATCTCCATGACCCCGCCTACCCACCCATCTGTGCCCCTGGCAGGTGTCAGTCTCTCTCTCTTCTGCCACCTGTCCTCCCCTTCCCTTGGCCCTGTTTGTGTCCTGCTCTGCAATTACTCTGTCAGCAGTGGCCTCCCTGTGACTCACTGCCGCCGCCCGCCAGCCTGCCAGGGAGGAGGGTGTGGGGTGTGTGTGTGTGTGTGTGTGTGAGAGTGTGAGTGAATGTCTGTGAGGATGAACATATGCTGGTATTGCGAGGAAGACAGGAAACAGGCAGGGCACTGCTTTTATTTTGTCTTTGCTGTGGCTTATGAGGTCTGAGTTGCCTTCCTCTAAGAAGGCTTCTTTTTCTGCCTCTCTTTCTTCTAAGCTAATATCTCTCACTCTCCTTTTGGCTGGGCTTGGTTTTAATAGTTTGTTTTTAGGCAGATTTCCAGTGCCAAACAAGGAGGAAAACAGATAGAGGTGGGGATAAAGGAGTAAAGGTGGGCTGAAGGGGACCCCGGGAGCTGCTTTTTCCTGCTTGTGTGCAGGAAGGGGTCCTGCAACAACACTTACTTTCTCAGTGCTTGGAATATCACAGGAATTGCCTCCTGATGGAGTTAAGGAAGGGTGGCTGCAGTATTTTTGCTATGTTTGCCCACCCTTCCTTTCCTTGTCCTCAGGTTTATGGGAGTCTCTGGGTTTTATTGAGATATGTAGTTTTTCTGGCTCTGGCAGCAGGATGAGGAGGACCCCTAGTCCTGATTCCTGGCCTGCCTTCCTTCTGCCCTACCATAGGGAAGGCAGAAACAGATAGAAGCTGAGTGAGGCAGTTCTGGGCATCCTGCCTAGGATAGGTATATTGCTCAACTGGAATGGAGATGCACTGGGACCTTCTGGATGCCCCTGGCCTATTCTTTTCTATTCTTACCTTCTCTCTTTCATCTCTTCTCAGCTCTGTATCCATCTATCCATCTGCTTTTCTTTTTTTTTTTGTTTCAAGAGAGCTCCAAAAGAATGGGTGTGTTCTAAGGAGATGAAGGTTTTCTCAGTGCCAAGTGCACTGAACTGCCAGTGTAGGCTGGGGCAGGGCCAGCTGGGGAGGGACAGTGGCTCCATGGCCAAGTGTCATGCCTTTCCCTTTACCACCTGCTGCTGGCAGGGATGGGTGCCAGCTGTCATTTTGGGGCCTTGCTGTGGGAAGTGACCTGAAGGTTGTGATGGGTCTCCTGTCTTTAGCTTGGTTTGGGGTGGGGGTAGCAAGCTGCTGTTCTTGCCCTGATGGCCTCTTGGGCTTTTGTCCACTGTGTTCCCCCAGGCCGGGCCAGTCTTCATGATAAAGCATCCCTGCGGTTGGAGCAGGTACGCTCTGAGGATCAGGGCTGGTACGAGTGCAAAGTGCTCATGCTGGACCAGCAGTATGACACCTTCCACAACGGCAGCTGGGTCCATCTCACCATCAACGGTGCGTATGGGCCCCCTTCCTGGAAAGAGCCCAAGAAGACCTCCTCTGAGGGCCTGCTCTAGAAGGAACCCCATCCCTTCCCCCAATTCTTGCTGCAGAGGAGCCTGGACAAACCTTGGCCCCATGAGATCTCAGCTCACTCCTCTGCCTACCTCCATTGTCTTCCTGGAGCCTCTGGGGTCAGTGGAGGTGCATAGAAGCAGCAGTTCCCTATGTACAAGGTGGTCTCAGAGTTCCTAAGAGGGAGGTGGGAATCTGTTTCTGGAAACCAGGAGGGCTAATACTAGTGTCATTCCAGCTTTGGGATATTAGTGCTACCCCAGAGAGTGCATTCCCTCTCTCCAGTGGAGTTCCTGGAGTCTAGTATTAGTGTTTTTAGGTTGATACTGTGGTTTCTTGTTAAATATATTTATTTGGGTAATAAGTATTGAGGGCCTATTATGCGCCTAGCCTTGCACCAGATGATGGGTAAATAACAGTAAGGAAACCCAGACGCAGTCCCTGTTTGTACACAGTTTACCAGCTAATAAAATGTAAGAATCCTGGCAAGAGGAACAATTTTAATGGCTGTCAGTTATTTATAGCTCAGGTTAAATGGATCATGCTGCGTACAGATGTTTTTCAAATATCCATATGGGGGCAAGGGAGCTTGAGTGAACTTGCCCAGCTCCTTTGTGTTGGCTGAGGCTGGGGACCTGGGTCTATGATGGTGATGTCACTAGAGGCTGGGTCTTCAGGGTCTCCTCAGAGGGAGAATGTACCCTCTGTGTCTCTGAGGGTTCTTATCTGGGAACAGATGCTCTGGATAGAGAAAGGATAGAGAAGAAGTGGTCTTCAGAGTGGGAGGGAATGGCATATTTTATTTTTGTTTTGCTTTGTTCTTTTGGACAGATGCTTATTCCTCTTTATTCAACTGATGACAAAAATGTATTCAGATCCACTGTAGACACCACTCTGGTTATTGAGGCTTTGACAGCACATGTGCTTAGATATGCCACATACAATGTAGGTCTTTCTGGTTTGGATTCTGATACTATAGCTGCTGTGGTTGGAAAAGAAAAATTAAGAGTTGTTCCTGGCTTGGAGGCTTCTCTCAGTATTGATCTGCCTTGAAGGATGACTCTGTCCTACCTAGTAGGGTTGGATCAGACCCATACTCTTTCTGAATCTGAGAACCTATCCAGGGTCTTGGAAGAACAAAGCCTGCTATCTATCTATCTCTCTATTTATTTTTTCCCAGGCTGGGGATCAAACCCAGTTTTGTGCATGCCAGACAAGCATTCTACCACTGAGTTATAGCCCCAGCCCTAGAACAGAGTATTTAATCAAGAGTGTTGGCCCAGAGGACAGGAAATGTTAAAGATGGTAGCCCTAGGTCAGTGTTGGCTCAGGCATTAGATGTGGTTATTTCCTGCCAATCAGTCTGAAGAGGCTAATTGTAGACAGATTTTAAATCTTGGATGGTTTGTCCTTACCACCCAGCAAGATTTTGAGTCACTTCATTTTGATGCCAGCTGTTGTGTGTGCAGTGAATGCAAACTCATCTTAATATTAGCCCAGGCAAAATATAATTAGGAAGGTGAATCTGCTGCTCAAAGTTTCTCTGGTTGAATAGCAAGCCAAGAGTCCCCACATTATTTCCTTTCTCTCCAGGGCCCTTTCCTAAATGGTTGGAACCTGTCTAGAGCTGCTGCCTCCTTTTCTTTTGCATCATTCTGGATGGTGGTGTCCATTTCAGAAACCTGAGATACCAGGTGTTCAGTTGACACATGGTGGGAAAGTAGAATCTAGTTTGGAAATGTATGTTTTTTTATTGTATGTGTTTCTTAGTTTGCACCAGTGGGAGTTGATTCTTAGGAAGTTTCTAACTGCTCTGAGTAGAATAACCATGGACCATGACCCATAAAAGAGTTTAGTTTATTTCATGAACTCACTATGTGTTAACTATGTTATTGTGGACAAGTTAAGTTATGTCACTGAGCTTCAGTTGCCTCAGGGGGAAAACAACAACAACAACAAAAAACGATGTCTATTTGCACAGTTGTTGTGAGGATTCAATGAAATGCTGTGTGAGAAAGTATCTTGCACAGTGTCTGGAACATTAATTACATATGGGTAGTTATGGATAAAATGCTGGCCACCCTCCTTCTCAAGAGATAAAGCCAGTTAAAGGTGTAGTTAGCAAGGATGTCAGTCTGGAAGACGCAGAGGACTTTGGTAGTCTAAAAATTCTCATGAATTCACTAATAGTTATCTATTCAAAACTTCTTTTTGAGTGTCCAGTTTATGGCAGGCTCCAGGTATATGGCAAGGGGCATGACCCAATTCTGGCTTTGAATATCCTTCAAACTCTAGAGACAGTCAAGTCCAGAGATGATTGCCATGTGGCTTTGGGAGCACATAGGAGGGACAGCTTCTTAGAAGAAATAGCCTCTGTTCAGAGGCTTGGCTGGTGAGAAGCATCAGCCAGGAGCAGATGGGAGGTTGGGAAGGCAACTCCAGGAAGAAGGAGCAGCATGTCTGGAACCCTTGAGTGAGGAAAGTGGCTCTCCTCATTCAGAGAGTGCAGGCTGGTTGTTCATATGGAAGCACTGGGCAGGAACGCCAAGCATGGTACACCATCTGCTCCACGCTTGAGAACCAGGGCTTAATGATAGAACAGTTTGCTATAACCAAGAAGCTTATCTGTGAAATGGGCAGAACAGAACAGATGCCTCCCAATAGCAGAGAAAGATCTCTCTCCTCTTATTCCCCCTTTCCCTTCTTAACTGAATTCTGAGGTTCCTCCCATCATGAATATTTCTATTATGGAACAGTCTAAGTGCTAGCATTCTATTTCTTCTGAACTAGAAGGTTTAATGTCAGGCATTTTTTTTTTTTTTTAAATTTTAAACAGGATCACCTTGAGAAATTGAAAGGCCAGTGAAAAATTAGAATTACAAATTGTCTCATTCCCCTTCTGTGCTTTCTTTGAAGACCAGTTGGGTGGAAACAAACCCAGTTATTTCTTTATCATATATAAAATACCCCAAAAGCTCAAGCCAAGTCTTGCTTTAGGTTGGCAAATTACTTGGAGGAGAGGCCAGCCTGTTTCTAACCTGCACTATTAATTATAGGGCACTTGCAAAAAGAATTAAGCTTGGAAATGCAGCTGGCAAGCTAACACCTAATTCAGTAAATAATCGAGAGTCAAACCATTATTTTCCTGAAAACTCGAAATTGTTCAAAGTACTTTCCTGATTAGCACCTAAATAATAAAGTAATTATGTAATTAGTAATTAATTTGTCACTTCAGGACGTAGTTTAATTTATTATCTTTTCTTTTAAGCTTGAGACCAGAAGTAACAGAGGCTATGGCTGTATTAACTGTATTTCAGGGAGCAGGCTGGGTGAGGATGGCTCTGTTGGAGATGAGCACATGTTCCTGGGGCCTAGGGGCTAGGACTCCAGAATCCCTTTACAAGGATTTGAAATGATTTTTTTGCCATTAGTCTATTATATTCTTAAATGCTGGCTGACAATTGATTTTCTCAAGAATATATATTATGTATGCTTTTGATTGTGATGATGTGTGCTTCTTGTCTTTTTTTTTTTGGGGGGGGTGCAGTTCCAGGGATTGAACTCAGGGACATGCGACCATTGAGTCACACCCCCAGCCCTGTTTTGCATTTTATTTAGAGACAAGGTTTCACTGAGTTGCTTAGTGCCTTGCTTATGCTGAGGCTGGCTTTGAACTCACGATCCTCCTGTCTCAGCCTCCTGAGCCTGTGGGATTATAGATGTGCACCACCATGCCCAGCAAGTATGCTTCTTAATACATTCCATCATCCCTCTTCAAATGCCTCCTGTGTCTCTACATTGAGCCATGGGGCTTTGAAGATTATAGACCAAGGTGATCTTTCCATGGTCTTGCTCTTAAGAAGTTTTATGTATTTAAATTTATGTTGGAAGAAACCTTCATTCATTTGTTCATTCATTTTACTTATTCTTTCATTCAACAAATATTTGCTAAGAACCTTGTTTCATCCAGAAATGGTGTTAAAAGCTAGACATTCAGTGGGACTGCAGAAAAGGTGTCTGTTTTCAGGGAGCCACTATTCCCCAAAATTGGGACTTATAAGAAACATGTAAGCAAATACATGTATTTGAACTTGGGAATGTAGCTCAGTTGTAGAGTGCTTGCTTACCATGTATAAGGCCTTGGATTCAACTGCAGTACCACAAAAAAAGAACAAAACACACACACACACACACACACACACACACACACACATATATATATATATATATATATATATATATATATAGATGTTAGTTCTGATAAGTTCCTTAACAGAAATAGAACAGTGCAAGGGAGCAGGGAATTCTAGAAGTACTATCTGAAATGGACTGATTAGGTAAGGCAGAGGTAGCATTCAACAGACTTGTATGAACAGGAGGAGTGAGATATGGGTATAGAGTTCTAGAGAGGACCTCAAATACATAAGACCCTGAAGTTGGAAGTTCTTGCCACATTGGGGGAAGACTAAGAAAGTGATGTGTCTAAAGCACAGGAGGGGATGAATGTTTTAGGAGAAGAGGTTGGGGCTGGTCAGGACCAAATTCTAAACTCTTGTGATGAGTTCTAAGTTCAGGGCTGTGTGGATGAGAGGGAGCCCCTGAAAGCTCAGTAGCTTCAGTAGCTCTCAGGGAAATGATAAGTATGGAAGTAATAGCAGAATAACTATTTAAAAAATACGTTTGTATTTTATAAGATCCTTTTCACAAACATGATCTCATTTATTCCTCACATCAATTCCAGAGGGTGGAGGTTTTAGGTAAAGCCCAGAGAGGTTGAGGAACCAAGGTTATAGCAAGTGGCAGGCCAGCAGTTGAATTTGGATCCTGGGCTTTGGGTGCCTTTAGAGGTGCTCAGAGTGGCTTGCTTTAGGGCTGGTATTCAGAAATTGGGGCCATCCCTATCTTGCCATTTTGGAACATCCTAGAACCAATAGTCTAAGGGTTTAAGATTTACTGGATGACTTCTATAAGCAGCTCAGGTGATGGGACTGCGTCTCTTAAAAGTTGATTATACAAACAGGATGGAGTTTTAGTCACATTTCAATGCAGGGGAAAGATAATCTGGCATAATCAGAGGACAGTTATGGAGGGAGTAACCTGCAGAGGGAGCTGTTCACCTTTACCTATGGAAGCCAGATAGGGTGGCAGATAGATACTTTTCTCTGCAGAATCTGGGAATTTAAGATTATTTTTAAATTAGCCTTGGCCTGGGATCTGTTTTAGGTCTGGATGGGGCTCAGATGGCAAATGTCCTAGAAATATGAGGGCCTGGCTGAGCTGGAATGCAGGAAGTATAGTTCCTATGCATCACGATAATCCTGAGTGGAAACACTGAAAGGTGGTAGAAAATTTTGGGAACTTAGAGAGCTGTCTTGTGTATGTCATTTACCTAGTGCTGACTATGGCAGCTTCCCTGTAGTAGATGCTCAATAAATATTTTACTGGGAAGTATTTAAGTTTGGTAGATAAATCATAGAATTTGGATCCTGAGCTTTGGGTGCCTTTAGAGGTGCTCAGAGTGGCTTGCTTTAGGGCTGGTATTCAGAAACTGGGGCTATCCTTAGAGCCAGACTGAGATTGGATCCCACATCTCCCCTTCCCTATGATATCCCTGGGCAGGACTTTCCCCATCTCCACTTTCATTGTTCTGCTGAGTTGCAATGAGAGTTCTGTATGGGTGGGCTGGTTCCATTCCTCACCTTCGTGGTCTCCTTTGCAGCCCCTCCCACCTTTACAGAAACACCCCCCCAGTACATCGAGGCCAAGGAGGGTGGCAGTATTACCATGACCTGCACAGCTTTTGGGAACCCCAAGCCCATCGTCACCTGGCTCAAGGAGGGAACGCTCCTCGGTGCTAGTGGGAAGTACCAGGTGAGCGTGGCTATAGGCTGGGACTGCTGTAGTCACTCTTCTTCACCCTCCCTCCCTACCCTTCTCTCCCCCGCAAGGCAGATGACTATTGACACTACTGTGCAGGTAGAAGGTGGAGGCAGAAAAGCCCACAGCCTGGCCTGGCTGCAGGCATCCCCTCTGGGTGTCTTGGAGGGAGACAGATAGATAAGGAGGCACCTACTCTCTGGATCCCCTGATGCATGTGTTCCTGGGACCTTCTCCAGTCCAGCTTCTTTTCCTGTATCTCTCAGCCTGAGGGCTACATTTGTGGGGCCCAGAGGTGGGTGTGAACTGTGTTTGTTCTCCACCCCTAGGTGAGTGACGGCAGCCTGACGGTGACATCAGTCAGTCGTGAGGACAGAGGCGCCTATACCTGTCGAGCATACAGTATCCAGGGGGAGGCTATGCACACAACCCACCTGCTGGTACAAGGTAGATGGACTATTTCCTCTTTTCCTCCTGAGCTCTTGCAGGGGATGCCCAACCCTGCTGAGCTACAGTGGTATTTTCCTGGGCTATAGGTTTCATAGCTGGGGGTGGTGGAGATACGGGCAGACCACAAAAGCTGGACAAAGGCTCCTGTATCACACATAGCTCACTGGTTGCATCTTTCATCCTGGCCTGCCTGGGAAAGAGCATCACACAGTGTAGCAGGGAAGCACTGTGCTAAGTGGATTTCTGGTTTTCCTCTGTCTGGATAGCATCTCTACCATGCCTGCACCTCCTCAAAAGAGGAGACCTCCCTTGGGTTATCTATCCATTAGTGATGGCATCAATAAATAAAGATAAGGATTTGATCCAAGCCCCAGACATTTAAACAACACCAAGAGCATTTGGCAGAGCTGGGTCTGTACAGTCAGCACCGAGAGATGCCACTCTGTCCAGCCTTGGTCCCAGGAGTGCCCCAGAAGGGTTGGATACTCACTGCCCAGAATGTGTGGAATCCTGTGGTGAGGTTTTTGCCTCTCCACCTACCACCTGCTGGAGGGATAGGGAGGGTTGGTGGCAGCTGTGTCTGGCTGAGAGAGTGGCTACAATAGTATTTGCTCCTTCTGTCCTAAGGGTTGAGCAGCAGCCAGGGCCAGAGGTCCCTCTATAGCTTGGCTGGAAGCTGCCCCTCTCAGGAAAGAGCTGGCTGCAGCTCTGCCTCTCTTTCCCATAGCAAGTACCAGGAACTGCTGGAATTTCACTCTCCCTTCAGCCCCCAGCCTCTTCTCTGCTGAGTTGCCATCTTTACCTCTGGCAACTAAGCAGTCACAAGGCTCTGTCTCCTCCAGAAACAAGATTATTCTTTACTGCAGATTTTTATAAACCAGACTTCTTCCCTCCTGCATGTCTCCTATTCAAGCTTTGCAGGAAGGGTTTGTGTGTGGGGTGGATAGATGGCTGGTCTGGGAACATGAGGGTGGGATAGAGGGAGGATGCTTGAGCCTGTAGTGGCTAGAAGTCTTTGTGACAACTATTCAGGCTGTACTGCCCATAGTGCTCCTCCCTGACCACCTCAGACCTTCCTGGGAGGCTTGGTGTCATTGCTCTGCCCCATCAGGAGGTGATGTTTGTTTCCTGTTCTCTCTAGGGCCTCCTTTTATTGTTTCCCCTCCTGAGAACATCACCGTCAACATCTCCCAGGATGCTCTGCTCACCTGCAGGGCAGAGGCGTATCCCGGCAATCTCACCTACACCTGGTACTGGCAGGATGAGAACGTCTACTTCCAGAAGTGAGCAGCTCACAGGGGTTTCCCAGATCAGCAGGGGGAAGGGGCTCTAAACATGGGCTTTGCAGGCTGCCTGTGGGCTCCAGAGACTTGCAGAAGGGGGGAAAGTGGAAAGTCTGGGTCTTGTGTCTCACATACTCAGGCCAGTCTTTGCATGAAAGGACCATGAGAGAGGGACTCGAGAGTGACAGGAATAGTGGGTCTCCTTGCTGCACCTAGGGGAGGTGAAGGCAACCCTTGCTTGAGTGTTTGCTATGAGATCCTCTTCTCCCACCTACCAATAGCACTCGCCTCCTTGTTTCCTTGCTGGCTTTGCAGCGACCTGAAGCTGAGGGTGCGCATCCTAATTGATGGGACGCTGATCATCTTCCGGGTGAAGCCAGAGGATGCTGGGAAGTACACCTGCGTTCCTAGCAACAGCCTGGGGCGCTCCCCCTCTGCCTCGGCTTACCTGACTGTGCAGTGTGAGTAGGGGTGAGGGAGAGCATTTGTGGGTGTTCCAAAAGATTCAAGCCACATTACCCAGATTGGAGGCTGGAGGATAGCTAAGACTAAGCACCTTTCAGGGGAGTGTGGATGGAGGAAAGAACAAACCAGGACAGGGCTAACTCTTGCTAGGCATCTTCTATGGGTCAGGCATCACTATGTGATCATTAATTCATTGCATCAGCCAAGCATAGGTCTGGTTCAAGGATAATCTGAACTTCTCTTTGAACAATTTCCCTTCAGAATAGTTGTTCTGGCATTGAATTCTATACCTTGAACCAGTCACTGTTGGTTGATTTTTCTCTCAGGTTTTTAAGGGAGCACAGCTTAGAACCAGTACAGGGTTAGTTTTTCTGCCAGCCTCACTCTGTCTTTCCACACTATGGCCAAACCTGGGGTGAGGGGAAGAGGACCCTCTTCTGGAATAGGTTGGTCCATTTGCCATGCCTGGCTCCCTGTGTCTGCCTCCTTGCTCCTTTCCAGGGCTGTAGAGATCCCAAATGAATGAGCCTCATTCTTGTGCCAGAACGATTGAGGCCCTCTGTGTGAGCACAACAATTCAGTTTGCTAATCTTTAATACTTGAGTGTCTTTGGTTGCTTTCCCACCCCCTGGCAAGCTGAGCATTGTGAAAAAGACAGAGAAAGAAGGATGAGTAATGAGGATTAATATCCTCTTTTGATTTGTGGATAGCCGCATCACTCAGACAACAAAGGCTCCACAATGTTGCTGTAGGTGACAGACACTTCATCATTGGAGGGCTGGTATGGGAGAATCGCATACACCCAAGGCACAGAGTGGCAGGAGTGAGAAGTATAGCAGTCTGGAGACAGGCTGGCCCCTAGTCAGCCTAGGAGCTGAAGAGAAGTAGAGGAATAGTTGTGGCCCGAAGAGGTAGAACTCCTCCAACTCTGCTGCACCAAGCTGAGTGTTTGGGACACAATTGCCCTTGAGTGGCCAAGGTAGTGGAGCCAAGATGGACCTACTGAGCCTCATTGAACCCCTCACCTCAGACTTGTATCATCTTCTCATCTCTGTGGAATGACTACGTGGGATGGCAAAGGTCTCTGTTCTCCAGTTTTACTGACAGCAACTTGAAAGGACTTGTAGCATGGTATAGTATAAGTTCCAAGCTTTAAAGTGCTGTGACACCCAGAACATTGGGTGAAAACCTGACTAGTAGGTGAAGAAATTGCTCCTAAGTGACTTGGGATATGTCCAAGTTGTCCAGAAGCTGAAGATCCTGAAGGAAGGAGCAGACTCCATCTCATAGATGTCTCCTATCCCTCTGGGCTGTATGCAGGTGTGCCACCTGAACAAGAAGATGGCAATGACTGTGGTGGACAGGGGTGTGAAAAGGGGTGGTCTTCAGAAGGATGATGACCCTAATTAGGATGCAGATTCCATGCTGGAAGATGTAGGCCATCTTTCTGCTGGGAGAAGTGTTTGGTTTCCCCATCTCTCCCCAGCGCCGGCACCACCACCTACTCCCACTTGTCCTTTTTTACCTCCTTCCTGCCTTCAAAGAGAATCCAGGGGGCTGAGATTTACAGGTGGGTGAGAGGATCTTTATTTCTGCTGAAGATCAGCGTTCAGAGTATTTCCCATTCATAAACCCTTTGAAAACCTTGAAGGAAAAAAAAAAGACTCTATCATACAAAAGTAGGAAGCTATGTCTAAATATATAACTCGGCCTGGTATTTATGTAATGCTGTTCTCTGAAGAGCTCAAATGCTTAAAAGTTACCAGCTCATTCATCCTCACAGCCTCCCTAGTTCTGGATCCTTCTCCATAACCCTTGGAGGGACTGGGGAGAACTGAACGGAGGTGACTCAGCTGCATCACAGGGATCCAGGGCCATTATCTTCTGTCTCAGAGCCTTTCATCTGCTGTGGCCAGGGTTGATTCTGCATTTCAACTGCAGAGGCCAATGACAAAACAGAGGCAGAGGGAGCTGAACAACCAGCAGAAGGAACAGAGAGGAGAAAAAGGACCCACTGTGATTACACCATGATAGCCTCATGCCTAGAACTGAAGTTGCTATGTTGGCTCAGGATGTGCAGAGAGAGCCAACTGCTTGCTGCTCAAGAGAGACCTTGGGATAAAGAACTATAGGGGAAAGACATGGCCACTGTTGGCTTTGAGGTTCAGAATTTAGGGGCTGAGGGAATTGGACATGGAGAATATCTGTGAATTGAGGAATTTAGGAGAACTGAAAACTGGGGCCTTTAAATGCCACCAAGCATTCTTTAAAAATGCTTAAAGTTCTTAAAAACATGGTAGATGTGGCAGACAAAAGTCTGCAGCCTGACCTGGCTGGCTATGTGTGCCCCCTGGGCCAGAATTTCCAGAGAGCTAGGTTTATTGGCCCCCATTAACCATTGTGGCCCTGGCCCATAATGCTGTGTTGAGCACTGAGGAGCCATGTGGTAAGTATTTGCTGACTGCTGGATAGATATGACGGTGTGCCTCGCAAGCACAGTGCCTTTTGTGTCCTGGCTCATCTCCTGCCTAGATTTCTCATCTGGCTTTTCTCATAGAGCTCTTCTCTCCCACCCACACTACCCCTTTGCAGACCCAGCCCGTGTCCTCAACATGCCCCCTGTAATTTATGTGCCCGTGGGAATCCATGGCTATATCCGCTGCCCTGTGGATGCAGAGCCACCAGCCACCGTGGTGAAGTGGAACAAGGACGGCCGCCCCCTGCAGGTGGAGAAGGTGCGAGTGAGATGCTTGTTGGCATTCAGAATGAGAAGTGCCTTTCTGATCCCTTTGCTAGCTCTGGGTTCTGGTTCTCTGCCAGAGCTCCTCCATCTCTAAAAAAAAAAAAAAAAAGATTAAAAAAAAAAAAAAAAAGTCCCACAGAGGTTTGGCTGTTTTCCCAGGGCACCTAGGTGGCGCCTGCCCTAGGCTGTAGCTGCTGTTCTGTCCTGTGCTCTGTCTGGAGTGGTGGGTCAGAGCATCCGCTCCCTGACCACTGTTCTCTGCTCTTGTCTGTCTCTGGCAGAACCTGGGTTGGACCTTGATGGAGGATGGCTCTATCCGAATTGAGGAGGCCACAGAAGAGGCTCTTGGCACTTACACCTGTGTGCCTTACAATACCTTGGGGACCATGGGCCAGTCTGCACCTGCACGGCTTGTCCTGAAGGTGAGACTCTAGGGCTGCATGTGGCTTCATGAGCGGGGGGCACCTGAAAGCCCAACTTCACGCACATGCCTTTGCTTCCCTCAGGATCCCCCGTATTTCACGGTGCTACCAGGTTGGGAGTATAGGCAGGAGGCTGGCCGGGAGCTGCTCATCCCCTGTGCAGCTGCAGGGGACCCCTTCCCTGTCATCACTTGGAGAAAGGTACCTGGGCTCTTGATCTCCTGGGCTGTGGTGTAGGTGGGAGAACCCAGTGACCAGATCTGCTCTGGACCCACTCTAATGGGTCAGATGTGAAGCCAGATGTTAAGGGGGATGTAGATCAGTGGGTGATCTGAGAAGGAACAGTGGGAGGGTGTGGTTCCCAAGGGCCTGGGGATTGTCCTTCAACATCCTTATCCTCCTCAGACTCTTGAGCTATTGTCTGCTCCTTTCCTAACCTTGGTCTCTGCTCCCACGTTTTCCTTGTCCTCTTGTTTGGCCAAGGTAGGGAAGCCCAGCAGAAGCAAGCACAGTGCCCTGCCCAGCGGGAGTCTCCAATTTCGTGCTCTGAGTAAGGAGGACCACGGGGAGTGGGAATGTGTTGCCACTAATGTGGTCACAAGCATCACTGCCAGCACCCACCTCACTGTCATTGGTATGTGAACAGTGGGCTGGGCGGGGTGGGTGGTAGGGCAGAGTTGGGTCTGGGCATTGGACACCAAAGGGGCATTCTACTATTCATGCTCTGCAGCTATCCTTCTTAGGTCAGTCCATCCTTGACCCCAGAGCCTTTGTCCTCTGCAGGCTCTGTAAATGAAGGTCCACATGAGTCTAGTTCTTGGGAAGGACAGGCAAATAAATGTACCTAGAAACCCACCTGATAAAAAAAATGCAGCTGTGTGGTCAACAGGGACACTGGAGACTTGGAATTTAAAGAGCTGTGGGAAAGCTGGTAGAACTGAAATGAGGGACAGTTGGGCCATGTGGCATGTTGGACAGGGAAACAAGCTGAGGCCTGAGGGCTCAGCTGGCATAGGAGACTGGTGCAGGAGAAAGTGACTGGTATTCCTATTTGCAGGCATTTCTGGGTCTGATTGCCTATGGTGTGCATCCCCAACCTCAGCCTGTCTCCTTGTAGCCTGTCTGTTCCACTGGGTTCTGAGCCATAATCATAACTATGGCTAACTGTCTCTGAGCATTCACCTTCAGTGTTGCGCTCTGAACCAACTGGTCTGCATACCTAGTCATTTACAACCTGGGAGGTGGGAGCTGATGAATCCCCAGGTTACATTAGAATGAGACTGGTGTGGACTTAGCACATTGATCAGTGTCATATAACAGGTGGGACCAGGATTCAGACCTGAGTTGCTGTATTACCTGCCATGTTGGGTTGTCTCACACCAGTGTTTGGATGTAAGGTGACTCTTTATAGGAAGTGACACTTTTTGTTTGCTCAGGACCTCAGAGGAGCACAGGAGTTTGGCCTGGGTTGAAGAAGGTTCAGATTACCCTTAGTTCTATACTCAGTTCAGGTGGCCTCTTGCTAGTGAGACTAGACTGCATGGTGAGATAGGCTTCTCTATCTGATATTGGTAGGGTCGGGGGGGTGGGTGGCAGCACCTCAGAGATTCCACTTGTCTTCAACCATTTGAGGTATTGCATGTTGGTACTCTATACTTTGGTCTCTCTTGAGTTCCCTGCAGCAAGATTATGGGTGCCCAGCAAATGGGTTCAGCTCCTTTCAGTCTGAGAGGTCTCCCTTGGTCTCCAGGCACCAGCCCCCATGCCCCGGGCAGTGTCCGGGTCCAGGTCTCCATGACAACTGCCAACGTGTCCTGGGAACCAGGCTATGATGGAGGCTACGAGCAGACATTCTCAGTTTGGTACGGACCTCTGTGAGTCAGCCCCGCATGCTTTGCTCTCTGCTTCTCCCTTTCCTGTCCAACACAGGCAGTCCTGGGGTGGGTAGAGGGTCCAAGGAGATTTTGGGTCTGAGCCTGCTAGCCCTGTAGACAGCAAAGTGGGTCAGACAGTGACTAGGTTCTTATGGGCTCTGGGGATTCATAAGGGATTCAGCACTCCTGAGTTCCCACCCTGAAGATTAGGGAAGTCTGTTTGAGCCTTTGCGTAAATTGTCTGTGACCCTCCGTAGCTCTTTCCCAGCTTGAGATAAATCCCCCACACCTGTTGTGTCCTCCCTTTCTTTCTTTCTTTTTTTTCTTTTTTTTTGGACTGGGGATTGAAGA
>NW_026000243.1:10693712-10759382 GCF_001458135.2 Marmota marmota marmota | reverse complement strand
AAATCCCCCACACCTTGTGTGTCCTCCCTTTCTTTCTTTCATTTTTTTTTTTTTTGGACTGGGGATGAAGATCAGGTGTGCTTAACCACTATTGCCACATCCCCAGACTTTTTACTTTTTATTTTGAGATAGAGTCTTTCAAGTTGCTTAGGGCCTCGCTAAGTTGCTGAGGCTGGCCTTGAAATTGTGATGCTTCTGCTTCAGCCTCCCGAGTTGCTGAGATTATAGGCATATGCCATCCATTACCTGGTGTATCTCTTGTTCGAATTTTTTTTTTTTTTTTGAGGTTCCTGTGGAATCTGGAAGAGATTCCTAATTGTTAAGAACTTTATGAAATAGCTTGACCTGAAATGAAGGGTATACTTTTTATTCTTTCCCATGCCCAGTGGTTCTAGAAGCCAGTATGGAGAGCTTCTGTTCACGTTACTGACCCTGTCTCCAGCAGCTGCACTTTGCAGAATCCTATATCTATTTGTTTTCATGTCTCATTATTAATTCAGCCAGATGCAGTGATGTGAGATTTTTGTCTAAACTTTAGGATAAGTAAAGATTTAAAAAATGTGTGAACCAGAGTAAGCACAGGAGGTACAGGAATGGTGGAAGAGAAGTCCAGTGGAATTCCCTCCCATCACTGTAGAGTTCTGTCTCTCCACACTCTTGTCCTGAGCTAAGAACTTCCGCCTGTGTCACTGTTCACGTCCTTGTGTAGGGAGGTCAGACCTCCCCCCTTCCTCCTTTTCTCCTCTCCCACCTGGGCCTATGTTTCTAGCCAGGCTCAGTCTGAGTGTGTGGGGAGGGGGAAAAAATCAGATGTCAGAGCAGAATTCAGGGGGACTCTTGGAGGCCCCATGAGATGCTCCTCAACAGCACAGGAGCTTAAGAAGGGAGCCTGCTCCTTTTTCTGTCATAGTGGTTTAGGGTTGTTTCTCAGGCTGAATATCCTGGGTATCTTGAATTTTGGATAGGTGATGTGTTCCTGGAGGGGGGGAAGCTGCAACCAGAACATCATTCAAACTCATTATCTCTTTTCCTTCCATGCCAGGGCAAAGGGAGGGAACTCCTCATACCACCCAGGGGCTGCTACAAGATGCTGGCTAGGGGAAGGGGTGTTTGGCATGGCTAAGCCATCTTTGGGGGTGCCCGAGTGGAAGGGTTGGGCACACATCTGGGGGCTTCCTTGCTGCTTGTGGTGCTGTTCCACATGGCTGCTCATCTGCATTGCTTTATCATACTCTGCTCACTTGCTTTGGTGCCCTAGGTGGGGAAAAGGTGGGTGCCAAGGTTGGGGAGGTTTCTTTCCCTCTTTTCTTTTCTGACTGCCTCCAACTCTCCCTGTACTGACTCAGATGTTTGACGCTACTTCTTTTTGCTATGCTTTCTGCTGCCTCAGCTCACCCTCCTGGGCATACATGGTAGCGGCCTTTAAACCTGGAGGGGAAGCCTGTGGGCATCAGATAAGTTACAGTGTAGGTCTGCCAAAGTGGGCCAATCCCACAGGACAATGTCTCCTCTCTGTGGTAATGTGGTGGTACTGCACCTGCAGTAGGTGGCTTCATTGCCTGTTGGAAGTTTGGGGGCCCTTTAGAACAATAGAAAACACTCATCCCTACACACACACAGTGTGACCTCCTAGATTATGATTTCTAACCCTTAGGGCCTTAGGGATCCTGGTCCCACCATGAGAAAACCTCTGGTCATTTTTGCCATATTCTTTGGACATCCTCAGATGACCCAAATCTGATTGGACTGAATGAGCTTCCTGGGTTATTCTGGGTCTCACTTTGAGCTCTCCCTGGGAGGTGGGCAGCCATGGTCACCTGGGTTCCTTCCCTAGTCCTGCTATTACACAGATGCTTATCTTTACTTCCCAGTACTCCCAAGACAGAGCCTACTCTTAGGGGTGTGCAAGATGGGATTGTCCCACAGTGCAGCTCGTAATCTTATCAGTGTCTTTAGCATGATTTATATGGGAGACTGCCTTTATGTAGTAGAGGTACCAGTGGTAGTAGGTGACCCTGCATCATGAGGGTTGGCACAGCCAGAGCCAGACAGGTCACCCTACCTTGGCCATCCCCTCTTCCTGTCCTGGAACCTGGGAATGCTTGTCCTCTCACTGCCTTATCCTTGAGGACCTTGCATGCATGCTCTTCTCTCCAGTGTGACCCACCCCACCCCTTGTCCCCCATTCTTTCTTTTTTCGGCCAGGATGAAGCGGGCACAGTTTGGGCCCCATGACTGGCTGTCCTTGTCAGTGCCACCGGGCCCTAACTGGTTGCTGGTGGACACCCTGGAGCCTGAGACTGCGTACCAGTTCAGTGTCCTGGCCCAGAACAAGCTGGGAACCAGCGCCTTCAGTGAGGTGGTCACTGTGAACACTTTAGGTGAGGGTCCGGGACTGGTACGTCTGGGGCTATTTTCTCACAGAGCTGGGATAAAGATGATAATGACCATGGTCTAGAGCTATTGTTTAGGGCTTAGTACCTTACTAAGTACTCTCTATAGTGGTTCCCTTTGATGACTTGTCATGTTCTTCTGTTGGATTTGTCTGGTCCAATGTCATAATATATTTAGCCAAATTCCTATTGCATCCTCAGATAGAAAGAAGAGCTTTTCTATTTTGCCCTTCCTCATTAGGCCACATGTTTACATGTCCTGTGGGGTTTACAGGGGAGACTGGGAATCTTTTTCCTACTGATGTGTTTGCCCTCCTCTTTTTTGTTTTGCTCTTGGTAGGTAGAGTCAGGGGCACAACTCAGGCCCCATTGTCATAATCCTTTCCTGTACTTCCACAAGGATGAGCAGCAGGGGTAGGATGCTCACCTCCAGATCTAAAGTACCTCTGCTGGGCCTCATTTTGTGTCCCTGGGCTAAGAATGGAATTGAGAGAGTAAATAGTGTGCCACAGGAAGATTTTCCTAGTTTCTAGGAAGGGAACAAAAGATACAGTCATATGTCACTTATTAGCAGGGGTGCAATCTGAGGATCCCTGTGAAATGTGCTATTAAGCAATACTATCCTTGTGTGAACACTATAGAGTGTACTTAAGCAAACCTGAATGGTACAGCCCAAGAGAAAATGATGTGGTCAAGAGACACTGTAAACATGAGATGTATGAAGCTGATGCTGTTGGAACAGGTCATGTTTTATAGGAAATGTTTTCTTTTAAATAAATAGGAGTATACTGCGATGATAAAAAGTATAGTATAGTAAATACGTAAACCAAGTGACATTGTTGCTTATTTTTAAGTATTCTGTACTGTACACAATTGTATGTGCCACAGTTTTACATGACTGGCGGCACAAAAGGTTTGTTTGCACAGCATCACCACACATTTGAATAAAGCATTATTCTATGATGTTACATTGGCTACTATGTTATTCACCAATGGGAATTTTTTAGCTCCATTATAGTCTTATGGGACCAGTACCATATATGGGTCCTTACTGACCAAAATGTTGTGCGATGTATGATTGTATTTAAATTACACTTAATTCTTCCTTCTTCCCTATAGTTCCCATTTTTTCCCTTTTAAGTACATATCTGATTCCTTCATGTATGTTCTTTAGACCTACTCTGATGGTAGCCACTGTCCCTGACTTCCCTTCCCTTGGACCAGGAGGGCCACTCTAGGTGACATCCTCTTCCCCTCTAAAATGGTGCATTGGTTGGTTCCTGGTCAACTCTTTCTCCCAACATGGGTGGGGGAGGACATGGCCACCTCAGTGTTCCTGATGCCATCTTCCTTTTCCCTCTGCTGCAGCATTCCCTATTACAACTCCAGAACCCCTGGTGCTGGTTACCCCACCAAGGTGCCTCACAGCCAATCGGACCCAGCAGGGTGTGCTCCTGTCCTGGCTCCCACCTGCCAATCACAGCTTCCCTATTGATCGCTATATCATGGAATTCCGAGTCGGGGAGCGCTGGGAGATGCTAGATGATGCCATTCCAGGCACTGATGGAGATTTCTTTGCCAAGGATCTATCACAGGTGGGGGCCTTGCTTTTCCTTGCCTCTTCTTCCCAGATTCTGGAAGTGTCACAACTCTTTCTAGAGCCACCAGAAACTTGGAGTAACTCAGATCAGGGGCCTGAGGCTAAGCCCTACACTGTTCCTCCCTATAACATTCCTGGATTCTCCTAGGTCTGCTATCAAGGTTTGGATTCCTTGGGTCATGGCTGCTGAGGTCCCTCAGGTTCAGGGCCTGCTTGGTGGCACGGGGTACTTGTGCTGCATAGATGGCTTTTCTTAAGGACAAACACCAGTTAGGGCAGGGTGAGAGGCCAATGTATGTGTTCAAAACACTGTCCTTAGCTTTTGCTGAGGGATGGGCAGAGGAGGTCCCAGAAGGATTGTCCCCTAGGTTAGCCCAACAAAGAATGTGTCTTTTAACAATTTAGAGCCACTGGAGGAAAATACTTTTTTTTTTTTTTTTCAAGCAATCTCTCCTTAATCATGCATGTGTCTCTATTGGGAGAGGAAGCAGCTCAGATCCAATCTCATGTTATCATTCTGTCTTTTTCCCCTGGACTCTCATTTAGTGGTATGCTGAGATGGGCTCACAGTGACTTTTGAGAGCCCATTGCACATATATCTGTGCAAGTCTTTCAGTGACCTCACGTCTGTAGCTTTATATCAGCCATGGTGGGAATATTTATACCATAGCAACTGGCCAATGCTAGCAATCACCATTAAATACTCACCAGGGACCCCAGTACTCAGGTGCTCTTTCTGTGGAAGTCATTTTCAGGATCTATAGTGATGGAAGAAGTAGTGTCTCAGGTTCCTCCACTGACTAGGTGTTGTTCCTGGTGCTGTAGGACACCTGGTATGAGTTCCGGGTTCTGGCTGTCATGCAGGATCTGATCAGTGAGCCCAGCAACATCGCCGGAGTCTCCAGCACAGGTACTTTGGGGGTGGAGGTACTGCTATAGTAATAGGGACATAAAACCCCACAACTGCATGAAAGTCCTTTTGTGAAACAGGACAGATTGGGCTGGAAACTAAGATATTTAGTTGAAACTACATAGTCAAAGCATTTCTGAAACCCTTCAGATCCATGCTTCCATGATGCATGGCATTTTATCCTATTAAAAAGCTGGTTTTCTGACAGTTCTTTGGGATAACCATAGAAGGAAATTCAACAAATCTCATTATAGTTGTCACAAAGAACTTGATTTAAATATTGTTTTGCTATACATTTTCTGTTTTCTCTAGTGCTATACTGTGTTCTGGGGGTGGGACATGCATTGGAGGGAAGAAACAGAGGGTCAACAAGTGTTTATTGGATGCCTATTATAGGCTTCTTTATAATTATATGGGTTTTATTTGGAAAATTGTTGTTTGGTGTTGTTTTCTTGCCTTCCTTCCTCTCCCTAGATTTTTTTCAGGCTAAATAAAGCCAACTCCCTAGCATTTTCTCCATTTATCTCTCTTTCTCTTGGCACCAGTCCAATTTCTACACGTCTTCTCTCCAGCTCAAGTTCCTGAAACAGAGCAAAGTCCCCTCCCCCAAGGAAGCAGTATCCTTGGTATGGAAGAGGCTCTTGCATAGCAAGCAAACCATGGCCCCATTTCCTTGGGCTCTGCATGCACAGAGGCCTCTGGGACCAGGGACAAGGATCTTGGCCAAAAGCTCACTCACTGAGCCTCCTGAAGTTACAGAAGCACTGATGAGGCCAGATTGAGGAAGGGCAGAACTGGAGCTTCAAGGGAACTTGGGGGAGGGGAAGAATTGGAGTGTGATTTCTGTCATATATATTAGGCACCCTAGGGTTTTGTTGTAAAATAGAGTTACCTGCTATAGGCAGTAGAACTTTACTTACTTCTGTCTTGGCTTCTCTCCAGGGAAGACTCAGAGAGATGCAGGAACAAGGAAGCTAACAGCCAAAGCCAAAGTTGAAGGCTTGAGCGTTTTGTGGGCTCATTTTTGTAAACTCTTCTGTATTCGGTAGCTTTCTGCTTGGCCTCCGAAAGGAAACATGCCTAGTCAGATGATTCCACACAGGCAATGAGGATGTAGCAATCTCAGCATTCCCTGTATTTAAATCCCCCATTTGCAAAGGCTGTGGCATTCAATTTCCACTCAGCCCATCAGCATAATTTGGATTATTTTTATCCATTATTATTATTGACATAGCAAGGACTTGTGGCCAAATATATCACTATATATCGAATTTCCCTTTGATGAACCTGAAGAGTGGCACTTACTGATACAGTTGTCTTTTGGGTCAAATATAATAGATTGGGGTCCAGTCATGGCTCTGGTACTAACTAGCTCTGGGAATTTGAGTCCATAGTAAGGCTTAGATCTTTATGTATAAAATGAGAGAACTGAACCCATCTTTACCTTCCCTGCCAGCTCTAGCATCTTCTGTAACTTAGGTGACCTGGGCATGCTAATTCTTGCTATAGGAAGCTGCATGCCTGTCTGTATTGAGTTGAAAATAGATGGGTCCGAATACTATTGCAACAAGCCCTCTCCTGCTCTAGAATTTTACTGTCAAAGTGCTTTCACCCCTGGGCTCCCATTTGGCAGACATGGCATGGGAAAAAGCAGAAATTCCTGGACTGGAGGTCAAAACAACTGGGCTGTGATTAGGATACTGATGTAACATGAGCTGGTCACTCAAAGTGAATCACAGTGTTTACATTTAGGGAGTGAAAGCAGTTTGTGTGCTCTGTCTTGCTCATGGGGTTAATGTGAGAAGATCTAATAACATGCACAGAAATGTTTTGCACCAAGTAAAGCACTAGACAAATATAGATGATCATTGAAATGGATGCTGTTTCTTTTCCTCTTCACATAACCACACCTCCTTAGTGTTGGAGTTAAGCTTCGAGGCTGAGCCCCAACATTGCCTATTATACAGCAATAGGGGAAGAAACTTGGAGATCGAGTGTCTGGGTGAGAGGAGGTTGTGGAGAGGGATGGGACCTATAGTGCTCCCTGGTCTCCCTTGCAGACATCTTCCCACAGCCGGACCTGACTGATGATGGGCTGGCCCGGCCTGTATTGGCTGGAATTGTTGCTACCATTTGCTTCTTGGCAGCTGCCATCTTGTTCAGCACTCTGGCTGCTTGCTTTGTCAACAAGCAGCGCAAGCGCAAGCTCAAGCGAAAAAAAGGTAGGTGTCTGTCTCCTCCCCTTCTCTATGTGGCCCTGTTTCAAATGCTCCCCATCAGTAAGGATGGACCATTTGTAGCATCCTCCTTCAACCCAGTCTCTCCTCTTCCTTGGAATTTGGGAAACTGGTATGTGCTAATAGAGCTGCCAGTGTGGGACTTGATTTGAAAGAGAGGAGGGAAGCAGGTTACAGGGAAGATTGAAGGGAAGGCAGGGTCTGGTGGTGGGCATAGGCCTCTGAGCTGAACTTGAAGATGCAGTACAAACACAGTGCCTTCCCTTGTGTGGATCTGCATTGATACCAGGGTGTGGGATGCTGTGTTTTTGTGAATTCAGGACTCAGAGGGCTTTCTCCATTCATTTGCCCCTCTAGACCCTCCGCTCTCCATCACTCACTGCAGGAAGAGTCTTGAGTCTCCGTAAGTGTCTCGGCTGTTGTTGGTATGTGGGGAGGATGGGAAGCCTAGATGTAGGTGGACAGTTTGCCTTGCTTTGCCCCATTTCTGTGTTTCTTAGCTGTTGACTGATCTGCATGTTACTTTTAAGTTGTCCATAGAGATGAAGGGAGTGGTAGTGTAGATAATCCAAATCAATAGGTTATTTATTTCTCTTTAGCCTTGTGATGTACTTCTATAATTTTTTATCCCCTAACAGATTAGCCTAAATGATGTGTTATACTTAAGTTGGTATTAAAATGAGGTTGAATTTCTTGAACAACCTGGGAATGCAGTTGGAGGTGTGCTTAGACAGAGTGTGCCAAATATAGGGGTAGGCCAGAATAAAAGTAGCAATGTGGGTGTGCATTCCAAAAACGGACAATACATGTCTAGACAATTGAGAATTGGCCAGAGTATTTCTCACCAAAATATTCAGCCCATCTTTGCTCTGTTTCTTCGGTGTTGCCCTCCTGGGTGGTAGTGTGTTTTGTTAAGAGAATGAAAAGAAGCTGCAGGCTGGTATAAGCACCCTTACCCTGCAGGCTGGTGTAAGCACCCTAACCCTGCCCTTACTCTCCCTGCAGCTTGTCCTCTGGCAAGGTGAGTCCGGAGAGCATCCGCACACTTCGTGCTCCATCTGAGTCCTCCGATGACCAGGGCCAGCCCGCAGCCAAGAGGATGCTGAGTCCCACACGGGAGAAGGAGCTGTCCTTATACAAAAAGACCAAGAGGGCCATCAGCAGCAAGAAGTACAGTGTGGCCAAGGCTGAGGCAGAGGCTGAGGCCACGACCCCCATCGAGTTGATCAGCAGAGGCCCTGATGGCCGCTTTGTAATGGATCCCTCTGAGATAGAGCCTTCCATGAAAAGCAGACGCATTGAGGGCTTCCCCTTTGCAGAAGAGACAGACATGTACCCTGAGTTCCGTCAGTCTGACGAGGAGAATGAGGACCCGCTGGTGCCCACATCTGTGGCTGCCCTGAAGTCCCAGCTGACTCCCTTGTCTTCCAGCCAGGAGTCCTACCTGCCACCACCAGCATATAGCCCTCGGTTCCAGCCCCGTGGGCTGGAGGGCCCCAGTGGCCTGGGAGGTCGACTCCAGGCCACCGGCCAAACCAGGCCCCCTGCCCCCCGGCCCTTCCACCATGGCCAGTATTATGGGTATCTGAGCAGCAGCAGCCCTGGGGAGGTGGAACCACCACCCTTCTACATGCCAGAAGTGGGCAGCCCCCTGAGCTCAGTCATGTCGTCCCCACCCCTGCACACAGAGGGGCCATTTAGTCACCCAACCATCCCTGAGGAAAATGGAGAGAATGCTTCTAACAGCACGCTGCCCTTGACTCAAACCCCTACGGGAGGGCGCTCCCCTGAGCCCTGGGGCCGGCCAGAATTCCCCTTTGGGGGGCTGGATACCCCAGCCATGATGTTCCCCCACCAGCTGCACCCCTGTGATGTGGCCGAGAGTCTGCAGCCCAAGGCCTGCCTGCCCCGAGGACTGCCCCCCTCCTCCCTTCAGGTGCCCGCAGCCTACCCAGGCATCCTGTCTCTGGAGGCACCAAAGGGTTGGGCAGGCAAGTCACCAGGCAGGGGCCCTGTCCCAGTGCCGCCCGCCGCCAAGTGGCAGGACAGACCTATGCAACCTCTGGTGAGCCAAGGGCAGCTAAGACATACCAGCCAAGGTATGGGCATACCCGTGTTGCCTTACCCCGAGCCAGCTGAGCCCGGGGGGCACGGCAGCCCCAGCACATTTGGCCTGGACACCCGGTGGTATGAGCCCCGGCCTCGGCCCAGCCCCCGGCAGGCCCGGCGCACCGAGCCCAGTTTACATCAAGTGGTGCTACAGCCTTCCCGGCTCTCACCTCTGACCCAAAGTCCCCTCAGCTCCCGCACTGGCTCTCCAGAGCTCGCCGCCCGTGCCCGGCCTCGCCCGGGCCTCCTACAGCAGGCAGAGATGTCGGAGATCACCTTGCAGCCTCCAGCTGCAGTCAGCTTCTCTCGAAAGTCCACGCCATCCACGGGCTCCCCTTCCCAGAGCAGTCGCAGTGGGAGCCCCAGCTACCGGCCCGCCATGGGCTTCACCACTCTGGCCACAGGCTACCCCTCCCCACCGCCGGGCCCTGCCCCTGCGGCACCTGGGGACAACTTGGATGTGTTTGGACAGACACCTTCCCCTCGGAGGATGGGGGAGGAGTTGCTCCGACCAGAGCCCCCAACAACATTACCTACTTCAGGGTGAGTATGAGCTGCTGTCTCTTACCCACCTCACCTGGTCAACTTCCTCCCCACATGCCTCACCTTGCCCTCCACCTTTCCATCGCCCCAGTGACAGGGCTTGTGTGGACATGCTGCAGCATCCCTTTGGTAGGAGTTCTGACCGCGGCATTGGCAGGGTGTGGTCACTGGGGTGGGGTGGGATGGGCTTACCTGCCCAGGTATTCTACCAGGAGCTTAAGGGATCTTCTCCACCCAGCCCAGAGCTCGCAGGAGGCCCACAGCATACTGGGGAGTTTGGGGCAGGGGAGGGGAACATGGTGTAGGAGTGATTTCTGTGAGTAAGGCCCTTGAAGTCGAGGCCTTCCAAGTCCCTATGATCTTGACATTGGGTTGTGGTTCCCTGGAGTTGCCCAGAGACCTCCTGTATAGCCTCCTTCTCTTCCCTTGCCCCTCCTTCTTGCTAAGCAGGACTCCAGAGCCTGACTTCCTAGGACTACCAGGTCAAGGGATGCTTGTTCCCAAACTCCTGCCCATTAGTAGCCCTAGTGAGCGCCGGACTCCAGGCCCTGTCCACAGCCTCTACAGGAAGGGTGCATCCTGGAGGCTGGGAGAAAAACCTTAGGCCTTGTGTGCTGGGAGCCACATCCCCCATCCCCACCTGTGTGCCTCACAGGAAACTGCAGAGAGACAGACAGACAGACAAGCTCCCGCGATCAGCCCGCCTGAGAGAGCACACTCTAAACTGTAGCAGCTGGTATTCCAGGTACCAGAGTCAGCCTGGACATCTGTCCATACCTCTTCTTCTCTGTCTTTCTACCCTACCTTCCTCCTCCTCCTTCTCCTCACCCTTCCTTCCTTCTCTAGTCAGTCTCTGTCCACCTTTCTTTCGTTTCCATTGCCTTTGGGTTGATCCGACTTGCTCAGAAGAGCCTGCCATGACTCTGTAGTACCCCTTGATCTCCCCCATCCCCTTCCCTTTCTCCTGTCTCTTTCCCTCTCTCTCTCTCTTTCTCTCCCTCTGGTTCCGTCCTTTGGTCTTTCTTCTTGATGTAGCCGCCTGTGGAGGGGAGCAGAGTTCCAGAGGAGGCTGGCCTGGTGGTAGGGGCTGGTAGGTGGCTGGGGAAGAGGAGCCCGGCAACCTTCCCCTGCCCCCATTCCCTCCCACCCTCTCTGGTACCTGGAAATGCAAGCCCACCTCCCACCCTCAGTACCACTGCGGGGGCTCCTGGTGGGTGGGTGGAGAAGGGTGGAGAAGGTAGGGAGGTGGAGGAGAGCTCTGGCTAGGGCGTCCCGCCTCTGTCTGCAGGAGATGCTGTCGTCGCCCTGTCTGCTTTGTGCAGCCCGCTCACCTGCTTTGTTCCATCGTGCGTCTGGTTCTCCGTCTCTCTCCTCTCCTCCCTCACCCCATTCTCTGGCCTCGCCTGTGGGTCTCTGCTAGCTGTGCTTCCCCCTCCTCCCCTCTGGGTGTGCGTGGGTGGTTCCCCCTGGCCTGTGTTGGTAACTGCTTTGTTTCTGATTGATCTCAGCTATCTGGGCAGTGTTGTCGAGACAAGCCTCTCCTCAGCTCAATAGGTAAGGGAGCTCCTCGGGGGCGGGCGGGGGTGGGCAGGTGGACGGGGCTTTGGCAGGGCCATCGCTTCCTTGACAGGGGATCCAAACCACATTCCCTCACTGCCCATGGGGGGCAGCTGCCGCTCCTGGATTCCCATGGCTTCTGGGTTCCCCACATTGTGCTTCTCAGGCTGCTCCAGCTGTACAATGAGCTCTTCCCAGACACCCCTAGCTGCAGCTTGTAACCTCCCAGCCCATGTCTAGTCCCTCCCAGAGCCCCTGCAGTTGCTCCCTCTCAGACTCCCATCATCCTGCTGCCAACACATCTAGAACCTCTTCCCCAGCAGCCCGGGACCCTGCATGCACCCAAGGGACCCAGGATGCCCAAGATCTGCTTTGCATCTCCACCCTTGGGGACCTATCTGCACCCACATGAATATTTAGGACCTTCCCCTTACCCTCAAACCTCTGCCCTGTTTTCCCAGCAGCCTTAGGCTTAGTGTCCCTCTCTTCACCATCCAGCCTACAAAGGCTTGGATCTTCCCCTGGGGTTGCTGGTCCCTCACCCACTTCTTAGAATCATAATATTAGGTTATCTTAAGGAGCTCGAGTGTATGTTACCACTTGTCCCATACTCCTTGCATTTGCAGCCTGTTCTTGGTTGTTTTAAGACTGAAGTGTGACCTCAACCTTGGTCCAAATTGCTTTTCAAGGTCCCTGTAATTGCTATGCAGACCTCCAAGAGAAAGGGCCTTGGCAGGAGCTCCCTCCTCTAGGCATAAGGAAGTTGAGTTAGCAAGAGGGAAGAACAAGGGATCAGCACTGCAGCAGCCTGCCCTACATGGGTGACTCCTTTCTCTACCATCCTTCTGGGTGGAGGCCAAAAGAATATGGCCATTGTAGGGGGCCACTGAGTCTCTTCAACAGGCCCAGGACACTCCAGGCTCTCTCTCTCATGGTTACCTAAAAAGAAGCTTATTTTGGTCACGGATGACACTGACCATGCTTCTGAGAGCATGGCACTGCACTGAGCACCTGCATGGGAGGGAGAGAGTCTTTTATCTAAGTGCTTTTGGCTTCTCTAGATGAGAAGTAGTTATCATTTTCCACCTTGCAATGCCAAGAGAGGCTGATTTTTCTAATTCAGGACTCTTTAGGTCTTAAGAATGGCCTAACATAAAGAGGACTGCCTTGACATAGTTTTCGATCACCCGCAGCTAAACAACTGTCAGTAGCCAAGAGGCCCTGGAATTGTGTATGAGGTTACTAGTGTCATGCTGCAGTCCCCAGGACTGGAGGGAGGATGAGGACCAGCAGGCAACATTAATAAGCTCACCTGCTCCAGGATCCTCCCATGGCTTCCTGGTTAAATACTACAGAGGAGTGAGAGTGACTGGCCAAATTGCACCTTCCCACTCTTCCTTGTTGTCCCCCAGTTATGACTCTGTTGCCCTTGGGGTAGGTAGCTCTAGACTAGCTTTCACTCCAACTCCTGAAAAGTGCCTGGACTCCATTCTCATTGGTTACTTCTACTCCCCACTCCCTATTCTGTTGAACCTCTTTTTCCCTAGTGACCCCACCATGCCAGATCTGAGAGAACCCAGCTATCCTATCACTGTTGTGGCAAACCCAGAAACCAGGGGCAGCAATGAGGAACTTGTTTCTCTCTCGGGGTGGCCAGCATCTCCTGCCTAGGAGAACGAAATCCTCCCACATCCTCCGAGTTAGAACTTCATGGTGCTGGGCAACAGGAGCCTCTGCTCGCTCTCCTGCTTGCTGAGAGCCTCCCTGGGGCGCAGTTGCTGCTGGGGCCATGGGGAGATGACAGGCTCCTCTGTAGATGCTGTCTTCATGCTGCGCCTTTGCATGTTTTCCCCCTGGGTCTTGCTTGGAGAAGTTGTGACGCTTCTTGTCTACGTTCGTTCTCGCTGTTTCTTTCCCCTTCAATTTCTCTCCTATTCCTTCTTCCCGTGCCTGTTGTTGTCTCCCCCATCTCTCCTCTTTTCTTTCTCCCCCTTTTCTCCTCTTCCCAACTCCCATCTCAACATGTGGAGTTGTATTGTGTGGACCTGTCCTTGTGTGGATTGCTAGGAGCAGAGCTGTTCGCTCAGATGCTGGTAGCACCCCTGTGCTCACATCTTCATCTAACTCCCTTCCACCTTACTACCTGTTGTGACCTCAGTGGTGCAGGGGATTTGGAAGCAAGGGTGCATCTGCCTTTAATAGGTGAACATAGGAGGGAACCCCATTTGTTTATAAACCTCTCCTGAGTTTTGAGGTTCTGAGGCAGAGACTTGGTCTGTACCCTGTCCTTACTGAGAGGGACTATCTTGGGGTCAGGCTGGGTTGGTGCTGACCTGTACACTCCTGGCTGTCTGTGAGGCACTTGGAGAATGGACTCACCTTTTCTCTGGTCATAATGTGTACATGAGTAGATTTCCTCTGCCTCCCACCCATAGTATCTCACTGAGCAAGTGGAGTTTGTGTTCAGGCAGTGAAGAAGAGGAGGAAATTGCTCTTTAAACCACTGTTTCTGCCTGTTGACCGGGGGGTAACTGGGAACTGTGTTGTAATGGTTAGCTGATAGGGCATCCAGGGAAGGAAGTGTCCAGATGATTTTGATTTTTTTTCCCTGAAGTTTGTCTATTTTGAACCTGACTGCCTTGTTCCTTTGCTATCTTACTTAAGTAAAGATCCAAGCAGCTAGGACCTCTTTGTTAAATAAGCATGATTGGGGTTTTGTGTGCATCGTTAGAGAGAGAGAGAGAGAGAGAAAGAGAGAGAGAGAAGGAGGAAGGGAGAGGGAGAGGGAAAGAAGGAGGAGGAGGAGGGGAGTATTAAAATAGAATCTGGGCTGGGGTTGTGGCTCAGCGGTAGAGCGCTCACCTGGCATGTACGAGGAGACCCTGGGTTCGATCCTCAGCACCACATATAAATAAAAAATAAAGGTATTGTGTCAGCTACAATTAAAAAGTATTAAAAAAATTAGAATCCTAGCAATTTTTGGTAGTTCTGAACTTCAATAAACACTAAAATGCCATTGGGTCAGTAATTGAAATATATGGAAAAAGGGGAGACCCACTAAACTCCATAGGCTTAGGCTCATTTTTCAGTGGTATCCTTTACTTCCTGGAAGGAGAACTTCAGAGTTTGCAGCATTCTTATATGTTTAGAAGGATTTTGGCTGATTGGGGGGAAAATAGGGACCATAACTTCTTGGAGAGCCTGAGGTTAGGTTCTGTTGCAACAGGGTCTTTTATAGGTCAAGCACAGGTTTGCTTGATAGCTTTATTCTGGGGTTAGGAATGGAGTTGCCTAATCCCAGCTTCCTGTCCAAGATATCAGCACCAGAGGCTCCAAAACCAGAAGGGTATCAGTTGAGCTTGATATTAACAGGGGAAGATGATCACCCTTGCTAAAAAAGGGAGGCATTTTGATTTCAGAGGACTTCATGCTGTTGGTAAAGTCTGTTAGAACACATTTCATGTGTCTTTTCTGTAAAATTTACCAAAAATAGATCCATTTTTCCTGTCCCCCTTCCTTCCCACCTGTCCTGCTAGACACTTATTTTTTCCTCTGGCATTAAGCTAGTGTCCTGAGGTACCCAGGAGACTTTTGTCAGATTGCACTGAGTCAGGAGCTATATCAGGTGGGGAGCAAGTATCCTGAAAGGACTGGAGTCTGGCTGTTTCTCAAGAGGATATTTCTTTCTCTTTCTCACTGAATCATTACTGTTTGGGAATTTTTGCCTTGAAGACATAACTTCAGCCAGTTTTTCCCCATCTCCAGTCTGTCTTACCAATAGCACATTGGTGACTAGCAACTACTATATTACAGGGAAGAGTTACTTCTCAGGTGTGGTATGGAAGCAGTGTTCTCATTTTGTTGGAGCGTCTGTATCTATTTTTATTGGGGAAATAATTTGAAGAGTAATTTAGTCTAATACTAATGAATCTTGACTCTTATTTCGTGATACTGGATTATTGGATAAATTGCTCAATCTCTCTAAACTTCAGTTTCTCCATCTGAAATGTGAAGTTATCCCTTAGGGTAAAGATTAAAGACAATTATTGTAGACAATATAGAACAGGGCCTGGCATGGTAAGTGGTAAACAGATGCAGTGTGGTAAAAATGATGATAATAATAATAATATATTGATTATAATAACATCCCTCCTTCAAGCCTTCATCTGGCTTGAAGAATCCATAGGAATTTTCAGGGTGCCCTATACCAACTTCTCACCAATAGTCTGTATTCTGACCTCACTGAGAGTGACTAGCTTGTGGTCAGGCTGGGTTGGTGCTGACCTGTACACTCCTACCAGTCTGCTGGGCGCATGGAGAATGGATGCACTCACTTTTTCCCTGGTCTGAGTGTGTACGTGAGGGATTTCCTCTGTCTCCTATCTACAGTATCTCAGCAGACAAGTGAAGTTTGTATTCAGATAATGAATAGAGGAGGAAACTGCTTTTTATTTTGGGAAAGGGTTTCTCTAAATGGCCCAGACTGGCTTTGAACTTATGATCCTCCTGCCTCAGCCTCCAGAGTAGTTGGGACTATAGGTGGATACCACCATGTGTGCCAGAAACTGCTCTTTAAACCACTGCTTCTGCCCATTGACTGGGGGGTAACCCAGAACTGTGTCTAACTGTAGCTTACCCAGGATTATATTGGAGAACACTATTCTTGCCTATTGTGTGCCTCCTCAGACTGTATATTCCTCAGCTTTATGGTCTTTCTGAAGAAACTGCCCAAGACCAGGAGATGGAGATAACTGAACAGTTGGATTCACATCTTTGATTTTCCTTTTAGGCAGCATGAAGAAGCCTTGGTCAAGGCTGATAAGGGGATGAGGACAGTCTCCCAACCTCAGGAAGGCAGGTTCCCTCCTGCCCTAGCCATCCAAATTCCCTTCCAGCTGTTACTATGGTAGAAAGTCTCTCTGGGTAGACTCTGGGATTTGTAGAAAAGGAAGGAGTGGGGTATTGATCTATGGGGACTTGGGAAAAGACCCGACTTCTGATGTGAGTCAAACTACTACTATTTCATGTGACACCTGTGGGCTGCTTAGCACTACTGTCAGGAAGCTGTGGAGAGTCAAGAAAAAGTTGTCTCTTGACTTGAACTTTGAGGGGGCTTCTTGATACTTTATGTGCCCAAAGACTTCAGAATGGTGACATCCATCAAAGAAGATGGAGGCCACTTCATTGCCAATTACTGCGGCAGAGACCAGAGGCTTATCGACAATGAATCTGTAAGTTTCCTCTTCCCTGGTGCTCATAGATACATCTGATGTTGGGGAGACGGGTTTACAGTCTTTTCATTACCTCTCTCATTGTTTTTCTTTACTTTTTTTTTTTCTTCTTTTTAACTTCAGATGGCTTCCTGACCTTTGGGGACTTCTTTGGCCCTCCCAGTGTTATCTGTCTTTTGATTAGGATTTAAAAAAAACATGATTGTGATGCAGATGGGGGAGGGAGATGTGAAGATTGAGGAGGGGAAGAATGTGAGTCACCTCCGCTGCGCCATGGTCCTAAAATGTTTCTACTTCCTTGCTCGCGTGCTAATACCAGTGCTGTGGGAAGAAAGAGCATCTTATCTCGCTTTTCCCCTTTATTTCTCAGGCTCCAAGCTGGCTTCCTTTGAGAAGAAATGACATTGATAAATATGTCTTGATAAATACGTCTTCCAGATTTTCTTCAGTTACGACTTATGAAAATTCTCTCTACTATGCACAGATGGTCACACACTGCTCTCCTCTCAGTTCACTTGGATCTCCTTGATTACCTGGACTGCATAGGCTCTGGTTAAACAGTTGCCTATCCTTGCCAGGTAGTCAGTCCATCAAATAAATAACAAATTCCACCTCTTCCCCATACCTGGGGTGAAGAGACCTATGTACGTGGTTCCTCCCTCCTAACCTCAGTGTCTTTGTTAAATCTTAAAATGTAGAATTCACAGGATACTTATTACAGACAGTAAGGGCTTTGTGAAGCTGCAGATTTGAATACCCTGTCATAATCTACTTCTACTCTCTTCTGTTCTCTTATAAGATGAAGGAAATCAGCTTCATCTGCAGAGGGTCAACTAGATATTCCTGCTGAAAATGTTGCTTTGTGACCATTATTTTTTGCTATTTGCTGCAAGATTCTGGCTCAATATTGCAGACAGAGGGGAAGCTACCCAGTGCAGTTGGGTTTTATGGAACCTCCATCACACTGGGCATTGGGCTTCTTGTTTTGCCCTTCCATTTTCTAGAGATGGAGGTCAGTTAATTGGGATTAAGAGTTGCTCACCTTCTGCTTAAAACTGTCCTTTTACTTTTCAGCTAAAGGTCTTGATTGTGCTGATTTCTAGGAAATGTGGACGTTGAACCCACTTTTTCTCTGACATTTACTCATCCCAGCCTGAGTCATGTGTGATGGGGCTTATGATTAAAGTCTCTCTCTCTCCCTTTCCTAGGGTCTTCTGATGTTCTACAGGTTTCTTTCCTGAGATAGGCCACCTGGTGCTGGAACTTTCTACTGGGTTTTCTTCCTTTCAGGAGCAATAGAAAGGCAGGTGTCAAGGAACCATTGTGGATACCTCGGACTCTGTAGCCCTGGGCTCCATCCTTCTATGGGCCAGCTCTTTGGCTTTCTTCCAGCCCTCTTCCAAAGCTCCCTCATGTGGGAGCTGACCTGTACCTCTCTAATTGTCCCTTTCAGAACACTTCCACCTGCGTCGGGGAATGCTGCTGCACCTGAGAGGCTGGAGGCTCTGAAATACCAACGGATAAAGAAGCCCAAAAAGTCATCCAAGGGCTCTTCGAAGTCAAAGAAACGATCCGGTAAATGGTGGGAAGCACCTGCTCCTCTCTTTCCACCTTTTCTATTGTCACGAGGCTTGTCAGTTGGGTCCAGGATTCCAACCTTGGGTTTTCTCTAGAATCAAATTCGTTAGCTTCTCTTGTTCTTGGTTTAAAAAAATTTTTTTTTAATACTCATTTTTATGTGATGCTGAGGATTGTACCCAGTGCTTCACACATGCTAGCCAAGTGCTCTACCACTAAGCTACAGTACCTCGGTCCTCTTGGTTTCTTTTTAAACATTCATTTTCAAGTAATACACAAATGTAATTTTCATCTATAAAATGAGAAAGATAAGGTTCAAATCTGACTGCCCCCCTCACTCAATTAATTTCCTCTCACCTAGGAAACCACCACTCTATGTGTCTGCAGAGTATTTTCTGTGCATGTAGCTTTTGAACATATAGCTCATTGTTTTAAGGTGTTTTTGAATAACATAAATAGCACTGTATTTTGTTTTGCATTTTGTAGCATACTGTGCAAATATACCTTTTCCTTATGTATTTTTCCTCTAAAATTTCAAGTCTTCTAGTTTAACACAGGAGTAACGGTGCTTAGATTACATGTGGCATGGACCAGCCTCTACAGGTTGATCAAACTTTTCTCAGTTACATCAAGTAAAGTCTCATTATCATGTAAAAGGCACCTCCATTGAAATATGTCTAATGTTTATCCAACAGTGAAAGGTAGCTTCTAAAATAGCACAAAATGACTCAGTCCTCCTTCAGAAAAATTCCTTGAGATTTAGCAAAATACTGTTTCTACCAATGGTTAAGAATGTTGCTGTCAGGAAGAATGCTCAACAGTTTCTTTGCAGACCTTTGATCTATAGAGCAACTTCTTTCATAGATAAGATTATAGAAAAGTGTTACAAATGTGAAGCCATCTGAATCGTTAGGATATGGTGATTGATGGTCTATCCCTTAGCCTTGTGTGGTGCTGGTTTCCTATCAGTTTATAGATGGTCATACTGAGGTTAAAAAAAGAAAATGAATTTTCAAGGTTTGGGGGAGAAATTAGACCCCAAAGCTGAATTTGTGATCTGTCTAAACCCATCTTTTTTTTTTTTTTTGGTGTGTGTGTGTGTATGTGTGTATAGTCAAGTATCACCTAACAATAGGGACATATTCTAAGAAATTTGTCTTGAGGCAATTTTATCAAGTAAAACTGGGATGGCTAGGATATCACTAGGTGGTATCTTAAGGGACTATTGTTGTACATGTGGTTCACTGTTGGCCAAAATGTTGTTATGTAATACGTGATTGTAAGTTATAATAATAAACAAAATTTATTTTCTTATTGCAAAATAAGCCTCATCAGATTCTCTTGTTCTGATGATGGTGGACCTGGAACCTGCTCTATGTTGACAACTCTCATGTCTGTCCTTAGCTCAGGTCTCATCTGTAAAGTCAAATTTTGTGTTTCCAGTTGACTGTTGAACATGCACTTGGATGTTTTAGAAACTTTTATAATGTCCCATAGAGTTATTGATTATCCTTTCCAAATTAGCTCCTTCCCACTTCTTCCTCAGTTTAGTAAATGACATTGGCTTTTTACCTGGATTCTTCTTTTGCTCTCATGGCTTATGCCCAGTTCCTTTGGTAAGGTCTGTTGGCTCAACCTTTATAACATATCCTGAACCTGGCCAGTGTGTGCTGTATCTACTGCAAAAATTGCAGTCTGCATCCCTCTCCTCTCCTGCCTTGACTGTTGCAGTACCTTACATCTGGTTCTCCTGTCCTATCCTCACTCCTTGTGCTGCACATAGCAACCAGAGTGAGTGTTAGAGGACAGAACAGTTTTCTATTTTTCAGTGGTATGTGGGTACATACATGCACACATTTGCTTCTGGTTAAAACCTGTCAGAAGCCTACCCCTTGCAACCAGAACAGATCTCAATCTCCTTCAATACTCCTGTCAGTCTTCCTGGGCTGTGGAACATGTCACATTTGCTCTTAACTCAGAACTTTTGCACTGGCTGTTCCTTGTGATGGAATAATTTTCCTTTAGGTCTGTGGAAGTTTTATAATTGAAGACTCAATTCAAGTGTTAAACCATTAGGGAGCAGAAGCAGTGCCTCAGTTGTTTGTTATCACAGGAGTGCTTTATCTTTCATTGTTGTACTTATGGCATCTGAAAATTCTGTTTCTCTTTCTCCCAGCCCCCATACTGAAGTATAATCCTATAGAAAGCAGGCCTTTCCCATTATACCCAGTTCCTTTGGTAAGGTCTATTGGCTCAACCTTTATAACATATCCTGAACCTGGCCAGTGTGTGCTGTGTCTACTGCTAAAATTGCAGTCTGCATTCCCCTCCTCTCCTGCCTTGATTGGCCATGAGGCAGAAGAGTGCCCCTGGCAGTATAGGAAGGGTCCAGGCCTGAATCTATTGCAAATGATTAAAATCAGTGTAATGTTCATCACTGTT
The DNA here is from genome assembly GCF_001458135.2 of Marmota marmota marmota. NCBI lineage: Eukaryota > Metazoa > Chordata > Mammalia > Rodentia > Sciuridae > Marmota > Marmota marmota. The sequence continues at coordinate 10,738,782 of NW_026000243.1, read as the reverse complement.
TGAGGTAGATGCGAAAAATGTATTGTATCCCAGCCCATTCTTAGAATCCCTGATTCCTGGTTCCTACAATGATACCTGGTACCCTGTAGATAATGCCAAGGAAATATTTGCATATTGATTCATGAGATCTATGAATTTATAGAAGGAAAAATCATATCTATCCAACTTTTTTGACTCATTATAATGAATAAGGTCAGGTTGAGCAAGGTCAGGTTGGTTGTTGCCTTAGCAGTAAAGAAGGTGGTTTCTCTTTAATTCCGTCTCATCTCTAGTGATCCCTTTGTTTCACTATTAGAAACTTAGCATATATGTCCTCGCTAGTGCCAAAGGTGAGTGCATGAGGCTGCATTCTTCCTTTTCACGTCCTTTCTCTTTTCTTTGGTGTGTCTGTTTCCTTCTCTAGACGGTTCTGCCTCCCAGGCTCAGCAGCTTCCCAACTCTCAGGTTCTGTGGCCCGACGAAGCTGTCTGCCTCCGAAAGAAGAAGAGACACTCTCGTCCTGACCCTTTTGCCCGGCTCTCAGACTTGTGCCACCGCCAGCTTCCAGAAGACCAGACAGCAATCCTCAACAGTGTGGATCATGATGACCCAGGCCATGCCACTCTGCTATGACTCCACACCACTCTAAGTGTCCCAGGGCAGGGTCCTGGGCTGTGGGGGCAGGGAGGGACATCATGTGGGGCCTCATCCTCTGTCCACCAACACATGGCTCAGACCTTTGTCCTGTGTGCCCTCTCTCCTGCCACAGTGGGAGTCTTCCCCCAGATCCTGGCCAGTTGGTCTTGTCCACAGGACAGAGGGCTGGGGCAGACTTTCTGCCTGTGGGTCAAAGTCAGGGAGCAAGCTGGGGACAGAAGGGCATCTGTCTCCACCCACCTCTCCCTTGATTTTTCTCGCTTCTTCAATGTCTTTGAAAGTGAAGAAGAGGAAAACAATGGCTTTTACTGCTCTCTGCTTCTGTTTTAGTTTTTTTGAGTGCTGGGAGATGGCTAGACTTCCATACATCTTTCAAATTCCACATATATATAGATATAGATACAAATGCACATGTATGTAGTTGGTGGGTTTCTCTATGTGTATATATATGTACATTGAAGCAAAATGCTGTTTCTTTCTGTGGTCAATGAAAGAAGGAGGAGGGCAGTGGACAGCTGGGGTTTGTGAGCAGGGTTGGCTGTGAGCTGGCTGGGTGCCCTCATGTCTGTCTCGAGGGATTATTCTTGCTGAAACAGGATTCATGTCTCTCAGCTAAATTTACCATTGTTCTCTCTAACTTGCCCCAACCAGAACAGAAATGGGGCCCTGCCATGATTGCCAGCTGCCTGCTTTGCAGGTTTAGCAAACCGTTACCACTGAAATAAACACAAGCCTTTCTTGCTTGGTTGCCAGGTGAAGAAAGGGTGGCCAGGCACAAGGCCAGACTGGCATCTTCTTACCTTCCACAGTTTGGCCCATGTGACAGAAGTAGATGCTGCTTTGCAATGGCAGGCCCCGGTGTACAACCAAGCAATGGCAGGCCCTGGTGCACAAACCCGAGCTCACACAATCATGCATCAGCTGTTCCTTTTGGTCTAGCCAGGGCCAGGAGCCCTGCGGCCTAAGGTTCTCTCATTCTGGGGCCACCTGTGCAGAGCACCAAGCTGCCTCAGCTCTATTTATATCACTCTCCAGCTCTGCACTCTCTGGAGTGTTGCTCCATGGTGGCTGATTGGCTCCTCCTTTCCTATTGTAGGAGCTAATTCTCCAGATTGATTAATTGCCACTTGTGTAGTGCTGCCTGCGGCTCCTTTGCATACTTGCCACTTGTTTCCTGCCATCTCTGCTTTACCCTGGGGTCCCCCTCCACCCTGGGGACCCAAGCTCTAGTAGCATATCCTGAGGATGCCTCAGATAACTGTGTTCTGGGGTACTCTTTTCCAAGTACTCTTGAATAAAGCTTTTTGAGGCATAGGAATGGAGGTGAAACAGGGAGTAGGCAGGGATGTGGACCTTGGTCCTTCCTCTACCAAAATCTTATCATAGTTCAAACTAGCACCCAGAAGCTCTTTTGAGGCTATCTTCCTACTCAGATATCTCTTTCTCTTTCCATGAGATAACGGTGCTGCCCAAGAACAGAACAGAAGACCAAGAATGGGGCAGAGAGAGGAACTGTTCTCACTCTCCCCTCTTCTTGTATAGGAGGCTACCCTTTTGGCCTGGCCTAGAATAATGGAAATTGCTAGGAACCTTGAAGTATTTCCTTCTTGGTGCTATTGTCTTGGTAGGTGTGGGGACATTCACTTCTTCCCCAGTGACCTGCCTGGACATTGACCAAGTAAGTCAGAGCACTAGAAGGCTTCTGCTAGTCTCATTGCAGTTGCCAATGGCTTGGCCCAATGACCTAGGCAAGACATGGCCTCTGAGGGCTGGGAAGCTGGTCCTTTGTTGGAGCTTCCACTTTGGGGGATGGAATTTGCCTCTGTCAGCTAGGCCCTGGTGCTTCCTACTCTTTCCTAGTGAACTGGGGACCAACCCTTGAGGCTCTGCCATGTGAGCTACACCACAGCTACAGATCATTTATGGACAAGGGTGAAGAATGTGCAGCAGATGGTGTTGTATTGCTCTGGGACCTGGACCCTCAGCTAATGCATTCTGTGGGGCATTGGAGTCCACTTGACTACTGGGTAGCATCTCTAGCAAATTGGAAAAGTAGAGTTGTGTGCCTCTTTGCGTTTTTTTTCAGAGGTGGTGCTACCACTGCCACTGTGCCACATGGGCTGCTAACTAGAGCATCTCTCCCAGGATGTGTGGGGAGCAGACCTACCTGAAATATCAGTGTGGAATGTGGGGGCTTACAGCAGGTCAGTCTGTAGTCTTTGTCCCACCAGGCTGGCCAGCCAAGGTCCTGCAATGGAAGGTGATTGCCATGCATCAGGTCTGGAGAACTATGGGATAAATTAGGCCAACTTCTTAGCACCCTCCTGGGACTTCTAGTCCCTGAGGCCATCTGGGCCTTGAGGTTAGAAAAGAAGAGGAGAAGCTGGTATAGAAGGCTTTGCTTCTTTAGGATGTTATACAGGGCCAAGAGCCCAATGCTGTGGGCTGAGGTGTCTCTGCCTACAACTGGGCTTTCCAGGGGTCCTGTGCCAACAAAGGTGCTGACTCCCTTCTTTTCTTGCCTCTGCCAGTGCCCTTTACCTCAGCATATCAGACCAAATGGTGGGAGCTGTGTTTTCTGCTGGCCACTAGGTGGCAGCTGTGCTGTGGTGTCCTCAGGGCAGGGAAAAGACCCAAGGCCTACCTATTTCTCAGTGGCCTTGGACTCCTTCCAATGGAGGCTTCCTTCTTGTGACAGTGTCCTTGGAGGCCATCAGCCTTCCTGCATCCCTGGGAGCTATTTTAGTCTTTACTTGAAGGACTGCAAAGGAAATTGACAAAATATGGTCCTCTCTGTGTCCATGGGGTGGATGGCCAAGGTGTCACACTACATGCTGGGTATGGGCACATGTGTAATAGTCCAGTTGGGAACATATGGATGCTGGGGGTGTTTCCACTTTTGGGAACCAATGCTCTTTGCACTCTGCCTTTGAACACAGCAATGACCACTCTTAAGTTTTCTAGTACTTTCCCCCTCCACTCTGTGGGAGATCACATGTCTTCCAAACCCCTTTAGGATCTGGTAGCCTCTCAGTAGAAGTAACTCAGATAAAAACCTATTCCTGTAGCTCAGATTTTTGTCGGCCTCTTCCTTCTGCATCTTGACTGGCAACAGTGGCTGTTTCACCATTTGGTGATCCGCAGAGCAGGAAGAGGATAAAGTGGCTCTTTAAGAGACATGAGAGACTGCAATTTGTTTTAGGGAAAGCGAGCAATAAGAAGGAGAAGGTGGATCCTGTTTCTTGGTTTGATGGATGGCCACCAGTGGAATCTGGTGTGGATTGTCAGTGTGGCCCCAGCAACTGGGAGTGGACCCTGCCTGTTGGCCAACTTATCTTCATAGCAACTTCCCTTGAGAGACTGGGGATGGGAGAGGCCTTCTCAGATTCTACTTTCTCAACAGGAAGGATGCCTTTATTCCAAAGGGCTGACAGGGTCTGCACCCTTCTATGAGGAAGGGTTTGGGTCACATGATCATGTCCTTGGGGGAAGGATCCAGAGGGGTGGATAGGGGTAAGTACTTGTTGATCTTTTTCCATGTACTCTGTCATTATTTTTGATTTGCAATCTAAAATATTTGGGGTTGAACAGATTTCAGTTATTTATTCTCCTGATATTTTCGTGCATAAGATACTCAGTAAGGTAAATTCAGATGTGGAATTTTCTTTTTTTTCCTACAAGGTTGACAAACAGTAGCTTCAGGAGAGAAACAGATGTCACAGAGCATCATGGTATCTTTGCTACTGCCTAGAATTTGAATCCAGAGCTGAGATGTCTGTGGCTGGGGCTGTTTCTTTCAGTTTTGTTAGCAAAAGCCTTTTGGGGTTCGGGGGTGGGCTGAGGGAAGAATTGTAGTTAAGTACATTTTATTAATATGTAGAAAACCCTAGGAAAAGAAAAGCTAATGGTTACTCTTGGGCTTGCTTTGCTTGCATGTAAAGGAGCTTTGGGGGCACGGCAGGGATTTGGGGGAAGCAGTGGGAAGAAGTCAAAGGGCAGTGATGACTGGGAACATAGGGAAGCTCTTGGATGCTCTCAGTGAGAACCATGAGCATTGCCAGTAGTGCTCCTGGGGTCAGTCCTACCTTTTGTGTCTTCTCCAAAATAAAGTCAGAAGCAAACTCCAGTAAGACAGAGATTCAGAGCCCTACATGGCTGCATTTGTGGAGTATTTGGGAGGTGTTTTGATGATCAGTTCTATGCTGAGTATGGTAATGATGGTGCAGGGGGACTCTAGGAAGGGTAGTTGGAGAGGTGGAGTATGGAGAAGAAACCCTGATCCTTTGCCAGGTATATGTGAGGCTGGAAGGAAACAGAATGTTAGATTAGTCTGGAAGTAGGGAGTGAGGATCCAGGGATTGTAAACCCCAAAGCAGGGGACATCGAGCCTTACCATTCTCTTTGGGGCATGTGATAACTTAGTTACAAATAATAGAGTAGTGTACACATTCCAAGAAAAAACAGTGCCTGCCTGGTAGGGGACAGGCTGAGGAGTGGTAGCAGTGAAGAGCCCGAGAGGCAGGATCAGTGGGGGAGGGGTATTAGCCACTGAGAGCAGATTGTGGGTAGGGGCTGGCACGCAGGCTCAGACTGGGTCTTGCTCTTAGCTGAACTTCTTTGCTTCTTCCAAAATTAGCCTCTAACACTAAGTGCCCATGTATGAACATCTTCACCATCTACTTCAGCTTTATCTGTTGGTTTTCAGGTTTCCTCAGGTCTAAAGCTAGGAGGGTTCCTTGAAATGCTCCTTCTATCACTAGCTCTTGGTCAGCAGAGAAGGAAGGATCCTTTTTATGAGCTTTGTGTGTTTGCTCTCATAAGAAGTGGTCGGTTGCTTTTCCTCCTCATTCATTATTTAAAAATGTTCACAAGACTTTGGAGATGACGGTAGAAGAGGAATGGGGCCTGGCATCCATATTTGTCATCCTTTCTTCTTGAGGTCTAGGAAATTACTTCAGGTCACGAAGCTACACAGTGGCTTCATGCCTAGTCTTCACTTTGTCTTTTGATAAGTTAAAAAGTCACTAGTTTGGCTGAGGTGAGTAGATGAGAATGTTTCACCTGTAATCAGAGACCAGCCAATCTTCTCTCCTCCTTAATGTCTCCAACTCTGCTTCCTTTTGGATCAAGAGGCAGAATTTAAAATCTCTTCTTTAGAAGAAATCTATAAACCAAGGATCAAAGCCCAGATTGGAATTTAGCATTCATACCAACTTAAAGTTTAAATAGGGGTGTCTCTTACTACCCCCTCCCTCTGACCCATAGTGAATCTGCACAGGTCCAGAGCCTTATTTCTGGACCCCTATCTATACTTTCAAATAAGTCTTTCAGGAGTAAATAAAACATTCCCACCAGATGTTTTGTGCATTTAATTGTGGAGAAGGTAATTTTTTTCATGATCTTTTTTTAAGTTGATAGAAAAATTCCCCATAAATTAAGCCTGGACCGAAGCAATCCATAGTTCTGTGTAGGATAAGGAAAATTAAGCATTAGTGAAATATTGTTAATGGCTGGCATGGCTTAGGGGAAGAAGAGTCAGGATATCTCAATTACTAAGTACTTTGGTAGAATAGCAAATGGTCATTGAAATCACTTGGACATTCTCTTCTGTAGTGGGTCAGTGGCAGTAGTTGGGATTCTGAAGAGAGCTGATGACATAGTTGTCTGATTTGGACCACTTGCTGGGAAAGCTAGTTTGAGAAATTCAACTAGTGTGGTACAATTTCTCAGGTCCCATCCTTGGTCTTTTGGTTGTCTACCTTTTTCATCCTACTTAATGGTGACATGAATGACTATCCAGCCTGTTTTTCTTCAGGGTCTTGAAGAAATGTTCCCTACCAATCCCATCTCCTCCTGGTACTAGATTTCTTGGATTTATTTTAGGAACTAGGGCAAACTGTCCCTCTCTACCTCTTATACACATCAATTAGGTTCCCTTTCCTTCTGTCCCCCACTTCTATGTGGCTCCAGGGATCTTGAAATTGTGCATGGTTTATGATAGGGAGGTGGTTGGGTGGGGAAAGGAATTGGGGAGGGCACAGGGGTTGGGCTGGGGAGGGGAATTTGCATTTGCAGCCTTAGAAATACTGCAAGCATGCTTTTGGGCACCATGTGGGATCTTCACATAAGTAGATGGTAGGGGCAAATGCTTGATGCTCCTCATTCTGGTGATGAGGGCATAGGGGCATTTTGCTTCTTTTTGACTTAGGGACTTATGGAACCTTTTATCTGATGGAGGGGAATGAATGGTCATCTTGCTATCCGTGGAAGGGAAACTGTCAATCATTCTATCAGTGAATATTTATAGTGACTTCCATGAACAATGATAAGCCTGTCATGAGTTGACATTGTCCTGACTAGGTCAGAGAAGTTGGATTACCTCACCTGTCTCTCTGCAGGTACCAGGTTATCTTCCTGTTCTCTATTTCAGTGTTCCTTTCCTGGATTCAGGAAGTAAGTGTGATGGGGTGTGCAATGATTGTGTGGTGTGTATGAGTGTGTAGTGTATACATGGTATCTATATGTTCGATGTGTGTTTGTGGCATGTATGGTATCTGTAAGTGTGTTGTATATATGTGTATATAGTATGGTGTGGGTGATATGGGATGTGTGTGTGGTGCATGTATGTATGCATGTCGTATGTGTGTGTAATAGATTTATAGAAACACACTGCTTTGCCTGAGTAGCATCAGGCCTAGGAGACACTCTTTTTGGTTGGCTTTTTCTTTGCTAGACAACTTTTATTTTGGGTAGGAGGGTCAAATTAGTAATACACTATCTTAAGTGTATTTTTTATGGAGATTGTATATAAAATTATATAAATATATAAAACTTGTTCTATTTTAAGGAGAGAGGGGAGCTTACGTGGGGGGGTGGGCAAGAATCAGATGCAATAGTGGTGACTAACAGTGGAAACTTCAGGCAAGTGGTCCATGTGGGGAGTTGGGAGTGGGTGGGCAAGAAATGCAAGCTGGGCAGGATGAGTGGGGACTCATGCCCTCTGCACACATATATAAATATGAAGAAAACCTATATAAAGTATATCTGTCTATCTTATCTACATATCTATATACCTATATGCAGTCATAGTTTGCTTTATTTTTGTACCTGTGCTTAGAGATGCTTTGAGCAGTATCACTATCCCCAGGTGGTCTGGGGTACTAGCTCATGCCTGATGACACCTCTTCTCCATCTTTCCTGAGATACACTGTCTGTTCAGAGTTTCTTGGGTCTCTCTGATGGAAATATGTATTTGTGAAACAAACTTTAAAATAACAAAACAAAGAACTCTCAGAAAGGACAGGTGAGTTGACAGTTGTAGGATATATTAGATCTAATAGCTGTAGGGAATCCAGATCCACATGTCTCTTGCTACTGGAGGGGACACTGATTTGAACTATTTGAAAGGGGTGTTTGATATATAGTAAGAATGATGGAGAGTTGGAAACTGTGATTCCATTCCTGTGTGGCTATGGGTTGGTACCCAGTTCCATGGAAGGAATTCAGCTTAGTAGATTGGAAAGTGGGAGTTTGAGATTATCTAGGGACTTAGAGTTAACACCTGTTTCAGTTTATAGCACCTGGGCTTAGCAGTTCTTGGAGGGTATGGTGGTAAGAGAGATTGTGAGGCTGACAGCTTGGGCTCAGTCTTGATGAAGAGACACCCTGATAATTATTGCTATAGATTCTTGGAACAAGTGTGAATGTGATTATCTAGTATAAATATGTCATCTCTCCTGTTTTCATTTATTTTTAATTGGAAAATAAAGTGCCATTGGAAATGGGGTGCTCCAATCCTAGGACAAGTGGAGGATCAGGAATGGGAGATTAATTTGGGGCAAAACTGGAAAGATGGGTCCTAGGAGGATCTCCTTCTGCACTCAGCCTGGGACTTAAAAAACTGAACAGTGTTTTTGAAAGACTATGATCAAGAATGGAGCAGGAGTTCGTTTGTGTTTGAATAGGAAACTGTGTGACCTGAAGAATACCTCTTTGAGAATGCAAGACCTCACACACCCTGCAAGGCCATATGTCTTGTAATCACTGCCAGCATCTCCTAGGTGCTTGCTCGTCCATCTGACTTGCCAAGAACTCACAGGGATGTGTTTGAAGCTGGTGCAGTGCCAGATGGTGCATGCAGCCAGGAGAGACTCAACTGCAATCTCTCAGCTCTTACTCCTGCTTGTCACTCAAAAAGGGCAATACTAACCCCTCTTTCTCAACCAAATGTTATGCTATCTAAGAGCTCTGTCTATGGAGTTTGATCATTAGAGGAATTCAAATGCCTCCACCATGGGAAAGGCTCTTTATTTACTTGGGGGTATTATGGGAAGAGTGGGTTGGTGAGAAGCTTGAGTCTAAATCCTGATCCTAGACCTTATGTGACCCTGTCATTCATGAGGGCATTGTTCTTGGCTTTCCGGGGTTATCTGCTCAAAATACTTCCTGTTTTTCAAAGATACTGCAGGAAAATTGGCTCTCTCCAATAATATTGGAAGGGCTCTGATACTGGGTCCATCTTTGCAGGTGACCAGTCCTTCCTGTAATCTCCTCAGGAGGCTTAAGGAGTACACAGCAAGATGTTTCTTGTAAGATTTTTCTGGGAGGTTGAGCAAGTGGAAGAGCAGCAAATTCTATGTCCCTTCGCAGGTTGCAACCTCTCCTGAGCTACCAAAGAAGGATTTCCATTACTATTCTTTTGGCTCTTAGAGCCCACCTCTTCTTCTCTATAGACTCTCTCCTACTTGTGGTTGTATGTCACCAGCAGAGTCAATCACTTCAGCTCACGAGCACCTTAGAGGGCTCATACTCCATGAGGCCCCAGGGCTCCTACAATACTCTGCTCTTTCTACATTGAGCCAAATGCTTGATCCTTAGAAACCTCAGTAGCACCAAGGTACATGAGATTGGGAGTCTGTACATTTCCATCCCATTCCTCAATGTCAACTAGGACCCTTCATTTTGGGGAAAATAGAGAAGATAATTGCAATTTTAGAGCCTGGAGAGAATGTGTTACCTATGTCCTTTCCTTGACACAGCCCTCAGCAAGATGGTGCAAGGGGTGGGCATTAGAGAAGAAAAGACTGCTAAGTACAGTATCAATCTCCCGTTTCTTGGAACAAAGGGGATTGAGATCTGATTATATATGGAGTAAGCAGGATGTCTTGTCTTTGAACCCCTCAGTTAATTGGAATGGTAGGTGGGAGAGGTGCTCTGATGAGGCCTTTGAGACCTACAGCTGCTTTCAGGACTCTGAGTTCCTCCATGTGCTTGTGACTTTCTTCTTGGTCCCCAGGATACAGAAGGGATACTGAATTTTGGTGCTTTCTCTTTGAGAAGGAGGTGGGGAAAAATCTTTATAGAGTTGTAGTTTTGCTACCTCTGTCTACTGTGTGGAATAAGACTGTGGAGTAGACTGCTGAGAATTGCTGTCCCAAGGACCAGGGTGGAATCTGTCTTCGCATTGTCATCAACCAGGAGCTTGGAGAAGAGGGGCTTGTCCATTTCTCCTTGGCTTTGGCTGGGCCCTCCCACTCCTCTTTGTTCATATTGAACCACTTTGGGCAATATCAGTGTACGATGTGGAAGAACAGGTGAGCCTACACATGGCTCACTTTCTCTCCATGAGGAATTCATCATGATACTGGAATGTGTGGGGTCTCTCCTGTTTAGTAAACTACTAATGGTGAATCCAGGGACTGGGAAGGGTAGCTTTATGGAAGATCTTCATGCTAAAATTTTTAGACTGAGGTGTTAGATGGGGAAATGGTTGATCTAACACTCCATTTACTAAGTTCATATACATCAGTATAAGAAAGTTTTAAAGCTCCATTCAGATTTTGTTTTCTGTCTGCCATTTGTGGGACCAGAGATTGAAGGTGTGGATGGGGTTCACTTTCCCTGGTTGCTTGTTCTTGTCCAACTTGTTGACATGAAGGGGCTACATCCTGCTTCTTGTCAGTAACTGTTGGCCTCTTTTATCATCAACTTTATCTCTTCCACCAGGAAGGACTGTATCATCTGGATATATTTCTTACATTGCATACCTGGAGGTCATTTTGATGTGAATTTCTTTCCTCCTGTCACCCTGTGGTCTATAGACACAGAGGGTGGGGGTGAAGAGATGGTGTGGAGGAAGGAGCTCCCAATGCTTCTTCCCCAAGACCCCTTACCAACTCCATACCTCCAGATGCTTGGCAGCCTCTTGCTTTTATTTCTTCTTTTCTAACAAGTCTGGAAAAGACTATTGGTTTCGTCATGAGATTTCTTGCTCTCATTTCGAACTTTTATTCCTTGCTCAACTTTTTTTGGGGGTTCTCCCATCCATGCCAGATCTTCTTGTAAAGACCATTCAAACCTCATTTTCATTTCTTGAATGTTGAGTATTACAACATCACTGCGCTAGGGTGCTTTTTGGTGCTGTTCCTGAAGATGCCAGCTGGACAGAACTGCTTTTGTCCTACTGGTCCCTTAGATCTTGCTGTATTTTATCTTCTATGAGTTTTTTTTTTTCCTCTAGGGATTTGGGGTGGGAGATTTAGGGGCGGCATTTGTGTTCTCTCTCTTTATGTCTTCTCTGTATGTATGGATTGGTTAAAGTCAGTTACCATGGGCAGCTGACTTTGTGATATTGGTTGGCTGACTTTGGTTCCAAATTAAAGACAAACCAACAAATTGTACAGCTGTGCACAGAACACCTCTCTGTGTGAATTTGATGGCAACTAGAGGCTTACTTTTTGAACTTCAGGTATGTAACTCAAAAGTAAATAAAAACTATTTTTTCAGTAAGCTTTTTTTTTTCTTCTAAAAGATAACATAGAAATCAAACTATAAGAACATTAAATCGGTGCTGTACCAAAGCCTTATTCAAACATATTCTACACTCTGTATAACCTGTCTCTGGGGAGCTCCCTGCTCCATCACCCTGTTCTCAAAAGCCTGGGAATGCCAGCATGTGCCAAGCCTGGGGCTGCGTCTTAGGGACCTGTGAGCCAAGGGGTCCCCTGGGAGTAGAAGATGATGGTAAAGATGGGGTACTATTCTATTGAGCAAATGCTGAAAGAGAACCAGGCATTTGTGTGTGTGTGGAGTGCATGTGCACATGTGTGTGTATGTGTGTGAATATGTGTGTGTGTGTGTGTGTGTGTGTAAGATTACAGGTGCATGATGCCAAAGTGAATGTGCTAACTGGGGGCTTGAAAGGGAGACCCAGGTTGGCCCTGGAAATGGGGCAGTTGTGGGAACGAAGGGGGACATGCTCTCTTCTGTTTCCCACATCCTTCCCTTTTTTCTCGGTCAGGGAGTGGAGGTGTATTAGAAATAGCTACACTCTCAAACAGGTGCTTTTTCCTCAAAATATTCAAACTCTAAGCATTTATAAAGGGCCCATCCTAGGGGCAGGTACCTCTAGCCACCAAATCACAGACATCCAAGACTAGAAGGAACCTTTCTTCTCCCTAACCCTTGCTTGGTTTCTTGGGGAAGAAAGTTGCTCCAACAGGATGCCTGCACCTTCTGTTCCTTGACCTGGGGCCTATTGTAGCTGCCACCTCTCTCTAGGCTGCCATTTGGCTGTCCTACTCCTTTCCAACCCACTGAGAAGACCCCACTGGAGATGACCCATAAGCCACACCTGCTCCATGGCCCTAAGCAATAATTCCTGCTCTGGCTACCAATGACAGTGATTCCTTTGGCCTTAGACTTGCCAGTTAAAGGTAATACCCAAACTCAAGTAGGGAGAGAATTAAAGTCTGCCTTAGTTCAGGCTGTCATGCCAGGCTCCACTAGCTGGTATTTTCAGGCTTGCTGAATACTATCCAACTCATTGCCAGTAACACTGCATGTTCATATCCTGAATTAAAAGTCAAAATGAGCAAACAAGTACATAAGCAAACAAACAAAAGGGGAGAGAAGAAAAAGCCACATCAAATGACCAGATGTGTAGCCAGTGAAGGTAGCCCTGGGAGTGTTGCAAGTTAAACTGATTAAAAGAAGTTTAGTATTTAATTGCTCCTCATGTAACATTACTCTGCTTCAGAAATGTTTTGTATTTTGATATAAATAAACATTTGCTAAAAAAATTCATTTTCTAATTATTGTTTGTACCTAGGAAGTATTTTCTGATGTTACCTGATTTCACTGCTGGTCCTAGGTCTCCCTAATCAACCCTTTGTAAACTCATAGCTGAACAATGATTCTGAGAAGATTTAAGGCTTAGAGTTAAAGTAGGTATTCTTCATTCATTGCACAAATATATGCTGAGAATATATGCTGAGGGTATATTATGTGTGAATCACTGAAATGTTCTCTTGGGATCCACCAGTAAAGAAAATCGACAAAGTTCCTGTTCTTAGAGGATTTATATTCTAATGGCAGGGGTAACAGGTAATAAATGATTATTGCAACAAGAAAATTACATACAATGCAATAAGGTGGTCAGTCTTTTGAAAAAGAAAGAAATCCAATTGGATCCGGAGCAACTGATGTCTAGGAGGAGGGAGTTGATTGGAGGCGAAACAGGAGTGATCGGAGTGGGATTCACCAGGAAGGTAGTACTTGAGCAAGAACTGCAAGGGGATAACCAATTTTAGTGTTGAAGGTATATTTTATAAACCTCTTTACTTTGTAGCCTTTTTACAATGCCTGAAATCTTTTCTGACTCTGCAATGATGTGATGAAGTCATTTTCTGATTTGACTCCACCTTTGTCTAAATGAGTCCTCCAATAGAAAAATTTCATATGCTTTGAGTCAAGGTCAAGTGACTTCTTGCCATTGAACTGTGTCTTTTCCTTCACTTGAAGGGATTAGCAGCTTTCACCATTTTATTCTCCAGGGTGGTGTGGTATAGTCGCCTGTCTTAATTGAAATCCTTTCCTTCCCTGACCACATCATCATTCTCATTTGTTAACTTCCTATCTTCTGTCTAGGCACTACCCCCAGGCTATCAACTCTGACTATGCTTACTTCTCATTTTATTTGGGATTTTGTTGGAGGGGAAATATACTGAAATATGATCTTTTTATGCCTGTTGTTCCAAGTGAAGAAAACAAACAATCAAAAAATAAGTCCATCTACAAATTTTATAACATCTGTTATGGTTAAAAAGTCTGCATATAAAATCCCCTAGAAACTGTCAGGTGGAGATGTTATACCCTGAGAACCTTCTAGAATTCATTCAGCTTTCCTCTGCTTCAATTGGCAGTCACAGTTCTCATTCTTAACTCATTTCCAGTTCTTCTTTCCTCTGTCTTTTAATATCCAGGTCATAATGAAAATACATATTTTTTTGTTTCTTATATATTTTGATCTTTTTTTTTTTAAGAACTTAATTTTTTTTTAATACTTATTTTTTTTTTAGTTTTCGGCGGACACAACACCTTTGTTTGTATGTGATGCTGAGGATCGAACCCGGGCCGCACGCATGCCAGGCCAGCGCGCCACCGCTTGAGCCACATCCCAGCCCCTATATTTTGATCTTAAATTTTTTGTATTTCTTTTTAAATTTTTTTTTCTTTTTTAGATGTATGTGACAGTAAAGTGAATTTTGACATATACATACATGGAGTATAATTTATTCTAATTAGGATTCTATTTTTAATTTTTAAAAGCTGATACATGGAGTGATTTGCTGCCTCCCTTTTATACAAATGAACACGGCCAACATTGCCAAACCCATCTTATGAACGTGAAGTCCTGAGTTTCACCCACATCAGGTTGTGAACCCCTGGGTCCTCCCAGGGAATAGGTCTTTTACAGGTGAGGTTGTTGACTTCGATACCCGCCCCCCACCTTTTTTTAATATTTGCAAGCTCCGAGGCAAAGCAAAATATAAATAATTAATAAATAAATAAAAAGGAGTGAGATAAAATAAATTTTTAAGGAGGACCTTCTGTGTTAAATTGTGATATTTAAAGAATTTTAGCCTTTTTTTTTTTTGGTACCAGGGATTGAAACCAGGGGTGCTTTACCACTGAGCAACTTCCCTCTAGCCCTTTTTATTTTTTATTTTGAGACAAGGTCTTGCTAAGTTACCTAAGGCCTCACTAAGTTGCTGATACTGGCTTTTAACTTGAGATCCTCCTGCCTCTGCCTCCTGAACTGCTGGGATTACAGGACTGCACCACTGTGCCTGGCTGAAATTTAGTGTGTTTTAAAATTTGGTTCTAACTTCATGTTGACAAAGTATTTCATAGTTTACATAGTTTACATGTTTATTTTATTGGCACTGAGAGTAATTTTATGTGTTAAGTAAAATACTTAGTGGGAATATTTGGTGGGAACCAGTAAGTGAGCTAATCGATGGCTCTTCCTTTCCTTTCCTTTCCTCCTTGCTCCCTCCCTCCATCTTTCCCTCCTTTCCTTTCCTACTCTTGTTCCACAAAGGCTTTAAGGTACCAAGAAGTTGCCTAGAAAGTAAAAATGAGGCCTCACCACTTTCCCCCTTAGAATTCCTTTCATAAGGACATGGCATAGTCCCCAGGATTCCTGTACTCCCCCAAGTGAAGTCATATAATCCCTTGGAAATCACTGAGCAGTGCAATACATTTATTAGTGAAGATTCAGATAAATTACTGTGATGAAGAAAGAAGGGCTGTTGGGAGCCCACGTTACAGCAAACCTTATAGGCTATATATAAACCTCAGGACAACTGATTTTGCAGGTCAAGACCCCTTGCTTTTAGGTTTGTTGAGGTACCCAAGTCAGTCCTACAGATTAGCCAAAGTCTTTTTTTGTGTGTTCCTAATCTCCCTTTTTGGGCCCTCTTTCCATGGAACCCTTTTTCTCCATGGCCAGGGGCCGAGGACCTTTGACTACGAACCTAGTGCGCAAGAGGAATTTTTAGATGCTCTAGTTATTTCATCAGTGGGGGGCATGAGCAGGACCCTGAGGTCCCAGCTTCTTTGTCCTGTTGCTAAGAACAGTGCTTTCCCCTGACTCCTCAGTCCATGTGCATAAACCATCTGCCTTTACTAGGGCTTACTTCTGTTCCCTCCCAGGGAAGAAATCCATGTCCTTGTTCTACCATTTAGTCAGGGATGAACCTGGGGACAGCACTTAACTATTCTGAGGGAACTCTGGAGGAGGAGGCCAGTATCCTCCAGAAACAGTGACAGGGAGGAGTACCTTCTTTGTGTTTGTATATCCTCTCAAACACCAAGGAGCAAGCTCTGTGGGACTCCCATAGCAGCTCCAGGTTGAGATACCACGTTCTGCAGCTCAGTGGCAGCCATTCCAAGAAGGGGCATGCCACTTTCCCCTTCTCACTGGCAACTCCAATCTCTAAAAGCGATTATGTTAGAGCTGTTATTTCACTTGGTTTTGAGGAGAAAGGACTTAGTTTCCACCAACAAAGGGAAGGATGGAAACACCTCCTAGCATTTATAGGTGCTCTTCATGAGGCCAGAGAGTCTGGATTTCAAACCTCCCTTTCATCTCCCTCTCTAGCTCTATCTTACCAGCCATAGAAATGGTGAGGTGGTGCAGAGCCAACTGCAATTCCTCTTGGGAAGCTGTGCTGGAGGCAACCAGCTTTCTTGAGGAGAGGTACTTAGCTCCTGTGTGTCCTCAGTTTGGGGCATTTGTCACGGGCCATAGGAAGTATCTCTTAACACTGTTTTCCTTGCTCATTGTATGTCCACTTTACTAGTGTGTGAACTCTTTGGAGGTGGGTGCCTCCAAGGAGTTATTTAAGTCCCAGTTGCTAGTAGAGTGTGATAGGTCCCGAAAGAAAAACTTAAAATACATTTATCAAAAGGATAAATGACTGTTCAGAAAAAATATCTTTGATATTCGACATCATTTAACTTGGAGGTCGTCTGTGCCCTTGGTAAAAACAACTTCTGTGGAATGATGGAAGCAGAAACCAAATCAGGGTGAAGCAAAGAGAAGAAAATGAGTGATTAGAGAGATAAGGTTATATGGACAACACTTTTGAGAAGCCTAGTGTTTTAAAATGGAATATTTAATAGAACATTTAAGGTATAGCAAGGCCAACAGATAAAAAGACAAATTATCTTTGGAAAGGTAGTTACAGTTCCTGAGAGAAGGGACATGCCATGGCATGTCAAGCCATGCCAAGCCATGGGGGCCACAAAGGGCAACTGTACAGTTGGTTAGGAGACGGAGAGAGAGAGAGAAGGAAAATATGGACAAGAGAATTTACTGTAGTTTCTATGGGAAGGAATGTATGATGCCAGGTAAGAAGATTTAGTTATTGGCTAGTTTCAATAACTGCAGTGGGTTGTTGGGCATAGGGATCCCTGTAGTCTGGTGTTTGGCTCTGAATTGACTAGGGCAGGTGGATAGTGGCTCAGCAGGTGAGATCCTCATAGAGCAGGAGGTAAAGGTATGACCTTTGCATTTAAAAATTACATTCATAGATGTGTTTTTTACTCTTTCTAGGAATTGGCTAGCTTTGGGAGGTCAATCCCTCCAGGGTCAGCAAGGCTCACATGTCAAATCTTAGGAATACGGGAAATAAAGACAAGGTTAACATATTTATTAGCAAATGGGTGCAGAGACATGGATGGTAGCCAGTGAAAGCATGTGCCCAGAGGATGGGCATCATTTATTTTTTAGTTAGATGACATTAAAGCATATATATATATTTTTTTTGCTTCCAAAATCATCCAATAGAAGAAGTGACTGATGATACCAGAAAAACGTTGACTCAAAGAGCATGGTCACTCATGCAGTGAGAGTGAAGGGACCACACCGCATATGGATGTATTGCCCAGAAGGAAGAAGAGTCTGTGATGTCATGAGAATTGGAGAGAGCTCTCATTTGAGGACTTGTGTTTTCTCATGAACTGAGAAACATATTATCAGCTGAAAGGCCAGAGGTGCCATAGCGGTGGGGAGAAAATGTGAAGAATAAATGAGCTTCCCAGAGAAATGCTAAGAATTGCTAGGCTAGGTTTTGTGTCAGTTTGAAGTTGGTGATTATTAATAGGTTGTGGTTTAGCCAGAATTATGAATTTTCTAGGAAAGTATATGAAGGGAAGTGGGACAAAGTAGTCGAGGGCGATTATAAAAGAACAATCATTTGCAACCATGGAATCTGAAGGTTGTTAAGTAAACAGGAGGATAAGACTGATGACTAAGTGATGAGTCTTGATTACTACTCAGTTTTTGAGTGTGACAGGGATAGCATTGAACTACTGTGATTAAAGAATAGAAACTTGTAGTCACATTCTGGTTTTAACAATTTAAAGAAAGATTTTCTGGTAATTACTAGGTTCACAGTCTGATAGTGGGAAGAGATGGCTCAGGTAAGGTAAAACAACAAAAAAAAAGTTCACCAAAGGTTAAGTGCTCCAAAAATTAAGAGACCAGAGTGATGGATGGATCACCTGGGTGGATTTATCACTGAGAAAATTGGAAAATTGAAGTTGGAAAGAGGAAGATCTAGAGGCGGGTGCTAAAACTTTCAATGAATAAAAAGGGGATCTTGACCATGGGAGATGGAAGCAATAGAGAGTGGGGTAAGATGGCCCATCCAAAGAGCACAGATTTCAGAGGAGCAGGTGTAAGGAGGGAGGAACAGCTCAGAACCAGCATATGTTCTCTTTCCTGCAACCTGTATTCTGGTGTAGAGAGTCAGTAATCAGTTGTCCATCAGCTGATTAGTTAATATTAAATTGTAATAGGAATATGCAGAATTGAGTGGGATAGTACAGCATAGAGTAACTGGTAGTTTGCTCTCTGTTGGGAGGTTAGGGAAGAACTCTCCAAAATAACCTATAAGCCTTGTCACATTGCTTTTGAGAAGGGACCAGCTAGCTGAAATTCTGTCAAAAAGAGCATCCTAGGTAGAGAGTACAGTTAATACAGATCTAATGGAGAAGTGAGTGGGCTCTGTTTGATGAATAGAAACATAAGTGAGGAGGGAGAGAGTGGGGGAAGATGGTACTGCAGTGATAAAGGATTTTGTAAGCCAGAATGAGGAATTGGTTTTTATTTTTAGGGTGATGGGAAGTCATTAGAGAGTTTTAGGGTGGGGAAAAGACATGAGCTAATTTGTCCTTTAAAAAGATCTGCTGGTGGAGAGTGAACCAGAGAAGCAGGAGACCAGTGAGAAGATCACTAATACGACCCAAAGTTGGGAAGATGGCATTTTAGACTGGGGCATCTATAGTGAAGATGGAAAGAGTTCAGGTAAATTTAGGTATATATGTAAGGGAGAGTTGTCAGGCTTGCTGAGAAACTACACTTCAGAGGTGAGGGAAAGAGAGTCTGTTAGCTTTTCATTTCTGTGGCCAAGATATCTGACAAGAACAAATTAGAGGAGGAAAAGTTTATTTGAGAGCTCACGTGAGCTCACGGTTTCAGAGGTCTCAGTTCATGGTTGGCTGACTCCATTGCTCTGGGCCTGAAATGAAGGCAGAATATCATGGTGGAAAGGCATGGCAGAGGAAAGCTGCTCAGCTGATGGCAGCCAGGAAGGAGGGAGAGTTGAGGGAGAGGTAGAGAAAGTGTGAGAAGCCAGAGACAAGATATAGTCCCTGAAAACATGCCCCCAGTAACCTACTTCCTCCAGACATACTCACCTGCCTATAGTTACCACCCAGTAACGTATTAAATTATTAATCTATCAATTGGATTGATCCACTGATGAAATTACATCTCTAAAATCCCATTTTTTCACCTCTGAACATTCTTTTATTGCCCAACAAATGAGTTTTCAGGGAACATTTTTTATATCTAAACCATAACATTTAAGAATCAAGAGTGACTGTCAGGTTTCTATATGAGCAACTGGGAATGGGAGGACCGAGGAAAGAGGGGAGGGAAATCAAAAGTCACAAAGTTTGAAATGATTATTAAACATCCCTTTGGAGATGCTCCAGATGTATGAGGTTGGAACTCTAATGGGTGGAGATGGTATTTAAATGTGAAGAAGAGAAGAAAGATGGAGAAGAGAAAGGGTTCATAAAAGCCACTGGGGTGGAATGAGTTAAAGACAAAGTTGAACAATGACTATGGACTAATCAAAGGCTAGGAGGCAGAGGGGATGTTCTGACAACACAGGGGAATTTTAGCAACAGGGGAATTTGCTAATCACTGAGTGGGTTTTCCAAGACATTGGTTTGAGATTTAGAAGCATGGTAGTGTCTCAGTGTACTGGATGGGGGGTGCACTGAATATTCTTTTAATGTTGATGATAAGTGGCTCACAGGTTCCCTGCTGGAGAGCTAGCCTTGACTGGCATAAGCCCCCTTGCCTAAGAGGTTATATATTTCTCCCCCAAGAAGTAATATAAAAAGTTGTGGCTGTTCAGGAATAAAAATTGCTACCCCCTTTGCCACGGAGTAGAGCACCTCTCTCACAATCTCCAGGGTCAGGCCAAGGCTAGAATTCACCTGAGACTATCTGGTTGCTTCTTACCCTGATTCTGTCTAGCTTTCTTTATTACCTCATGGTTTTTCTTTTTCTTTTTCTTTTTGAAGGGTAAACCTACATACCCCTGATTGCCTGTCTTAGGCTCTGCATATAGAGATCCCATTCTAAGACATATTTCCAGGAGTCTCTATGGATGGAATTCTGCAGCTGGATTCCTTACCAACTGGCTAGCAATAAGACCCTAATATAGTAGTACAGTGTTAATAGACCCTGTCATATGCTAACAGTGTAGCTGCTTGTACTAAGAACTGCTTGTAGCTGCAGAACTGAGGCTGGGTACAAGCAAAAGGGATTTACTGGTTCATAGAACATTTTACATTAGAGAGATACTGGAGGAAGAATTTTTCTAGGAATTGTGGGATGGAGTGGCTGTTGAAGAACAACAGCCTTTGCTGTTGATGCTTTGAAGAGAGAAAATGCAAGATCAAGACATCCAATTGCTAATTTAATACAAAATGAGTCAGAATACTTCTTTGTCAGCTTTAACGAGACCCCCATAAGTAGAAGAAGGGCAGACAAAGCCAAGGACCTGAACTGGTATGCAGTTATGAGAGTTGCAGAATTTTGGAATCTTAGCCTGAATGAGTCTCCTATGCTGAAATTTTGGTCGTGATTGGAAAGCAGTAAGACCCTGAAATCTGTGATAGGAATGTATAGACAAATGTGTTAGAAGACCTTAAACCTCCCTGAGACCTCTAGTCCTTGTTGGAAGATGAAGCCCCTTCTTGCTTAAAGAACAGGTAGTTGCTTCAAACGAGGCACTTAACTTCCTCAGCAGCTGCCTCATTTGTCCCTTCTTATCATTTAGACAAAAACTATGTCACTGACCTTACTGGTGTGTTAAGTCTGCTGAGGGAGGAGAAGATTTCTTCAAGGAGATAGGGAACCAGGATAACGTGTATTGAGCAGGAACTTGGAGGAATGTGCCCTGGAATAGATCCTTGGGCTACTGGGTCAAGGATGACAGAGTATAAAGTTCTTTAGGGGGGATTTTAATATGGTGACATTCCCCCATGATACAGGATTTAGCAATTTTTCAAGGGCCCTGGAAGGTGATTCTAGTAGCTACTGGAATGGTTCTTGGAAGCCTAATAAGAATAATGGTCCACATGAAATGAAATAGATAGGTGAGAACTTTATTGTAGAATATGGAAGACATAATCTCAGAGCTCAAAAAAAATGGCATACTAAAATGGTCTGCTATAAGAAAACCAAAAAATCCACCAGCTGACTGTTTTCTGGTTGAGCTAGAGTGTTTTCCATTCACCAAGGAAAGGATGGGTTGGGGACTGAGCTTCTCAGCAGTGATTATCTTTCAGAGGCTGATGCTAATGGTTGAACATGTTGTTACAGTACTGAGTGCCTACCAAAACCCCACAGGAAGTATCATTATCTATGGTGAAGTATGAGCAGCATTCCTTTTAAAGTATGGAACAAGAAAAATATATTAACTTCAAAGTGCAATATTGTTTGGAAATTCAACTGATGGTGTTAAAAAAGAAAATTGATACAAATTTTGGAATTTAGAAAGTAAAACAAAACTTTTATTATCTTCAAATAATATAAGTATCTATGTAGAAAATGTGAGAATCTATGGACAAACTATTAGAAATACTAAAATAATGAGGAAAATTTTCTGGGTCTGAGACTGATGTTGTTGCTTTATTCCAGCAAAAAATAGCATGACTTAAAATGTACATTTGTAATATGATGACAACAGCAAAATAAGATAAAAAGGAATAAATCTAATTAAAGATGGGCAAATAGGAACATTTAATTGAGAGATGTAGGAGAAGAAATAAATAAACTTCAAGCTCAGATAAAGACAGATGAACATTCTATCTCCCTGCATTGTTCCTTTCTTGAAGGATTGGTCCTTTGAGGATGCTGGCTTTATGTGGTACATCAGGACCAACAATTTGCCTTGCATAAGCCTACCCTCTCCCCTGGTGATAAAACCCGGCTTTTTCCTTATGAGCCTGAATCCTCACCTTTCCTCTTGCTGTCTTTCTCTTCCCAGGTCAACTGGGGCATCAATTCATGCTTAGAACTCTGGTTTCCAGTTCCCTCTTCATTTTTGGCTAATAGCAATTACAAACTATGCATTCAGAAGTATGCTTGTTACAGCTCATTCAGCTTTCTAGATTTGGGGGGCAGGAGTCTTTTAGGATGGTGTTTTTAGTCCTCTTACCAACACTGGAAGTCTCCAATATTTCTTTGTTTTTATTTAAAGTATGCTATTTTTTTTCTCCTAAATAGGATACTTATAAAAGTATTTAATTCCATCTGATAGTGGCTGTTTCTCAAATGAGCATTCAGTTAATTCACATTGAGTGACAACTGTTACACTTTATGCGTAATTCTCTTATCTTGTATTTTGAGTTCATCTTATTCTGTGATTTCCTGATTTTCCTTTTTCTTATTTTTGATGGTTTATGCTGTTCATTTTTTAGCTGCTATTTTATTTCTTTTTTACTTCCTCATTACATTTGGGGCATCAGTTCATGCTTAGAACTCTGGTTTATAATTCCCTCTGTTTTCTGGAGCCCTGTTTTTAAGAGCCCTCATTCAAGGACATATGAGTACTGTGCTCCATAGGCTAGAGAGATCCCGAAGTCCTACTTTTGTTTTGTTTCGTTTTACATGATTATTTTTGTTTCCTGTTAGAACACCCAATTCCTAGAATCTCAAAGAGTAAAGATCAGGGATTCTCTCCATTTTTTCCCCTTATGTGTCATATATAAATTATGTAATTTATTGAGCAGAAGAAACAATATCCAAGTCCAAAATGCAAATGGATATATACTAGGGATGGAAAGAAGAATGCTGAATGATGCTGTATTATGTAAGTTGGGGTTTCAACAAGAGATAGATACATTTAATTGAATACAAATCTATTCATTTTGCAGAAACATTGATTCCTAAAGAGACAATTTTCATAGATGTGAAAATCAACTATCATTTTCCATTCCACTAAAAATTATGCTTCATTCCAAAGCACCCAATCAAGTTCGTATTTCCTTTGCCACTGTGAAATGATAACAGATACCCACCTCTTTCTCCACTGAGACACTCTATTATCTGACTGCTTCCTCCATCTTGAATATTATGAGACATTGGAGATTTGTCCCTTCCCTATTTTTCTCTTTCCAAACTTGAAAGATATTTTTGAACATTTTTATATCTATCTCCTCATTTTAATATCTAGATTTTGTGAGAGTTCAGTACATCTATTTTAAACTATTATTAGAATTAATTTTGCAATTCTCATTTCTCAGATTATGCATTCTCTGATACTTATTTTAATATATATTTAATTACATGTGTGTATAAAATGATATCTATGAATGCATACCTGTACATAGATATGAATTTGTGAATGTTTATTACTTATTACTTTCTCTTAGCAATCCTTTATCTTAAATATTCTGATTTTTTTTTTGAGAGAGGTAAGTCTGTTTGCAAGTTCTTTTCTTAGATATATGTTCATAGGAGATGAAGTCTCTAGAGTATGCACTTCTCCAAATAACATTTTAGACCCTTTGTGTCTGCAACATAGCAGCAAGAGGTTTCCAACCTACCTTCAAGACACCAAGGGGAGAGAAGAACTCCCTTGCCCAGTCCTTCTCTGCTCCTTGGAGGACAGAGAAAACAGGCACAGACTTGTGGCTGTAATTGTCTTTCCCTGGGGTTCAGCTATCTCCACATACCAAATTTCTCCCAGAACCATGGAGTTTACTATCTGGCCCTGGGATTTTTCCAACACTTTTTCCTAAGTCATTATGTTGCAGAGGAAGAACAGGTGAAGCCTCCAGTTAAACCACGAAAGTGAATATGTTTGCTTATGGAGAGAGGGATGGACAGTGGCCAAGAATAGAATCCTGGTGAATTCCCAAGTTGAAGGGGAAGGTAGAGAAAAGAACACCTATGAAGGATACCTAGAAGGATGGATCAGAAAGATAGAAGGAGAATCAGGGAGCAGAGAGTCAAGAAGGAGAAATGATCATAGGGTCAAAATGAGAAAGGTCATGAATATTTCCTGTATGTCTTCACAAGATGGGGTGGAAATCAGGTTAGCTTTATATTGGAACCATATATTTTAATGAATGTGTCTCATTTGGCAAGTAAATAGGAAGGGCAGTTTTTCAGGGTCCCTTATTCTTTTGTTTCTCAGAATCCTCAAGAGTGTTTACATGAAGTACAGAACCCAGCCTGGATATCTTTCTTGCTTCTGATGAGTATAGAAACTCAAGAGCCCTCATTCAAGGACATTACAGCAGCTGATTGTATATTTCAGGATGTTTCCTGCTCCTGCTATTACCAGCATAGATAGAGATGAGCATATCCAAATGTGAAGAATGCACATATGAGTACTGTGCTCTATAGGCTAGAGAGATCCATGTACTGTTTACATAAAGTCCTATTTTTGTTTTGTTTTGTTTTACATGATTATTTTTGTTTCCTGTCAGAACACCCAATTCCTAGAATCTCGAAGGGTAAGGATCAGGGGTTCTCTCCATTTTTTCCCCTTACGTGTCATATGTAAATTATGTAATTTATTGAGCAGAAGAAACAATATCCAAGTCCAAAATGCAAATGGATATATACTAGGGATGGAAAGAAGAATGCTGAATGATGCTGTATTATATAAGTTGGGGTTTCAACAAGAGATAGATACATTTAATTGAATACAAATCTATTCATTTTGCAGAAACATTGATTCCTAAAGAGACAACTTTCTTAGATGTGAGAGGGTATAATTAGACCATATGGATAGTGCAAGATCCAAGGCAATTAATGGCTGGCTGTCACCATTCTAAGCCTGAAGACAAGAAGGAAGAAGACAAGAAGGAAGTTGGGAAAGAGGAATGAAATAGATCAGGTCTCTATTTGAAAGGGGTGGTGTTAAGAGTTTCAGCCAGCCCAAGATGACCTCATGGATGTGAAACTAAGGGAAAAAATACCTTGATCTCACTCATTTTCCCCACCCATCTCTAGGTAAGAATTCCTGCACGTAAAGGCCAAGAGAAAACTAGAAGGCATAAAAGTCCATTGATGTGACCTAGGTAGTAGAAGAAAGGGAAGGGTGGAATGGAAAGTAGATCTTGAGGGACAATAAGAAGATGTCTGGCACAAACATGACCTGACTACAGAAGGAATTGACTTAGGCTTATGCTCAACTAACGTGCTGTAACATGAAACAATACATGTTGGGTTGGCCATTTAGAGACTATTGGCAACCTTGTTGAAAATAGTATGATAGAAATATCAGGAGAGGAAGCTGATTTGCAGTGGATTGGGTAAAAGGGAAAGGAGGAAATGGAGATAGTGACAATGACTCTCAAGAAACCTGAGATGATGAGAAATCTAGATTAAACTAGATCTGGGAGACTACAGGATGTAGTATATTGCAAAGATGACCTCTATCCTATACCTTTCCTATATTCAAACCCTCTAGAGCCTTTCCTCTTTACTCTGGGTTTGACTAGGCTTGCCCAAGGGGATGTCAGCATATGTTACACATGTGAAGGCTTGAAATAAGCCTGTGTTAGTGCTTGCTCTGTTGTGGTTTTGCCCTTGCCATGGGAACATGCCCATGATGGCCTGCTGGAAGATCACTAAGACATGGAGCAGAGCCACATTGCTCCAATTGGAATGAAGCCTGTATAAGAAGCCAGTATGTTAGCTGATTCCCAGATATGTGGGTGACCCTAGGCAGGATATGGAGAGACAACTCTGATGTCTAGTTGATTCCAGAAATAGGAATCCATGTCTCCAAGTGTTTATTATCCCAAGAATTTATGAATAATGAAGACTTAATTTTTCGGTCTCACTGACATTTTATAGTTCATTTTTAATACACCATTATTTATACAATCAATAATGATACTAAGATAAACTGATATTTTTAATTAACTCCCAAAGGATTAGAGAGCTAAAGTACAAATTGTATCCACACAAGTCCTGGAAGAAAGCATAGGTAAATTCCTACATGATTTAGGTTGTGGCAAAAAGCTTTTTCACTATAATTCAAAATCCTGACACAATTAAAAAAATACATTTGACTACATAGAAATCAGGAAAAAATTTCCATGGCAAGACACCATAAACAAGGTTGAAAGTGAAAAATGACAAACTGAGAAATATATATTTGCAACATGTATTAAAGATAAAGGTCTAGTATACCTAATGCATAAGAAAACTCTCAAGAATCCAAACAATAGTTAAATGTTCAATAGGGAAATGGGGAAAGCATATGGAGGGGTCACACATGCAAAAAAAAAATGACTCTTTCTTACTCTTTGAGCTGTAATATTGAATCCAGAATCTCTGCTTAGTGGGCCCATATGAATAAACTCAGCTTAATCAAGCTTTATGTTCCTTTCACCATTCTCCTATACCCTTAATATTCTTTTAAATATATCTTCCCCAAATTTCTGTCTGAATACACTTAAAAAACCATTTAGTTCTTTTCGAGGCTTGCTTATCCCCTCATTGGCCACACTTTGTCTTATGGTGACTGTTGGGACTTGAATGTACTTGCAGAATAGAAGCAAAGGGGTAGTGGGCACAGCTCCTGAGGAGAATGAGCATTTTCTTGCAAGGCAGATACTGCAAGGGAATCTATTACAGGTTACTCAAGCAAAGCAGGGCTGATTTCCTCAGAAGGAATGGAAGAACAGCTTCTGGAAAAAAAGACTCAGAAGAATTTAGGTTTTTCATGTCCTCAGCTACCTGAGGATCTTTCTATATATTCTTATTTTGAATTTGAGGGTCCCACTATTTCACAATCAATGTGCTCACTTCAACAGCAAACACCTTGAACACTTGATGCTCTGATGACTGGTTTCCTCTTAAAATTAATTTGTTGAAATCAGTCCCTGATATAATAGTGTTAAAGAGTTAGATGTCTTTGGTAAGTGATTAAGTTGTGAGGGCTCCACCCTCATGAGAGGGATGGGTGCCCTTATAACAGAGGTTGAAGGGAGCTGCCTTGTACTTTCACCATGTGAAGATGCACAGTTACCACATATGGAGTAGAATGAGCTCTTGCCAGATGCTGAATCTGCCAGTGCCTTGATCTTGAACTTCCCAGCCTCAAGAACTATGAACAATCAATTCAATTTGCTTAGAAATTATATAGTCTAAGGTATTTTGCTATAGAATTCTGAAAGGAGTAAGAGAATTGGGAATTCAATTTGTGTTGTAATTCAACAACTCACAGGGAGACTTGGTTTGGTTTTCAGCAACCTCCTTTCTGTGATCAGAAGAGATAAGACTTTCTTTCATGGCAGACACAGAAACTTTCATGTCATTTATGCAGTGCTTAACCTAAAAATCTGAGTCCCTGCACACATTCTTTTCTTTTCCTATTATGTCCAGTATAATTAAGAGCTATCAGGCAAAGTCATTACAATTCCTTAGTTTAACAAAAAATGTTCTAACATATCAAATACAAGGTTACTGAGAACCTTGTTTCTTATAAGTATTTTATTAGGAGAACCAGTGGTTATATTTTTCATATCTCTATTGCCATCTCATGCTATAAGTGCTCTCTTTACTAGTGGAGAACCAAATACAGAAATCCCAAAATCATTCAGAAAAATTATCCTTAATATTCTGTCCTCTGGAACCACTCTTGGTACCAAAATCTGTATTATTCAGGGTTCTCTAGAGAAATAGAAATAATAAAATATCTATAGCTACACCTTCATCTAAAACTATATCTATCTGTCATCTATTGAGCAAAACATTTATTTAAGGAGTTAGGTCATAAAATTATGGTTTCTAGAAAGCCCAAATCTTCAGAGAAGACCAGCAGGTTGGAAACTGGCAGAATTTCTATGTTGCCTTCTTGATGCAGAATCCATTGTTCTTGGGAACTCCTTGGCATTTTCTCTTCAAACCTTCAATTGATTGAATGAAGCCCACCCATCTTATGGATAGTAAGGATATGAGGTGTCCCCCCAAAGCTCCTGTGTTGATGCAGGATTGTTTGGAGGTGAACTGACTGGATCATGAGAGCCATGACCTAATCAGTCCATCCTAATTTGAACAGACTAACTGGGTGGTAACTATAGGCCGCAGGGGCATGGCTGCAGGTCACTGGGGTGTGCACAGGAAGGGTTCATCTTTCCTATGGGCCCTTCTCTATCTTTTTCTGCTTCCTGGCCCCCATGAAGTGAGCTGCTTTTCTCTGCCCTGACATTTGGCCTCATCTTGGGCCCAGAGCAATGGAGTCAGCCATCTATGGACTGAGATCTCTGAAACAGTGAGCTCCAAATAAACTTTTCCTTCTCTAAGTGATACTTATCAGGTATTTGGGCCAGAATGACACAAAAATGACTACTTAGTCTACTTAAAGTCAACTGATAGTAAATGTTAATCACATCTACAGAAGATATTCATGGCAACATCTAGACTAGCATTTAACCGAACTACTGGGCACCATGGCTTAGCCAAGTTGACATGCGAAATTAACCATCACAAAGAATAGAAGAGGAATGATTTATCATATACAAGGAACAACAATATAATTAATATAATATAATTAACAACATAAACAATAGAGGACATACAGTTAGCCCTCCAAATCAACAAGACTGAATGAACCACAGATTGAAAATATTTTTAAAACGTTGTATCTGTGTTGAACATGTACACATCTTTTACTTTGTCATTATTTCCTAAGCAATACAGTATGACAACGTAGTATTTATACTTCATTAAGTATTATAAGTAATTTAGAGATGATTTAAATAATATTGGAGGATGTGAATAGGCTTATGAAACTACTATGTCATTTTATTTAATAGACATGAGCATCTGTGGATTTTGGTATCCACAGGGTTCTGGAACCAATACCCTGTGGATACTGAATGAAGCCTGTATTGAAAATGATGAAAGGACAAAAAAAAAAAAAAAGTCAATCAAGACTTTTATATTTAGAAAAAAACAATCTTTTTAAAAAAAGATGAAATAAAGAGATTTCCTAACAAACAACTGAGAAAATGTGTCCTATCACACTTGCCTTATAAGGAATATCAAAGGAATTCTTTCATACTGAAAGGAAATGAAACACATGGTAACTCAAAGTCACATGAAGAAATGAAGAATACTGGTCAAAGTGAATGTGTGGGTGAATAGAAAATTCATCTAAATCCCCAGTTAGAAGATTAATAAGGAAATAAAGGGCTTGAGTAAGTCTAAACCACTGTGACTTAAAAGACATAAAAAAACACTACATTCAGCAACAGGTAAATACAAATTTTCCTCAAGTGCACATGGGACTTTCTCCAAGATACACCATATGTCAGGTCTCAAAACAAATCTTTTTTTTCCCCCTTCCTTTTTCTTTTCTTTTCTATTTTTTTTTCAGTGCTGGGGACCAAAATAAAGGCTTTGTGCATGCTAGGCAAGTGTTCTATCACTAGGCTCCAGTTCCAAAATAAATCATACTACAATTAGAAAGATTGAAATCATACTTAGTATTTTTCCTAATCATAATAAAATAAAACTAGAAATCAATAGTGGAAGGAAAACTGGAAAATCCACAAATGTTTTCCAGAATGTAAACAACCAGTGGTACAAAAAGAAATTACAAGAGAAATTAGAAAATAATTGAGACATATGAAAATGAAAACACAATATACCAAAGCCTATGGAACATGATGAAAACAGTGGTGAGGGAAATTTGTAGCTGTAAATGCTTACATTAAAAAGAACAAAAGCTTCAGCTGGGCATGGTGGCGCATGCCTGTAATCTCAGCAGCTTGGGAGGCCAAGGCGGGAAGATGACAAGTTCAAAGCCAGCTTCAGAAACCTTGAAGTGCTGAGCAACTCAGGGAGACCCTGTCTCTGAATAAAATACAAAACTCAGTGGTTGAGTGCCTCTGAGTTCAATCCCCAGTACCATTAAAAAAAAAAAGAAAGAAAGAAAGAACAAAAACTGCCAGGTGCAGTGACACATGCCTATAATCCCTGCTAAATTTATACCCCGAGGAATGAAGAAAAGAACAAACTAAACACAAAGGTGGCAGAAGGAAATAAATAAATAAATAAAGTAGCAGAGGTAGCAGAGATAAACAAAATAGAGAATGGAAATATAAAAAACTGATGAAACCAGGAAGTCCTTAGAAAAGATCAACAAAATTGACAGGACTTTATTTAATCAAGTCGACTAATAAAAAAAGAGAGTAATCAGATAACTAAAATTGGACATAAAAGAGAGAATACCATAACCAAGTTTATAAAAATGAAGATGATTATAAGACAGTGCTATGAGCCAACAAATTGTATAATACAGAAGAAATAGACAAATTTCTAGAAATACGTGATCTACCAAGACTAAATCATTAAGAAACAGAAAATCTTAATAGGCTTATAACTATTAAAGAAATTGAACCAATAATAAAAAACTTCCCACTAAAGAAAAGCCAAGGACCAGATGCCTTTGCTGGCAAATTGTGCCACACATTTAAAGAGGTAACAGCAACCCTTCCAAAACTCTTCCAAAAAACTAAAAAGGAGGGAACACTTATACTCATTTCCCCCACTTGTACCAGGCACTGAACCCAGGGGCATTTAAACACTGAGGCACATCCACAATCCTTTTAAAAATATTTTTGTATTGAGATGGGGTTTCCCTAAGTTGCTTAGGTCCTGGAAAAATTGCTGAGGCTGGCTTTGAACTTGTGATCCTCCTGCCTTAGCCTCCAAAGCCATTGAGATTACAGGCATGCACCACTGTGCCCAGCCTAAACTCATTCTTTTAGGTCATTTATGTCCTGATACCAAAGCAGACAAAGAGGTTGCAAAACCAGAAATATAGAAGCCGATATGCTTTATGAATATCAATTCAAAAATCCTCAAAAAAGGATAGCACACTGAATTCAACAACATACTAAAAAATCATATACCATGACCAAGTGGGGTTTATTCCTGGAATGCAGGGATGGTCCAATATTAAAAAATCAATCCATATAATACCTCACAGTAACAGACTGAAGAAAAAAAGCATGCTGGAATTTTTTAAAAATTTTATTATTTTTTGGTACCAGGGATTGAACTCAGGGGCACTCAACCACTGAGCCACATCTCCAGCCCTATTTTGTATTTTATTCAGAGACAGGGTCTCACTGCGTTGCTTAGTGCTTCGCCATTGCTGAGGCTGGCTTTGAACTTGCCATCTTCCTGCCTCAGCCTCCCATGCTGCTGAGATTACAGGCATGTGCCATCATGCCCGGCCATGCCGGAATTTTGATAGGCATTATTTTGAAGTTATAGATCAATTTACTTAAGTTGTCTATTTATGGTGTAAAGCATATCATAGTGTATCCATAGAAACTTTTTAATGTCTATGAGGTCAGTGATAATGTCCTCTCTTTAAATCCTAATTTTGGTAATTTATATATTCTCTCCTTTTTCCTGTTCATCCTAGCTAAAGATTTGTTAATTTAAAAAAATGTTTTCAAAGATCATTTTTTGTTTATATTGAGGTCCCCCATTGTTTTCCTTTTGATTTTCTGTTCTCTAATTTATTGATTTTTAATTCTTGTTTTTATCATTTCTTTTTTCCACCTATGGGTTTAGTTGTTCTTTATCTAATTTATTAAGGTGGAAGATTAGATTATTGATTTGAAATATTTCTTCTTTCCTAATATAGGTGTTTAGATATAAATTTCCTTTTATACATAGTTTTAGTTGTATTCTATCAATTGTATATTCATATAAATTCAATTCTAAAATATATTATAATTTGGTAACTTATCATTTTACTCATGTGTTGTTTAGAAGTATATTATTTAACTTTCAAATAACTAGGAATTTCCAAATTTCTCCCCATTGTTGAATCCTAATTTAATGCTTTTGTATTCAGATGATATATTTTTTTATTTATTTTTAAAGAATTTATTGAGATTTCTTTTATGACAATAGCACATATTTATTTTAGAGAATATTTCGAGCATACTTACAAAGAATGTGTGTTCTGCCAAGATTAGCTAGAATGCTTTCTCACATCAGGTCAAGTATGGGTCCTGGTGTAAGATGGAGAAGCTGCACCTGGTGATGGCCTTCTTGTGGGCAGAGTCATGATAGCGCAGGACGAGAGACAAGGAGTGTGCAGGAGACCTGGCCAAACTAACTTTTTTTTTTTTTTTTTTGAGAGAGAGAGAGAGAGAGAGAATTATTTACTTTTAGTTTTTGGCGGACACAACATCTTTGTTTGTATGTGGTGCTGAGGATTGAACCCGGGCCGCACGCATGCCAGGCGAGTGCGCTACCACTTGAGCCACATCCCCAGCCCCCAAACTAACTTTTTAAAGCATATACTTTGGAGATAATTTATTAACACATTAATTCATAAATTCACTAATTGCATGAATGAATTAATCCATTCGTGAAGGAAGAGCCATAATCACTTTTAGATCTCATATCTTACTTATAACTGGGATTAAATTTCAACATGAGTTTCAGAGGGGACAAACCATATTCAAACCATAGCGTACATTACAAAATGACTCAGAGTGAACCATACACCTACACATAAACACTAAGATCATAAACTTTTAGGAGAAAACAGGAAATATTCTACTTGACCTTGGACTGTGCAGATGTGATACCAAAAATATCCCATGAGTGGAAAAAATTGATTTCATCAAAATTAAAACTTTTTTTCCATTCAAAAGATAACATTAAGAAAATGAAACAAAAAGCCACAGATGGAAGGAAATTATTTACAAATGTTATTTGTCCAAGTATCTGCATTCAGAACATGTAAAGAACTCTTGTAATTCCATAAAAAGAAAAAAAATAAGTGATTTAGATGTTACACTAATACATGTAGGAAATAACACACATAAAAGATTAATAACATAATCAGATCTAAAAAATTTAAATTAAGACAGATGATATATAAAAATATATATATATAAAGATATGTCTTTTTATACCCCAACTAGAAGAGCCATGTCAAAAAAGGCAATATGAATGTCATGAAGATGGGGAGAAGGTTGAACTTTATACAATTCTGATGAGAGAGTAAAACATTACAGTCTTGTTGGAAAACTTTAGGCATTTATTAAAAATTTAAATGTATACTGAACATTTAAAGATCTTCTGCTCATCTTTTTATAAACTCTTTAGAAAAACAGAAGAGAAAGGAACATATCCCAGTTTATCCTATGAACTCAGTAGCAATCTGATGCCAAAACAAGACAAGATACCTGAAACAAGACACCTGAAAACACAACCATGGCCAGCATCTCTCAGAGATGTGAAGATCCTCAGCAAAATACTAGCAAGGCAACTCCAGCACAATAAAAAAGATTATATACCATGATCAAGTGATATTATCCCAGGAGGGATTTGACATCTGAAAATAAAGATAAAAATGTAACATGTGATATTAATAAGATAATAGGCAGAAACCAAATGATCACCTTGGTAGAGAAAAAGCATTTGACAAAACCCAGTGCCCTTTGGTGATAAAAACCCTAAAAAAAACTAGGAACAAGAAGGGTACTTCCTCAATCTGATAAAAGGTATCATCTTTAAAAAAGTAACCCTCATCTAACATCATCTTAATAGTAAAAAGGGTGCTTGCTCTCTCCAGTTTTACTTAATAGTGTAGGTGGGACTATTAGGTAAGCTGGGTGAGGAGAAAAAAGGCATCCAGATTGGAAAGAAAGGAAAATTATATCTATTTGCAGATCGTTTGATCTTGTATTTAAGCATGTCTGGATACCGAGACGAGAAAACAAAATATATGACTACAGAAATTAAGGAAAAAGTCTTACTAATTTCAAAGTGGACACGTGTTCTCAGTCTTCTTGTTAACTGATGAACTGGTAAGTTCTTATAGTGAGTATATAGAAAATCTAGGTAAAACAATATTTTTCACAAATTCTTATTTGTTTTCATAATTTACTTTTCTTCACCTTGTCAGAATATTCTAACAAAACTAGTGAGAAGGGTTCACATTCGATATATACTCTCCTTATATATGTACACATACAAACTATATACCTTCATATGTATGTATGTATATATGATCATATTTTATATATTTGACTTTCTTTGTTGATTAATTAAAAAAAGAGAAATTCTAAGGAAACCACTAAAAATTGGTTACAATAAATGAGTTCAACAATATCACAAGTACAAGACCATTGTTCAAAAATCCACTGTACTTCTATACAGTAACAATGAAAAATCCAAAATGTAATTAAGAAAAAAATTCTATCTACAATAGCAAGAAAAAGAATAAATATTTAAGAATAATAACAAATGAAGTAGAAGACTTATACATTGAAACTTCAAAAAATCACTGAAGGAAATTTAAGATCTAAATTAATAGAAAGACACTCCATTTTTATGAATTGAAAACTTAGTATTGTCAATATGATAATACTCCTCAAATTGATGAACACATTTAATGCAATCCCTAATGAAGTGCCAGCAGATTTTTGAAGGGATAGAAATTGACAAACTAATTGTAATAGTCACATGGAAATTTAAGAAACCTGTAAAGACAATCTTGGGGGAGAAGGGAAGAGTGAAGTTGGAGAACTCATGCTTTTCCAATGTCAAAACATACCAGAAAGCTGGTCATAAAACTGATATTTGCATATAGTCAGGCAAAAAAAGGTTAACTTACACTCCAAAAATAAACTCTTACCTTTATCATTAATTGATTTTTGACAAAGGTGCCAAGACAATCAATAGAGAATGTTCTTTTGACAGTGCTGAGATAATGAGATATTCACATCCAAAAAGATGAAGCTGGACACTACTTCAAACATTCTATAAAAATTAAAAATGGATCATAAAAAAAATAAGAGCTACAACTATTTAATTCTGGAGAGACATAGGAGTAAATCTTCATGATCAATAGACGAGGCAATGGTTTCTTAGTCGTGAAACAAAAGTAAAAATAGATAAATTGGACTTTGTCAAAATTCAAAACTTCCAATTATGCTGCCAAAAATATGAAAATACAATCCACAAAATGGGAGAAAATGTTTGCTAGCCATATATCATGCTACTACATATGTTATATATATATTACAGAATATGTATAGGGTGCTTACAACTCAATAATAAAAAGACAAACAATCCAATTATAAAGTGACAAAGGATTTGAATAGCTATTTTTCCAAAGAAGATATACAAATGGCTGTTAAACACATGAAGAAATGCTTAGCATCATTAATTATTAGGAAGATACAAATCAAAACTATGACGAGACACTACCTCACACTCACTAGGATGGCTACAGTCAGAGTAATGTATTCAACAATGTTGACAAGAATGTGGTGAAATTGGAACCCTCATGTACTGATGGAAAGTTAAAGTGGTGCAGCCATTTAGAAAACATTTAGTTTTCTCAGAATGTTAATCATAGGGCTACCAAGTGATTCAGCAATTCAGCTGCTAGGAATAAAACCAAGAGAAAACATATCCACATAAAAACCTGAACACAATGCTCATGGTAGTATTGTTCATACCAAAACATAGAAACAATCCAAATGTCCATCAGCCAAAGAATGGATAAACAAAATGTGGTATATCCAGCCAATGAAATACTTGTATTCAATAAGAAAATGAAATGACTGCTATATGCTATAGTGTGAATGACCCTAAAAAACATTGTGTTAAGTTGCAGGAATTAGTCACAAAAGAACAAGTATTGTATGATTTTATTCACATGAAATGGTAAGAATAAGTAAATCCACAGAGACAGAAAGTAGATTAGTGGTTGCCTGGAGCTGAGGGAAGGTTAGGGGGAAATGGGATTTGACTGCTAATGGGTACAAAGTGTCTTTTTTGGGAGTGATGAAAATATTCTAAAATTGGATCTGTCCAATCACCTCTAGGTGATCATTGCACATCTCTGAATATACTGAAAACTACTGACTTGTATATTTTAAATAGGTGAATTTATGGAATATAATTATGTCTCAATAAATCTGTTAAAAAAAAGAGAACTGGGGATATAGCTCAATGGTAGAGTACTTGTCTAGCATGCATGAAGTCCTGAGTTTGACCCATGGCACCATGAAACATAAA
Source organism: Marmota marmota marmota (assembly GCF_001458135.2). Classification (NCBI taxonomy): domain Eukaryota; kingdom Metazoa; phylum Chordata; class Mammalia; order Rodentia; family Sciuridae; genus Marmota; species Marmota marmota. Next base: position 10,702,673 of record NW_026000243.1, on the reverse strand, counting down.
GGGGAAAATGTTAAGCATAAAATTACCAATACATTCCTGCTAATCTATACAAGAGAATAAAACACATGTACACACAAACAAACATACATATATGTAAATATATATAGGAAACCATCTATATGCTTGTCAACTAGTGAATGGGTAAACAAATGTAGTATATATATACGGTAGAATATTACTCCTTGATAAAAAGGAACACATTTAGGATACATACCACCCTGTAGATAACCCTCAAAAAACATCATGCTCAATGAAATAAGTCAGGGACATTATGGTATAATTTTATTTGTATGAACTGTCCAGACAAAGCAAGTTTATTGAGGTAGAAAGTGGACTGGGGCAGAGAATAGAAACAGTGATTAACTGGAAATGGGTATGGCAGACATTTTTGGGGTGGTAGAAATGATCTAACACTGGATTGCTGTGAGGGTTGCATAGTTCTATAAATCTACTAAAATCATTTAATTACACGTTATGATGGGTGAACTGTATAATATTTAATCAATAAAACTCACTTTGAAAATTAAGCCTCAGGACTGGGAATATAGCTCTGTGGTACAGCACCTGCCTAGCATGCAGAAGTCCTGGGTCTGATTCTTAGCAACACACACACACACACACACACACCAAAAACAAAAACAAACAAACAAAAAAACAAACATAAAAATTAAGAGTCTCTATTCCTTAAAAGACAATACTAAAAGTGAAAATCCACATCATAGATTGGGATAAAATAGTTGTAAAACACATATTTATAAAGTACTCCTATACACAATAAAGAAATCCTAGAGCCATGTGTGGTGGTGTATGCCTGTAGTTCCAGTGAATCAAGAAGCCAAGGCAGGAGGATGGCAAGTTGGAGATCAGACTCAGAATTTAGCAAGACCCTCAATAACTTAGTGAGACCTCGCCTCCAAAGAAAAAATGAAAAGGGCTGAGGATGTAGCTCAGTGGTAAAGCATCCCTGGGTTCAATCCCGAGTACTAAAAACAAAAACAAAAGCAAAGAAATAAAGAAAGAAAAAAAGATCTACAAATCAATAAAGAAAACACTGATATTTGAAGGGCAGCACCAGACTTGAAGAGGCATTTCACACACAGAGAATACCCCAAAGAATCAATTGGCAAATAAAAAAGATGTTTAATCCCATTAATAATCAGTTAAAGACAAATTAAATTATTATAAATTATAACTTTACCAGGCTGGCTGAATTAGAGAGGTGGCTATACCAAGTGTTGACACAAATATGGAGCAATTATTACTTTCACACATTGTTTATGGGCAGTAGATTGGTACAAACACTTTGCATTACTTTTTGATATATACTAATTTTGAATATCTTTAAAACTTACCATGAACAATTCCAATATCTGGTATATACTCAGAAGATTTAGTTGTATGTCAATCAAAACACAAGTAAAGAATGTTCATAGTAGCATTCTTTTAAAAAATATTTTAAATTGTAGATGGACAAAATATCTTTTTTAAATTTTTTTATTTTTATGTGGTGCTGAGGATGGAACCTAGTGCCTCACAGGAGAGGCAAGTGCTCTTCCACTGAGCTACAACCCAAGACCTAGTAGTATTATTTTTAGAAGCATCAAGCTAGTTATAATAAAAATGCATATTAATAATAAATTTGATAATTGGCACTACAGTAATAGAACAGAATACTATTAGGAAATGAAATGATAAACTACAGATTCGTGAAACAACATAATGTTAAGTGAAGGAGGTTGGAGAGAAAAGAATACATACTGTATCTTTCTAGGCAGAACTTAAACTATAGCAAGTGAGGTAAAAAATGCTATTGGGAAAGTATTGCCCGAAAGTTGGCTGGCGTATTAGAAATATACATTTCTTTATGTGGAAGTGGCCAAATTGGTGTATTTGCAAAAATTTTTCTGGGTACACATATATTTTTACATTTTACTAAATGCTTTTATATAGTAATAAAAAAGCAAGAGTATATTTATGTATCTGCTTCATTTTGATAACATAAACACAGAATATACATCCTAGAAACTATGAAAATTTACTTCTGAAGTGATTTAGAATGGTCTAGGGGAGAAGATGAAATTTCTCTGAATTTATCTTTTTCACATAGTTTTGATTTTTGAATCATATTAATATTTTGCTATTAAAAATAAAATTATTTCAAAAGGAAGAACACATAATTTTTAGGAGGTGGTAGCAGACACAAATATAATGACAATAAATGTTTTCTGTACAATTTCCAGTCTCTTTTGGAGATATGTTGGGGCCCTGTGGCTAGTACCAGCCCAAAGGCTCTCTAAGTAAGAGCAGCTTCTGGACAGAAACCCAGAAGAGCTGATTTGACCCCTCGGTGTGCTCTTTCCCCCTGTTTTGTAAAGGAGGACACATCCTGAAAGGCATGTAGCAGCAAAATGGAAGTTTACAGCATCTCTGAGTCACCACGTGGAGCACAGCTGCTCTGAAGAGTTGCCTACTTTGCACTGGAGCTTTTGAAAGTGCAAAAGAAACCTTTTTGATTTGGAAGATCATTTGTTTCCTCAACTTTCAACACAGTTTATCCTATTCTGCCCCAATCAGGGATGACATAAAATTGAGGTGATTTGTTGAGAATGAGGAGACATAGTGGTTATACTGGGAAAATTGAGGAGAGAGAAAAAGGTTTTCTACAGTACTTAGAAGAATAAGAATGGGGAGATTGATAGAGGATTAGAGCCAGATGGAGACTAGAGATCCCATTTTATTTTCATTTTAAGAGCAAAGAAACTCGGACCTGAGATCAGGTCAAGGGCATGGAACAAGTTAACGGAGAGACAGAATTATAGGCCTAGTTTCTGAGACCTTGAGAGTAGCCTAATGTCTCAGAATCCACTGAGTTGAACTCCAGCTGCTGTTGAGAGCCGCTGCACATGGCTCAGGGTCCTTCGGGATGTTCCGAGCTTCTTTCAATTCCTGGTAAAAAGTCTAGATGGGAAGGGTAGCTATCTGAACGCTTATCAGGTTTTGTTTTGCCCCCAAGTCTCAAGTCACAGGAGATCTCCTTGTCCTTTTCACTTTATTCTTTTTCCACCCAGGATGAACTAAAGTCATCAGGAAATGTCTTTCAAAGAAATACGCTTTCACTGTTTACTCCCTACTTCTTATTGTTTGCTTTTTTTTTTTTTTAAACGATTTAAATCACTTGGGTGAACAAAGTAGACAAAAAATAAAGCAAATATCCCTGAAGAGAAAATTGTTGTCCCATATTTGGTGTTTTCTGGATGGATAACAAACTTTGTTGTGCCCCTATACATAAAGAGAACAGGAAATACCTCTGACATTGTGGTGAATGACTATCTAGAGGGCTCGGGTAATTTTTGCCACAGATTTATTCTTTTGATTTGAAAAAACTCTTTTTTGAGCATTTTTCAGGACTTGAACCAGTCATCAATCTACCCCCAACTCCAGGCTCCACCCTAACATTTTCTATCCATGGTTTGGGTAAATTCTCCTTGGTGTCTTCTTGGGCTCTTACTGGCAATAGTTTACCCTTACTTCTCATTCCCCACCACCCTTCTGAGCTAGGATCATCACTAAGATGGGAATTTCCTAGTCTCTCTTCTCCATCTCTACTCTGAGCCTGGAGATTAAGAGAAGTCATTGTCACATCATCATTGGTCAGCCAATCAGATGGGCATTTCCCTCCAATGACCTCTCTGTCCTATAGAAGTTCTCAGGCAGCTTCAATGGAAGGAGGGAGCTAAGAAGGTGGCCTAGTATAAGTTCAAAGATGATCATTACAACATGGGTTTTGTACATTCTCGCCCGGAAAGGTATAGGGCTCCCCTTCCCACCCAGGATGAGTTCGGTAAGTGGTTTTGGTGGTGGCCATGTGAAATTTTTCCCCATTTACCTTCTCCCCACTGCACCCCCACTGCACTTCAAAAAGAGATTAAAGTATTATGTTTGGACAAGAGACATGGGGTGGGGGCTGGGTTCTAGGTTTTCTGAGATTATCCAATTACCTATTTGTTGCAGGATGTTGAAGTTGTGGAAAGTGAGGCTGTATCGGTAGTAGAGCACTGGTTGAAAAAGGTGAGTAGGATACTTCTCTGATTCTGGGTATCCAAAGATCTAGAGAGATAGTTTTGGGGGGCCAAGGATCTAGGCTTCTCTCTTCATAAAACTGGGAAACCCAAGTTCATTATGAGATACCTGCTTAGAGTTGAATCTAATTCATCCAAATGTCCACAAAGACAATGGGGCTCTTGTCCTGGTAAGATATATGTTAGCATCAGCATAAACCAGGCGCATGTCTCAGGAACACTGCGAGATAGGACCAGGGACTTGGGGAGTTCCCTGGGACCTCAAGGAGAGTAGAAACAGAGGAGCTTAGTGCAGGAACTGTCGGGTATGGAGTATATGTTCATGGATGCATGTTATGTGTGGTATGATGGAGAAGAAAAGAGAAGGAATAAGAGAGGAAGACTCAGAATTAAAGGGGAGTGATGTTTGGTGTTGTCATGAAAAACTATAATCCCAGAGGCTCAGGAGGCCATGAGGCAGGAGGATCACAAGTTCAAAGGCAGCCTTTGTAACTTAGCAAGCCCCTAAGCAACTTAGCAAGACTTTGTCTCAAAATAAAACATAAAGAGGGCTGGGGATGTGGGGATGTGGTTAAGCACAATACTTGGTACGAAGAAAAAATAAAAAGGAGAATGACACTCTCAGGAGGAAATTACTCCCTTTTCAGACAGAAGAGGAGGCTTCCCAGGACATAAAGGAGAAGATGTCCACCAACTCTTCTCCTACTCATGGCCAAGATGTGCACGTGACCAGAGATGTGGTAACTGTGTTTGAGATGATTACCCTGGGAATGAGGGTTTGAGGAGAGGCAGGATGACCTACTATGAGGGATGCTGGGCCAGGGCTCAGCTCATTCCCAGCTATGGGGGCCCATGCTGGTCAGTAATCACATGGACCCCTGCCTGGATTTCCTAGGTGAAGCACCAACTTTCGAAGTCTGATCTATTAGCAAACCAGAGTCAAGAGGTACTGGAGGAGAGAACAAGGATTCAGTTCATAAGATGGAGGTAAAGCATCATTTGCCCTGAGCAAAGAGGTGGGGAGGGCCGATGAGAAAGCACAGGTACTTCTCTCCAGGACCCACTGGGCCAACACAAACCTACAACCGCTCTTCTCTAGAGATGCCATCTCCTTTAGCTAAGAAATTTCTCAGTCTTTTTTGTTTGTTTATTTGTTTTAATTAGTTACACAAAATTTCTCAGTCTTGCTTTGGGGTCTTAAGGGAATATTTTTGCTGTCTTGAAAGCTCAGATCATTTGTATATTTTTAAATGACTTGAGGGGTTGGGAAACTGGGCTTGCTCTCCATTCCCTAAATGCTTCTGAATACATTTCAGATTTCTGTCATTTTTTTGCACTTGAATTGTTCAGAAGTGCCTGTACTTTAAGAGTTACCCGAAAAAATAATCTTTAAAATGCAAAAGTCAAAGCCCTCCTCTGCAACTGAGGTGTGTGGTGGTTTCCCAGTGCCCAAGGCTAGAATGCTGTGACAAAACCACATGATGGTGGCTTCGTTATTCTCTGCAGGCCAGCCTTTCTCTGGGTTGTGATGATGCTAACACTAAGGGAAGAGAGAGCTGGTGTGAAGCTGCCCCTCTTTGGGCAGAGGCATTTAACTTCCTTTCTGGTCCCTGAATTTGGCTGAAGCTTTGGACAACTCCAAATCCCTTCCTAGTAGACAGACTGTGGGCTTAAATGGGTCTATAGAAAACTGAAGAATACTCTCATCTTTCAACTCTTCTGCACCAATCTTTGGTTTTGTTCTTTGCTCTCAAGGAGGCTGTATTTCTTAAGACATGTATTTTTGTTTCAGGATATCCGGTTTTCCAGTGGCACCTACATTTTAGGAGAATTTAAATGTGCAGTAACCACATAACAGGAAGGGATAACCAATGGTGGAATTTGAGAACTCTCTGGGAAGGAGCTTTTTGAATGAGAAACTTGCCAGGGATCCTTAAATCATTAATGCTGTTGATTGTAATCCAAGGTTTTCCATAGCAGTTGCACTATGGAATTCTAAGTGTTGTATTTCTTGGATAATATGCACATCATCTTCCAATATTTTAAAACCTTTGCTGTATAGCCTAATTAGATTTAAGCTTTAGAAAAAGGATATAGGAACCAGTAGATTTTCAACATACAAGTTTTTTACTCTGGATTTTCAATGGAGATTTTAAACCAACAGTATCTTCCTGTTTCCCACCCACACAAATGGTTTAATAGACAGGTACTCACCACCAATGTTTGCTGGCCCCATTGGAGGAGAGAAAAGAACAAGACACAGTCATTAATTTCAGAGGGTTAAAAGTTGACCTGGTAGATATGGTGTGAGAAAGTTAAAGATAGTGTTAGGGAAGTCCTAAGGAGTATCTGTGAGCACAGCATGGGGGACGTAGGTCACACATATGCTGGGCTGTGCTGCCCAGGATTTTTGAGAAACTCCATAGCAGGCCTTTTGCCAGGACTGGCTCTTGAACTAGGCATTACTGGAGAAACAGGGGATAGGACGAGAGTTTCAGAGACCAGGAGAGTCAGGTACCCATGGTATCCCATGTGTATCCAGGGTTCAAGGCTGTGACCCCTTCTTCTCTGGAGCACTCCTTTCCCTCCCAGGCTGGGAATTCCTCCCTCAACTGGGGACAATTCCTTGTTTTCATCTCCTCATCTGGGTGCTGATCTGTCTCTGCCTTGTAGGCTCCATATTCAGGATTACACCTTTACCTCCTTATGGCAGAGGACCATTGGAGGCAGTATCAATGCTGTTGTCACTTTCAAATGCCCACAGCACCAGGAAAAGGTCATTGCCTTGGGAGGGCAGTGTTGATGGGCACTGAAGTGGGGTATTCAGTGGACAGATCACAGGTTTCTGAAGGGAACTGGGATTCAGAATCTGAAAGGGTGCCAAGTGGGCTAGAAAGGGGGAGGCAAGTCCAGCTTGGTGAAATCAAGCAGAAAAGATAACAAGGAGGTGTCTGCAGCTTCCTTGTGACAGAATTTTCTAGAAAATTCTCTAAATCATAGTATATATGGTATGATACTGATCATAAGAGCTGAAAATAAAGTTAGAGGGGAATTGAGATTTCCACAAGACCAATGTCTTGCTGGCATTAGTAAGGATTAAGCTTTTTTTTTTTTTTTTTTAACTCTCCTTAGGAATATTTGCTGCCTGCTCAGCATGATTGGGTGGTTCACCAGTAGTTGGTTAGTTAAAAACAAAAACAACAACAACAACGAAAACCAGAACAGAATAAAACAAAATCAAAACAACCTTACATGAGAACGGTGAGGAGTCAGCTTCAAAGTTCATAGCAATAGGCAACAGCGTTGTTCCTATGATCTCAACTCTGGCAGTTTCACTATGCCTAGTTCAAAAGAAGCTCAGAATCCCCATGTCTGAATCACATTTTGCAGCCATACCCGTGTCTTCCAAGTGCCAAGTGAGATGATGGATGACGTCATACAAGATCGAATAGAGCAAGTGAGACGAAGGTAAGTCACTGAGACTGGATGCTTTGCATTTCTCACCAGGGGTAGGTTGGGTGGGAGCCACTGCTGGATTTCCTGCCCAAACCTAGCTAAGTTCTTTTTAGTGTTTTTTCTAACACCAAGGGCAGGGACAAGCAGTTCCCAGGGCTACTGTTCTCTCTCCTGTTTTATACATGGTGGTGGCTCCATAGGCCTCCCACAGTGCCTTCCAACTCACAGAAGGGCTCTGGGCTGTGGCTCTCTTCCTAGGACTTCATTCCTAGGTCTACAGGTGGTGATGGCCCAGCCACATCCTGCCCACTGCAGCCCCTGCCCCTGTGCTGTCATCTGGGTATTTGGTTTGGATAGGTTTTGCCACCCAGCAGATTCCTCTCCACCCCACCCCTCTCCTGTCTCCTACAGCATTTCCCATCTTAGGACTGACTCATGTCAGGACACAAGTTTCCGATCTTCCCTCTCAAACTGCTGAGAGTCACAGGTGAGAGAGCAAGCAGGTGAGGAACTGGGCTGAGCAGATGGTTATCCTGGGTAGTAAGAAAGAGTTCTGGGATGGGGAACTCCATAATAAGGCATAGTTTATATCTCTATCAGTGTGTGTGGGTGGGTGGGGCAGATGTGCTCTGGGGCAATGAAGCCCAGGGAGACGGCAACTGCTGTTAAGTTCTTACAAAAGACTCTCTTAAATTTCTGGAAGGACATATCACTAAGTTTCAGAATGGCCTCTCTGTCTCTCTTAACTGTGATGCCAGAGAGCAGTATTTCTCAATCCTTCACAGGCTTAGTACATCATATTTGAGGTTTTGGTGGGGCTGCATTTCTGCATTTCTAATAGTTCCTGGGCAGTGCTGCTCGGGCTTCTGTAATGCCTCATGCTGGTCTACCAACCTCACTTTGAGTAACAGGATCACAGAGAGAGGGTAAATCGATTTTGGGCCTGGCACCAACCAGGGATATTGTACATGACTTTTGGTACATGTCATACATGGTCTCTTTGATTATACTCAGTACTAGTTGTTGTAAAAGTGGCTGTTCATGTAGTTTCAGAAGGTAGAAGGTCAATGGCAGGGCAATCCCAACACAGGATCTTTGCTAGAAACAGTCAGTGCATCCCTGCTGGGATGAAAAACTGCTCTGGTTGTTGTGGGGGTTAAAGGCATGATTTACTCACAGCCAGCCTTTATATACTTAAAGAAGGCTATGGAGATAAAATGTTAGCATTTATCAAGCACTTACTATATGACAGCTTTTGCATAAGACGCTTTGTCAAGGTTTCTAATTTGATCCCAAATCAACCATTTTACAGACAGTAGAGGGTAAACCAAGCCAGGGTCTTAATCCAGCTGACCCATGACAGGTGCTTCTGTGCCTCTATTTCTTCATCTACAATAGCAGTGTTTACGTCAGAGGGTTGTCCTCG
>NW_026000243.1:10655991-10693687 GCF_001458135.2 Marmota marmota marmota | reverse complement strand
GGGGGGGGGGGGGGGGGGCTGTCTAGCACATGGTAAACGCACATCAATTGTTTGCTAATATTCCTGGAGATGAGAAATCACAGGTGCTGGGATGGGTGTAAGCAACTCTCAGGGCCTTCTGAAGTTAGAATAATCAGAGCCAGGCTTCAATCCCAACAGTCTGATATACCACTGCCACTTTTCTTTTGTGAGTTTTCCTGGTGAGAATATGAAAAACAGTAGGCTTACAAGAAGACATCACATCTGCATGATGCGCCCCTTAAACATTTGTCTGCTTCCCTGTTGAAGGCTTTCAGGGTCAAGGAGCAGCCTGTGTCAGAAGAAAGTCCACCTCCCGCTTGACCTGAAGGGTGACCAGACCTGGGCAGAGAGACTCCAGTGGGTGAGCCCTTCATTTTGACAGTGGTAGCACTGGAATCTTCTTGCTGAACTGCTAATAAAGAGACAAGCTATTTAACAACCTCCCCTGGTGTTGGCACAGATGCTATGCCTGCCATCTACCCACCCACTCATCCAACCAATGCTGGAAGTCTGGCTCTGGGGACATGTGGCTGACAAATTTGAGGGGAGATGATGGGCAATTTTCAGCAATATATGTTGAAGGCAATGTGGATGCTCCTGGAACATTAGAAAGGGTGCTGGTATGGGCTAGGCCAAGGAGAGGTGAGAAGAGGGTGGATTTGAGACAGGATAGGTGACTAGCAATATGTGTTTCATGGACAAGTGATGATAAAGGTCCTGAGGATAGGATAGACCAAGGCTAAAGGGAGAAGTTCAGTTTGGGTCCTGAACCCATCGAGGGTGGACACAAGGCTGAGTTCCAGGTATAAACTGAGGTGCAAGCTTGGAGAATGTTCAAAGTGGAGAAGTTGCACATCCAAGAGCTGCTGGCAAGGAAAGGCCCTTGACTGTTTAAGGAAGGTCCCTGCCTAGATCTCAGCAGAAGAGAGGTAGGAGAGGGTAGGGAGCCTTCTGAAGGGAACACCTATTTTAGGACCCCAGGGGTGAAGCCTTTTGTCCACTATGACAAGCTGACGTGCTGTTTTGACTCAAACCACCAGATGGCACCATTTGCATGCAAAAACCACATTTTCTGACGGTGACTTGGTCTTTCCTGAGTCAGCTCCTGTGCAGGGCCTGGTATAGATTTTAGCACCTTTTGGGAAGCCTAAGCAGATGGACTGCCTTTGCATATTTTATTTAGTTATGAATATAATTCATAACCACATACATAAAATGATATAGGTGCTATTCATTCAAATAAAACATATCGAGCATTTATACCTAGTGTTAATGCTAGAATATAGGATATCCAGATGAATCTTCTACCCCCAGGGAACTCAGAGAGGGTGGAGGGGCTGCCATGCAAACCAAAATGAGATACTGTGTGAAAATAAGCCAAAAGAATATAGATGGTGGAACAGAGGTGGGATTGACTTTCTGTGCTAGAGAGTTAAAAAATCAGCTGATTGCCACAGTGGTGATGTTTAAGCAGAGTTTTGGAGGTGTTGCCAGGCTCTTATGATAAAGGAGGAGTCCTCAAGGTATAGGAAATGCTCATATGGAGAGATGTGATGATGTTTAGGGAAATAGGCCTGGCTCTGAATGTCTGGAATGCAAGGGAGGCTGGGGAGAAGCATATGGCAGGGGGGAAGAGGCTGAGAGGTTACTGCAGATCCTACAGGTGGGTGTAAAAATAATCACATGAGACAAATATGGCTTCCTATGAGAGAGAAGATGTGCCTAGGAAAAGAGGGGGGCCCATCCCATGCAGAAAGTGACAGATACTTACTATTGCCAGCTCTGGCCTGGTAGGGAATGGTTAAACAATGACAAGCTCTCACTTTCTTGAGCATACACAAACATCTGGAGTTTGGGGATAGAGGGACCCACATTAGTATTATAGCTACAATGCCTTTAAACCTAGGATGGAAATAAAATCATTAAGTGGCTCAAATGGAGTTTTGTTCTGTGCATGATTAACCCCAGGAGGGGAGTTTGGAAACAAATATGCCTCCTTTACCTGTATTACAGGGGGACTGAGCCACGGTAAATTAAAAGAAAATCACTGGCAAATTTGGGACCAGTCAGCTGTGACCAAACCATTTGTGTAGTTAAATGGAGCTGAAAGAGCTAATAAAGGCTTTTTGGGTCATGGATCTCTCCCTGATGGGAGGGCTAGGAGAGGGAGGTGGGCAGGTATGCAGGGTCTAGGCTTGCACAGGTACAGGTCATACCCAGGAGCTTCTTGAAGTGCTAGTTGGGGAGGGGCATTGGTCTGTCTTTATCATCTAGGTGTGTGTCCCTTCTCATAGGACCTTTTTAATCCTAGACAGATAGGGACCTAGACCCAACTTGGGCCTTTTGGTATATCTCATCCAAGACAGACCTTATGCGAAGCCTAGCCAGGGAGCAAAAGGGGAGATGGGTTTGTTTAGATCAGCTATAAGCAGGAGCCTCCAGAGACAGTCAATGTAGAGTGAGATGTAAGGGGGACTTAAAACGCTGCTCTCACGAACTGCACTAAATGTCGTGGGGACTCCCAAAGTGAAGACACAACCAGTGTCCTGGGTATCCATTGCTAGATGGGGTGGGGCACTGGTTCATTCCCAGAGAAGGAGGTTAGGCAAGGATGCCAAATCAGCACATAAAAATGGGCCGTGTTGGGCTCAAAATGTTGGAAGCAGATGCTCCCTGTGAGCTGCCAGGTTGGTGCTCCGCCTAGGAGAATTGGCCTGGGGCAGATGGATGGGGGGGAGGATGCTGGAGGTGGAGAAGGAGTGGGGAGAGCAGAGAAGGCCCTGTGTTTCAGCCCCTGTGGGGTCTGACTCCACATCAGGCTTTAGGAGGTAAAAGCTCTGGCTGCTGGGCATAGATCCGCCTCTGATGACTTATAGGTCAGCGCTTCCTCCACGTAGTGGGCGTACACCCGGACAGCTTCTGCTTCTGTTTGCGGTATGCCCTGCGGCTCTGATATCGGCCTGTTTTATATAGGTGCCCAAATGACACCCTTCTCTCCACACAAGCTGCTTCTGCAGCTTCTCCCACCCTGGGTGTGGCGGTGACTTCACGGCCTGGGGAGGGTGCTGCTCGTCCTCTCCCGGAACGACAAGAAAACCACCAGAAGGGGGGCCCCGCGCCCCCGCGGAGCAACCAGACACATTGTTCGACATGTTTTCCAATTACTTGGCAGCCTCCGCAGCGATGCTCGAAATTCATTTTCCATCCTGAGAGGGGGAAAACAAAGGCAAGAGAAAGCGGCAGCTGCTCTTGCGAGTTGGGAAACTTTGAGGCAGCCAGCCGGAACTGGGAACTGACCGCGCGGGATGCACGAAGACGCTGCCACCTGGGGACCCCAGGCCTCCAGGTTTCCAACCCCGCTCCCTGCACCCTGCCCACAAAGTCAGGGACTGGTTCGTGGAGGAGCTCCAAACCAGTTACTTTCTTAAAAAAAAAAAAAAAAAAAAGTGGATTATAATAGTGGGTTCATCGTCACATATTTATACCTAACACAAATATGCTCCATTTCATTACCCAGTACTTCCCAGTACTTCCTCTTTTGCCTCTTCTTCCCTCCCCTTGGTCCCCTTCCTTTCTTCTACTGTTCACCCTTCTGTTATTTTTTAAAAATTAGTGCATTATAATTATACAGGAAAGTGGGATTCATTGGGATATATTTGCATATGCACATAGTATAATTCGATTGATTTCCTCTAGCTTCCACATATGAAAGCAAGTATTCAATCCTTAACTTTCTGAGTCTGGCTTACTTCACTTAACATGATGTGCTCCCGTTCCATCTATTTACCAACAGATGACATAGCTGAGCAGACCTTCATTTATGGCTGAGCAGACTTCCATTGTGTTATAACACAGACATTGTTGGTGGAACTGCAATTCTGTACAACCACTATGGAAATCATTATCAGATTCCTCAAAAGGCTAGGAATGGAACCACCATGTGATGAGCTATTTTACTCCTACTTTATCCAAAAGAACTAAAATCAACAAACTATAATGGAGGCATTATAACAGTGCAGTCACAATAGCCAAGTTATGGAACCAGCCTAGTGGCTTTCAACCATCCACTTTCTGTATTTTTTTCCACTTTAAAAATATTTATTAATGCGTTAGAGTTATGCATATTATTGAGGTTTATTTTGACACAATCATACATGCATGGAATATAATTTGCTCCAAATCAGTCCTCACTCCTAATCCCCTTCCTTTCCCACTCCTTCCCCTTTCCCTTCTCTATTCTGCTGGCCTTTCTTCCATTAACTTATAGTTTTTATTTTAAATTAGTGCATTATAGATGTACATAAAGGTAAAATTTGCTATGTATACTCATATACATACATAGGATAGTTTGGTGTAGGTTTTATTCCATCATTCCTCTCTTTTCCTGATCCTCCTCTCTTCTCCATCAGAGATCATTCACTTTCATAAGGGAAATACAGACAGAACTCCAATAAGAGTTTTCTTATTGTTCTTCCAGATTGTTTATAAATTCTAGTAGGTCCAGGTCATGGTTGATATTGGGTAGCTGTAACAAATGCTATTTGGCAAAGAGTGAGAACAGTTAGCTACCAATTTTCCAACCATGGATTTCCCAGATGGTGAGGATCATTCTTTAACATTCATCTACTGGGTCTCCTTTGAGATCAGAAATGTGTGGTTCTTCTCCAGCATCACTCCTCAACCCCAAACCAGCTGGAAACATTATCTTTGGTTTTCAGTTACCTACTGAGATGCTTTCTGCATCTGGAATTGACTTCTTATATCTCCCCATACTCCCATCATACCAGATTAACCACAAGGCTTTGCATAGTTCCAGTTGAGCAACACACTTCTTCCAGGGAAGCAGAAAGGCAGCGTCTTAGATTCCTACTTGTAGGTGGTGAGGTTTCCTCAGAGGCTAGGTAGAGACACTGAATTCCACAGGGCCTAATGATCTTCTTGAGGATGTGGATTTTGACGGGAGATGAAAATAATATCCTCAATTGCTGTTTTGTTTTTTTTTTTAATGCAGGAAACAAAGCTTCAGGTACAGTTTTGTGGGAGTTCAGAAAGAAGGAAATTTGTGAGTATTCTCACCAGTTGGTGGTCCTAGGTTGTTCCCTCAATCCTCTTCACTCTGCTAAGCCTCTTTCTTTGAAAGAACACCTTTCACTGGAACACATGATACTGTTTCAACAATTCCACTCTGACATACTTATGGTGTCAGAAGTCTCTGTCCATAGACAGCAGGCTTCATTCCTCAGGGTTTGAGGTGAGGCAGGATATCATGGCAGAAGAGTGTGGCAGATGGAAATGGCTCACATGATGACCAGAGAGCAGAGAGCAAACCATCCACTTTCTTTTCAGCCCTCTTGGCATAACCACTGTCTATGATTATTTGCCCATATCTTTATTTGCCAGTTGTCTCCACCATTATGATATACACCTCCAGAGGGACAGGGAGGGCCCTTCTTTCTTTCTCACATCTTTTTACTTGGTGTATTATAGTTGTACACACTGGTGGGATTTATTGTTACATATTTGTACACACCCATCTCTCATTTATTGCTGTTTCTCTAGTTCCCCCTATATGTTACTTGGTAGGTGCTCAATAAAAAGTTGTAGAACAAACGAATGACTGCAGGGATCTCACGTCTGAGTTTGAGTGTCCAGGGTTTTTGTTAACTCTTAGTGCTTACTTTGGGTCTAGGGCCTTCTCTACTCTCCCAGTTCCTCCTATGTGGGCAGGCCTGCAGGTTTGGCAAATGAGGCCACCTGGTCATACAGGAAGAACTGATGTTTGAGAAGTGATTACAGGGAGAAGGGAGTTGTGGCAGTTTCCACCTGATAGATAGAATGCTGAAGGCTTAATGAGGAATTGACTGCATAATTTTAGCAAAAGGGATGCATGGGCTTTTCTGGGAGGTGGATAGCATAACTGTTAAGATGGGAGTTTCCAGCTTTTGATTGCTCAGGCCTGGAATCTTGGCTCTCCCATTTGGTGGCAATGTGATCTTGAGCAGGTTGCTTAATCTCTCTCTGAATCATTTTCCTAGAGTCCTTGTGAGGATTAAGTGAGATAACCCCTGGGGAGTGTGCCGCATACACCTGACATTTGGTAAACCTCAGCACAGAACAGCCACAATGACTCATGCCAGGAAGAGGGAAGTGCCATCAGCGAGAGCACAGTGATTTCTACAAATGACAATTGCTGGTTATTATTCCTCACATCCACGAACTCTCTCCAAAGTCTATTGCGATGTGAGCTGGTGACCTAGTCACTCCGCAAAGAAATACCCAGTCATTGTTCCCTCTAGGAACTTATACTGTAACATGAAAGATTGTAGAGATCTGTAAAGATAACGGGGAACCACAAATATCTAAGAAAACTAAAAATATTCAGTGTTAGGACTGGGGGTATGACTCAGTGGTTGGGCAATTGCCTAGCATACATGAGACCCTGATTCAATCTCCAGCATTGGGTAAAAAAAAGGTTAAGTGCACATCTGGGAGCGAGAGTTTGTCAACATAGATTCATGTTTAGCCAAGATGGGATTAGTTCCTCTTCGTCCTTGAGTCCTGGCTCTATGGGCTCTGAAGAGAGGTCCTCCTGGGAAGGGCCTGGCCCCAGGACTTCCCACACTCTAAGAACAGTGCCTGGTGGCAGGGAGGAAAGGCTCCTCTGGGTTTGGACCTGGAGGAAGGTGCTATGGTGCTGGGTGACCAGTAGATGGTGCTGTTGACACGGTTATGTCAGCTGTTGGGTCCTCTTGGTATCCCCAGAGGCCGGGGTCAATCCCAAACGGAGTGCTCATATGATCTCCATCCAGCACTCTGTGCCCAGACAATAGTACACTCCCCCTGGCACTACAGCTGACTCTGTGGTTGTCCTTCCAGTGGGTGAACTTCTCTTCTGCCCTCTCACGACAGAAGTGACTCCAGCTGGGAGCAGAGGATAGTCGACCTTTTATTCTATTAGAGGGAGAAGTGCATGCTCCCCCTTGGCTGCAGCAGGTTCTAGAGGTGATTAGCAGGGGAGGTAAATGCATTTATTTTTGACCATTCCGTAAACACAACATTTCTGCCTGCACAGCAATTGGGACTTCTGATCCAGCTAAGATTCCTGTGAGAGGGGCGGGGGTGAGGGGTCAGGCATGGCCAGCACAGACAAAGGAAGAAACATTGCTGTGAATCACAATCCAGTGCTCAGGAGCCTCCTTTTGGGACCTAAGTTATAGGGCACTTCATCTGAGCTTGGGGTAGAGCGACTCTTCATTGACTTTCCTGGCATACAATCCTTGCCAGGAAAGTACTTGTTAAAAATCCAGATCAGTGGGCACCACTCTGATTCATATTGTCTGATAGGCTGGCCATGGGGCCAAGGAACTTGCATTTTTATCAGTGCCCTCTGGGTGATGCTAAAACAGCTATCCTCAGGCTATGATTGGGTCACACGGAGATGAATATGTGGTTTCCCTTAGACAACTTGCCACTCCACAGTCAGCAGCAGGATATTCTGCATCTTTTATGCCCTTCACATGGTCTTTGGGGATATATTTGGCCAGCTATACTTGAGACTACCTTCGAGTGTCTTGCCCAGCTGTGGTCCAAGACAGTTAACAAAAGAGAAGCTGAGTGAAACAAGCTATAGAAAAAAAACCTATTGAGCTTGAACCCATTACCACATCCCCTCCCATCCTGACTCCCTTACTTTTAATCCAACCCACACAAGTCTTCTTGGATTTCTAGTTTTTTATGAATTCTTCCAGAAGAGGGTTGGCTGTGCTTACTACAGAGAAAGACCAATCCACCACCATGGGTGTGGCCATTCTATGTGTTACCAGGAGAATGTCACTATTCACACTGAAGAAACACGGGCAAAGGGGTATCTGTGAATGTTTGTGCACATTTCACTACCCTGCGGAACAAATAATGCTCATGAAGTGAAAGTGAAGAGAGTGTCATTCTTTGAGTTTGCACGCTTCCAGCTGTATTCTCAAGGATAGCACCCTGGTGAGCTACATGGAGGAAAGTGGAGGGAGGCAGTCCAGCTGGGTCCATGCTACTGTGAGACTGTGGTTCAGCCACTTGACTTCTGTAACTCCTCCTCTTGTACCTCTTTTCTCCAAAGAGAATAGGCAAGTCATTCTGTGTAGGTAGACCCTCAGCTTACCTTTCTGGGACATGGACATGGGACTGTTGAAGTGCCCCCAACCCAGAGTTGGTCCTGTCTAAATTGTTGGGAAGGTCTGGAAACAGGAGGTGTGTTACAGTTTCACCAATCTTTTTGCTCCCTTGTGCTTAGGGGGCCTGGCTAAGACCTTGATGTTAAGTTGTTCTTGGTGCTACAGTGAAATGAAATGAGTGGCTATAGGGGCACATGGCATGGCCCAAGAGGGCCCAACAGCTGGCATAACTTGTAGTGACATCTTTGTCACTAAAGGATGTCTTTGACCATAGACCTCCTCTTTGTATCACAGTAGACTTGAATTGTACTTATTCAGAATTTAGGCTTTCATATGGTAGAAAGAAAATCAAGTTTGAGATCCTAACTCTGTTACTTCTTAGATGTGATTAAGGGCAAATGACTTAATTTCTCTGAGCCTCATTTAAATATTACATATCTACAATGAACTATTGAACTGCCGATTTCTGTCCTATCTTAATAGCATGATTGAAAGATCAAGAAGTGTAAAGTATGATATAAGTGCCTTCCATGAAGGTGAAAACCATGTGTATCTTGTTCACTCTCTCTCTCCAGTACAACTACTCAGTTCTTGTCACGTGGCAGGTGTCACAAGTGAATATGTGAAAACTGTTGGGGAGGGTCTGAGCTGGACACCAGGGTAAATGAACATGACCAGTGAGATGACAGAGCTTAGGGTTTTTTCTTCTGGGAAGATGCTGAAGAAAGCTGGTGAGGGAGAGTTCGGCTGTAGCACACAGTTGCTGGGGATTGTGCACATCAAGAAAATAGGCTCATTGCCTATTTCAGCTGTGCCAATGCAGACTGGCATTGCAAGCAACAGACAGAAAACCAGATAAACCATGAAGGGGTGATGCCAGGAAAAAGGAGGGAGGTCCCAGGTGAGTGGTATCAGAATGCTTTTGGTAGCAAGTGATAGAACACAAGACTAGCAATGGCTGAACGATCAAGCCATATAATCCTCTCACACCACAGCTTCCAGGATTAGGCTAGTTGCCCAGAGAAGACAGCTTCAGGGCTGGCTTCTCTCTGTCCCTCCTCCTGCATATTCAGCTGGCCTACGTACACTGTTTTCTCATGTGGTCAGCCTGTGGTTGCAAGATGAAGACCACAGCCCAAAGCACTATGTCAGCACACAACAGCATCCCAAGTAGAGAGGCCAAGGGAGGTGCAAAAGGTTCTTTTCTTGGGGTGGCTCTCTCTTGTTTCTTAGAGGAAATATTACCTGTGAGATTTCTGCAGGGTACCCTTCCATCTTGTTGGTCAGCATTGGTCAAGGGAGAGTCAGGTTTCTGTGACTGATTTAGGGCAGTGATGATTCATCCTGGGGACTGGGAACATTGTCAAAATAGAAATGAGATTTGGTTGCAATAAAGATGAGGGGGAAATGGCTACAGGACAGGCAACAAACAGCATCAATTGTAAGTCTTGGAAAGTGTTATGGTTTAGATGCTGTGTTTCCCAAAAGCTCACATGTGAGATAAAGCAAGCAGGTTGGAGGAAAAAAGATTGGGTTATAGCCTTAACCTAATGAGTAAATAGATCCCTGATGGGATTGACTGAGTGGTGCTGGAGGCAGGCGGCTGTGGTTGGAAGAAGTAGTTCATTAGAGGCGTGGGTTTTTGTTCTATATATTTGTATCTGGTGAGTGGAGTCTCTCCCTCTCTGGTCACTGATCATCATGTGAGCTGCTTCCCTCTGCCACACTCTTCTGCCATGATGTTCTGCCTTATCTTGAGCCCTGAGGAATGGAGTTGGCCTTCTATAGACTATTACCTATGAAACCATTAGCCCTCAAATTTTTCCTTCTCTACAATTGTTCTTGTCAGGTCTTTAAGTCACAGCAGTGAAAAAGTTAACTAAAACAGGAAGGAAAATTTTCCGTATCAAAGGCTGGCTGCCATGTAGGGAAGGCAGGGGAAGGAGTTTGCTCCCTCTGCCATTGGCCACCCACCTGTGGCAAAGAGGGGACATGATGTCAGGAATCTTGGCTAGTAGATATGTAGACTGGCTCTTGTCCCAGTTGTGACAGTCACCTTTTTTGTTGTTGTTGTTTCTTGGGACAATTAACCTCCCTGGGTATTATTTATTTATTTATTTTGAGCACTGTATTCATTGGGTCTAATTTACCAGGTTAAAGCTAACAATGATGATGATGATGATGATGACCATGACAATGATGAAAATTATAATAATGGTAATAGGTAACATCTACTGAATATTTACTCCATGCTTAGTTACATCATCCCTTACTCCCCTAAACAACCTTACATTGGTGCTGTGTGCATCTGTATTTATAGGTGGTGGAGCTGAGATCCAGGGAGCCCAAGGAACTAGGGCAAGATCCCACAGATGACCAATGGAGAAACCAAGATTTTTGCTTTTATTGTCTGGTTCTTAACCTGTATATCTATTAACCTGTACATACCTCCTCTTGATGGTTGAAATTATTGTGAGAATGAAATAGAAAGACAGGAGTATTTACTGCTGCTGTCTCCTGAGCATCTGTTAGTTGCCAGACACTCTTACAGGCTCTGAAGTCACAGTAGTCAGTAAAAGTAAGGACCTGCTCTTACATTTTGGGGAGGATGGGGTAGAAAATAAGCACATTTACAGATAGAGGAGAGGTGATAGAAAGATAAATAGGTGACAGGTAGACAGATTGATAGGTAGATAATAGATGACAGGCAGTGGATAAATTTTGTTAGATAGATGGACAATAGTTAGAAGGCCCATGGTACTATATGCTTTGAAAGAAAGTAAAGCAGAGAATTGACAGACAGTGGTTTCAGGTTGCTGTTTTAAATGTTGTGGTGACTGAGAGTTTTGCTAAGGAGGTAACATTTGGGGATGAATTCAAATGAGGTGAAGAAGTGAATTACCAGTATCTAGAAAAGGGGGTTCCAGGGACAGGACATAATACCTGCTAAAGCTCTGAGGCATAAGCGGGCTTGGACTGTCTAAGAAGCAGCTGTGGCAGTTGGAGCAGAAGGAGCAGGAAGAACCTGGTGGGTGGAGATTGCAGTTGAGTTGAGTGATTGTAAGTGCCTTCTCCAAGGAGACACAGTTAGTGTGGAGAGTGAGGACAAATGACCCAGGAAGAGCCTGGCAAGGGTATCGTGGGTGAGGCTCAGTGGGCCTTGGGCTCTGATTAGGATTCTGAACAGTCATTTTCCTTAGATAAAAGTTTAAGGAAACAGCAGAATGATATGATCGGCTTGGAGTCTTACAAGATCTCTTTTCATTTTATGATCCAGTTTTCTCATCTATAAAATGAGGACAGCGCTGCCAAACCTCATAAGAGATTGTCAAGATCAAATGAAATGTTTGATAAGGGCTGCTAGAAGCTGTGACACACAATGGAAACAAAACACAATCCGGTATCCCAATAATTAGGCCCTCTCCTGATGGTGGAACAAATTTCCATTTCTCCAGGCTTGTGGCCAGAAACCAGTGTCAGAACTTGATTATCTTTTTCATAGATAATCTCATAAAATCCTCATACTCCATCCAGAGTGGTGGAAATGATTATTATTCCCATTTAATGAAAAAGGAAACTGAGGTTCAGGGAATTCAGAGCAGTTAATACACACAAGTGATGAAGGTGGGTTTTCAATGAAAACCATTTTAATCTAAATTCAGAAGAAATGTACGAGTAGGTAGGATAGGGGCAGGTCAAGGTAAAGATTTAAAGTTGGATTGATGTAAGCAGAGATGGACTTATTTAGAGAAATGACTGTTGTTACTGTCACACACAGAGTCCTTGGAAAATGATGCAGCATTATAGGCTGCACAGAAATGCACAATCAAATACTCTATGCCTGTTAGAACACAGAAAGCTTAGGAAAAGAAGACAAAAGACAAAATCTTAACATGCCAGTAGATGGTCATTAACTACAGATGACTAAAGCTAAAATCCTAGGGATTTGCTGCAACTGGGACGGTGGCCACTGAGAAAGACAGGGGGTGGGGGAAGAATGAAGGAGCGGGTCCTTCTTACCTGCCAGGAAAAGCCCCCAGTCTACCCCTTTGGGGTATGGTTTTCAGGAAACCTGAGGAGCCAGGAAAGAGCGGCAATTAGTTTCCAGGCTGTCCTTGAAACTGTACTGGCCTATACCTTTAGACTTCCAAGGAGTCCCAAGCTTTCACACAACTGGACTTATGTAAGTTCTCAAGGCTCCTGCTTTGGTTTTGGAAGTATCAGGGGGCTGGAAAATGCTGCAAATTTCCAAAACCTCGTGGGTTGCTTAGCAAGAGACATTTCCATAGGGTCACCTAGGCAGCCTCAGCCTCTAAGCACAACTCCTCTATATGAACCAAATGTGCCAACAGCCGCTTCTTGAAGTTTGCAGAAACAGAGACAGGAGTTCTGTAGTCTTTATTATTTCTTCCTTTGCCAAATGTTCTCAGCTGAAATGGAGACTCATTTATTCCTCTTGTTCATTCTTTATAGCCCATCCTGACTTCAGTTGTTCTCAGAAAAGCTCACTGATTCTGAGTTCGCATGCTTGTGGGAAACAGAAGTGAGACCAGAGTCAGGGTGAAGAGGAGAAGGAGGAAGAGAGAAGGGGAATAGCATCTGTGCCTCCAGCTTCCTCAGGCAGCAATCCCAGTCTCGGTGGGGTGGGAGGGGAGGCGTCCCTAGTGCACTTTTATCAGCATTATCATGCAATATTCCCAGCCTGCTTTGTCTTTGCTTTGCATTTTATCAATACCAGTGGCGGATCCTGCTGTCCCTTTCTGAGGGTTTATTAATATTGCCCTCTGATCTATGGGTAGCTGCCACACTTTATATTCCAGCCCCATCCCAGCTTCTCCAAACTCAGACACCATATTTAATTAGATTTTCTCCCTGGCTCAGGCAAACAGAAATTGAACTCCCAGTATATCTCTATTGCTCTGGAGCTCCCGCCTGACAGAAGTAGACAGCTCTCTTTCCCTCTCTGGCTTTCGCTGCCTCGTCCTCTCCATTCCCACCTCTGACATTAATATTCCAACACGAACCCACTTCTAAGTTCAATCTTTGGCTCCAAACTCTGAAATTCATCTTCACGTTATGCACTGCCATTCAAATGAATAATATGCCGGAGGTTTATGCTGCTAAAACTTTTTTGATCTTACTGCAGATGTTGGGCTGGACCTGCATGTTTGCAGGTGTTGAAGAGTGGAGAAGGTGGAAGGGTGAAGAGCTTCTCCATCTATATGCCCACAGGTCCTCAAGAAATGCTCCCATCCCTTGGCTACCTTGTACTCCCTCAAGAAATTCACATAATACGTTTGAGATTCAATTTTCTCATCAGTTTAATGGGGATAATGACAGCTGCCTAGTGCATGTCCCATAGCTGTGACCTTCACATAAAACCCTGCATATCTTTGTGTTCTGTAAGATGTGATTGTTAGAACCAGACATTCCCATTCTCAGTTAAATTTTGATTTGAAATTGCTTGTGGGTAATGTTAAATAGAAGACAATAAAATAATTTTTACTTAATGACAAAATGATGTTTAATTTTTTTTTATCCAAGAAATTTAGCAATATAATTAGTTTAGCTTGCCTTAGCGTTTAGATGGACAGGTAGTGGAAAGGAGTTAGGGGTTTAGGGTGACAAAACATAAAATAAAACATTAAAGGAAGGAAGGGAGAGAAGGAGGGAGGAAACAGTAGAGGGATGGTTTATCCAGGTTCCTTGGGTTATGTTTGAAATGGTGTTGTAACAAGGTATAGAAATATGCACATTTACATTAAATCACAGTGAATATTTAAGATATTTGTGAAGCATTGCTGTGAAGGCAGAAGAATCTATGTTACCTTCACACTGATAGGAGAAAGGAGCTTTGGAAAAACAGTCTGTTCTCTGAAACAGGGTATCCCCCCTACCTGGCATGGTGGGGAAGGGGGCTCCTCCCTGGCTTGGTGGTTATGGATGGGTGTGGTAAAGGACAGAGGGGTAAAGAGAAGACACCAGGCTCTTCCAGTTGGTCACACAGAGAGCATGTGGATGTGACACTGGGTTGGTGTTAGAGGCTTTGGAATCAGGCAGATGTGTGTTGCAGTTCTAGCTATGTCACCTAGCAGTGTGACCTCTGGCATGCCTGGTCACTCTCTGAGCCTGAGGTTTGTTCTGTGTATGGAAGGGAAAATATTGCCTGTTGTGTAAGTGCAGAGAATTGAATGGAGGGTATCTATACCACACAAGGCCCTCTGTTTTTATGCTTTCCTTGCTCCACTGGTCAATAACTCTGGGCCCCTCAGATGTGTCTACAAGGGGTCTGATTTTCAGGGAACCAGATCTGCATTCTGACTTTGTGGTCCCATCAACTGGAGAGCCTGGAGTTGTTGAGTCTCTTTGACCAAGACAAGATCCTCAGGGGATGCCCTTGGAGCAGGGGCTTTCAGCTTTCTTTGTATTGATACACCTCTTACACTCTTGTGTCCTCAGAAAAAACCTTACATGCTAGCCCAGAACACCTAACAATCAAGGCTGGCAATTCTTTGTAGTGGAGACGCTGCCTGAAGCCCCTTTCACTCAGCCCTTAAGACCACACTGCTGGGTGCCAAAGGCATGCAGTGTGAAAACATGATGTTCATGTCTTGTTCTGGTCAAGGAGCTGGTTTATGACAGAGCTGATTCTGGAAATGACTTTACTCCAGGGCTTAGCTCAGGATACCATGATGTCTCCCGAGAGAAGAGCTTCTGCTATTGGGTAGACTGAGCAGCACATATTAAATAAGGTAACTCTAGCTGCTCTGAAAGGTCAGTTGCTTGGTGCAGTGGAAGTTTATTTCTTGCTCATGTAACAGTACAAAGCAGAATTTCTGATCAGCAGATGGCGTTCCATGCCACCATGATTCAAGAACTCAAGATCTTTTACTGTGTGGTCTTTGATTCTCTGATCTCCCAAGGCTCTGCTGTCTCTTCCTAAAGATGGAGGAAGACCCGAGAGCTGGGAGGGGCACAGAGGCTTCTTAGAAGCTTTGGCCTAGAAAAGGAACACATCTGTTTTACCCAGGTTCTATTGGGGAGAGCTCGAGTAAGTGGCCATACCTAATCATGAGAGTGACTAAGAAATACAGTAGTCCACCCTTATCCATGGGAGATAAGATCCAAGATAGCCTACAGATGCCTGAAACCAAGAATACTATCAATCATTAAATATACTAGGTGTTTTTCCTATATACACATACCCATGATAAAGTTTAATTTGTAAACTAGGTACAGGAAGAAATTAATAACAACTAATAAGATACAATTTTAACAATATCCTGTAATAGAAATTACTTAAAACTTGTGAATTGTTTATTTTTGGAATTTCCTATTTACTATTTTCAGATGGCTCTTGACCACGGAAAGCAAAATTGCAGATAAGGGAAGACTACCAAACAGTCTTACATTGCTCAGAAAGAGGAGGAAAACAGAAACCTGGATACAGAGGACAGCTGGCAAGCTGTCTGTGCTCTCCTTCCCATGCAAAACACCTCCACACAGCCTGACCTCCAGCATGTACTCTTTCTCAAGCATTCCTTCCTTTCTACCTATGAGGTAGAAGGGCAATTTACCTACCCTCAGGATATAAGAGAGAAGAGAGGTCAAGCTAACTAGCAAGAACACCCATTAGACAGTGTCAGTTGCAGGCACACAACACCCACGGAAGGGATGACATCTGGTGAAGAAGGCCACGTGAGAATGCTTTACCTGGCCACGGGGCTGTTCCTTACCTGAATTCTGTTTCTGTTTTTGGAGAGAAATGTTCTTGTCCATTGTTCTCCAGAACTCCTGCCCTAAACTCTGGAGATTTGTCCTTTTCTGTCTCCTCCTGTGGTCACATTTGAGGACAGCCTCAGGGAATACCCTTTCTACTGGCAGGTGCTTTTCACTGACATGTCTTGTAGGCCTGCTAATAGATTCTTTGGTGCTCACTTCCATTAACACTTGATAGGTTTCTGAACTATTTGCTTCTATTCAGTTCCAAATGCTAGCATCAGCACCTGAAGTTCTTTCCAAGATTTCATTCTCAAGTGTTTTTTTTCCTTCTTTTTCTCCATGCCCCTCTCTCAGTCTAATAACAGCCACCACGGGACATCAGAAACAATAGGCCTGGAAGCTGTATTAGTTTGTTAGAGCTGCCATAACAGAGTCCTGAAAACGGGGTGGCTTCCCCAAAATAAATTTGGAGGCTGAAAGTCTAAGATTTAAGGGTCCCCAGGGTTGTTCCTGCTGAGTGAGATGATGTTCCAGGCCCTGTCCTAGCTTCTGACGGCTCACTGGCCATGTCTGGTGTTCCTTGGCTTTTGCTCTATCACCTTAGCTCTTATTCCATCTTCATGTGACGTTCTTTCTGTGTATTTGTCTCTGTGTCCAAATTTTCCCTTTTAAAAGGACACTAGGCATGTTAAACAGGAGCCCATTCTTCTCTAGTATGACCTCATCTTACCTAATTACATCTATAATGACCTTATTTCTAAATAAGGTCACATTCTGAGATACGGGGATCAGGCCTTAAGCATACAAAGTCCCTTCCATTACAGAAGGAAAGGCAGCATCTTTAATTTGATCTTTGTGACAGGGCTGGGTCCTTCTGCTTAACTGAGAATTATTAATGAGCCTTTGTTCCTCAAAGCCCCTTTCAGTTTCATCTCTATTCCAGTCCTTCAATAACCCAAATTTCCGAACTCTTTTAAAATATTCTTCCTAGAAAGAAAACCCATCCTTGTTAAGAGGCAAGGAAATTAGCATATGGTGAATACCTACTCTGTGCCAGTAACTATCACACATCCTGTATTTCTTTATAAAGAAATAAATGTTGAGCTTCTGAGAAATTAGGGTCTTCCATGCCTGGGAGGGGAGAACTTTTCCTCGAACAGCTTCTGTACCATGCACATGCTTCCTAACCTTTTCAAGTCTTTGTTCCCATGTCAGTTTCTAGGTGAGCCTTCCCTGAACACCCTTTTTAAAATTAGACTGCTCTAGCATTTCTCTTCTCTTTTTTCCTGCCCTTTCCCCCCATTGCATTTAAACTTATCACTTTCTCACAGAGTGTGTAATTTTCTAATTTTCATGTTTTTTTTTTTTTTTTGGTCTATTTCTCAGTGCTACCAGGCTCCACCAAGACAGCAGAGGTCTTGCTTGCTCTGTTGGTTGTGTTACTGTCAGTGCCTATAAGAACACTGGTGACATTGTTATGCAGTCAATAGACACCTGTCCCCTAGTGATTAGAAGAGTTTTGAGTCTGCCTCCACCGTGGGGCTGAGGGAAAGGGCCCAGGGGTTGAATCAGAACTGAAATTGAGCAGAAAGGCTGAGAGCCACCCAGGTCTGGTTTGAATCCCTACTCAGTGCTTTATCAATCGAGTGACATGAGGAGAGTTACTTTTTCTTTCTTTTATTTTGCTGCTTCATTGGAAAATGGGGGCAATGACAATCATTCCCTCCTGGGATGTTTAGGAGGACTGATGAATGGAATGCATAAAGAAATACTTAACAGAGGGCCTGACATGTCCAAGTGCTCCCCCACCCCCAATGCTACTTTTACTTGATAAGGTTGTTGTTAATAACATTCTCACAGAAGAAAATCTCTCTGACCATTTTCATGTCTTTGCTGTTGATATATATTGAATTTTATTCCTTGTATTAGTTCATTTTTTTTGTTGCTATAACAAAATATTTAAGACCAAGTACTTTATAAAGAAAAGATGTTTATTTAACTCTCAGTTCTGGAAGTTCAAGACTATTGATGACACCAGCATCTGCTTCACTCTGACGAGGGTCTCATTGTTGATAGTATCACAGTGGTGGGAACATATGCAGAGGAGATCACAAACATGGAAATGCAAGACAGGAAGGTGGGGGCGGGGGGAGAGAAAGAAATGGGGAGAGAGAGGGAGAGAGAGTGCCAAATTTTCATTATAACTGCTTGTCCTCAGAATTAGTCACTAGTCCGCTCCATAAGATCAGAATCAATCCTTTCCAAGGGTGGAGCCCCCAATGACCTAACCACCTTCTACTAGTCTTCACCTCTAAAGGCCTTACTACCTCCCAAACACCACCATTCTGTGGACCAAGCTTTCAGCACATGAGTCTTTGAGTAATGCACTCAGGCATGAACCTTTGGAAGATGCACCATAACATGTACCCCTTGTCTCAGAGGTCATGAAATAATATATCTGTGTGTCAGAAAGCAGAAGGCGGCTTTTATTGTAAAATACTCAAGAATATTCCATTTTCTACCAAGTTATTGTAAACAACTCCATTGTATGTTCAACTATGAGAACATGGGCTGGGTGACAGGACACCTGGCCTGTGGGTTCAGCTTGCTTCCCTCCCAGATGGATCACCTTGGTCCTTAAATCTTATGATATCACTGGCCTAGATTCTTTATTGAATGGAATAATGGGATTTCTTTTAGTACAATATTTGAAGAAAGCTTCAATATTTTGATCATTTAAAGGTTGGGCTAGAGAGATGAAACTGAAATGTGTCTTGAGGAACAAAGACCCATTTGTAATTTTCAGTTAAACAGAGGGACCCAGATAATGTGCAAAGTCCCTTGAGCTCAAACTTTTCCTGCTATTCTCTCTGTGATTGAGCTGGGAACACTTCACTGCTACTGTATGGGTGTCTCTACCTCGGGGTTGTATGTACTTTCCTGACTGCTGTAGTCCCTCATCTTTGATACTTATGTAGGCTGTGTTCTCCTTTAGCCTCAGGAAGGTCAGTCCATGAGCCATCTCTAGACAACAGATTTAGCACCGGCACTCCAAGTTCAATGTGCATTTTCCCCTCCTGCAGAAACCTGGTGCCTGGCAGTTCCAACTGGGGAGGAGTACACAGGCACAGAGAGGAGGCATGAAGGAATGTGAGTACGAAGGGCCAAAAGTCACCCCCTAGTTCTGTTCTCGCTCTGATTTTTTTGTCCACACAGGACTTCACTCAGAGCCAGCAAAGACAGCACTAGACAATTATATTCTGAGTGTACACTTTATTAATGAAGGGAGAAGACAGCAGAGGAGACTGTAATGATATCATAGTATGTCTGATCTAATTATGCTAATCAATTTTTATGGCTCATCAGAGGGAATCCCGGTTGAGTTTATGTCAGAAATTCCCCAGAGGATCTGTAGAGGCTGTTCTAGGACTTGGGAGGTTCTTGGGAGAGCACCCCAAGACTTCACAGAGTTGGGAAGCTTCTCCACCTCACTGCCTGGTCCACCCAGTAGCGGAGGAAGTGTGGCCCTGGGAAATGAGGAAAAGCCTTCAAGGAGAACAGGTCTGGAAAGAGCCAGGAGGGGACAGCTGGGGGCCTTTGAAGGTTATTGTTCCAGGAAAAGAAGTGGAGGTTTCTGGGTGGGCTGCGGGGTAGGATGTGTGCTTGGCACTGGCTCTGCACTGCCAAAGGAGCTGCCACCTTACCACAAGTCAGAGCCCCCGTAAAACACGGGAGCCAATAGTCCATCCCCTGCTCTTCACTTCTCTCTTCCCACTCACAGAATTTAAAACATCCTTCTAACCCCCAAGGGCTGCATTTCCCATGCTTCAGCCAGAATGTTATTCAGTTCTACACATGTACTTGCAGTTCTTACTTCTCTTCCTTTCTGTCTAGCTCTCCTCCTTATTCTCTGCCCCAAAGGTGTACATAGTTTCATGGCTAGGATAGACTCCATTTATAGGTGGGCATGTAGCATATCAGATATGGAAGGCTGAAAGCAGAGACTCAAATAATCCTATTCATACTTCATACGCTACCTAAAATCCTACACTTTGAGTTTTTTTTTTTTTTTTTTTGCTTAAACCATAGAGGATGTAAAATGGGCCCGTTTCCATGGGCACATAAGTGACCACATAAAGTTTTACACTATCATCTTTAATATCCACAGGGAGAGGGGTAATTTTCAGATCCTTTTTTGAGGAGAGTTGTTGGAGATGGTAGGACTACAGTGGTCACATTGTCTTTGGGCAGGTTGGATCTGTGTAGAAGCAACGTACCTTCTGGGTGGAAGACCAACAGTTCTTGGTCAGTTTGCTGTGTTTCTGCTCTACCAGAGGCCAAGCTCAGAAGCAGATCCAGAGCTGCACAGCATGTGGCAAACAAATGTGTTCAGATGGATGTTCACTGCCTGATTCACTGACAGGACCTCCTTCAGAGCATGACTCTCAGAGGTTTGGGTGCAGGGGAGAAAGAGAAGAGGGATGGAGTGGTGTGTGTGTGTGTGTGTGTGTGTGTGTGTAAGACAGGCTAGAGTTCTAGAAAAGGCTGCCCTTGGAGTTTCCAGATTCTGGTTTGAGGAACATGGAATGTACTCCTACCGTGTGCTCCTAGTACGGAGCACTGGGCACTGTGTGCTAGTAAAATGTTAGATTCAGCCTCTAGGGTTTAGAGCAGTTTCTGGCTGTTTAGTTTTTCTATTGCTGCAGTAACAAATGACACAAAACTTGTGGGTTTAAAACACATTTACTATTTTACTGTTCTATAGGTCAGAAGCCCAAGTGAACTAAAACTAACATGTCAGCAGGGTCATGCACCTTTCTTGGTTTCTTTTCTGTGCTTGCTTCCAACTCTGAACATCTAGAATTCCTTGGTTTCTGTGCTCAAGCCAGGGACAGTACCTCTCTCTGAGTACAACTCCATTTTTGACCATAGCCCAGAAAGGTTTCTCTGCTTTTGAGGAATTTTGACTTTAGATTGGCCCTTTCACATAATCTAGGCCAATCTCAAAGTCTTTAGCATTATATCTGTAAGGCCCCTTTAGCCATTAAGGTGATATATTCTCATGGTCTGGGGTTAGGACATGGACATCTATGGGGGTTCAATATTGTGCCTACCCCGCTGGCAGTACCTACCAAAATCTTAGCAATTCTCCAAGATTGAGCTGCTAGAAGGCCTGGTCTCACAGAGCAGGGGCTCTGGGCAGGCAACTGGTCAGGGCATCACGTGTATGTAGCATGATAACACTGGGCTGGCAATTTTTATTTTTTCCCTTCAATTTATGAATGATTCATTGATAGGAAATGGGTAGAGGAGTCTATCTTGAAAGAGTGATAATATGACATTTCACTATCTTCAAAACTACAAGAAATACTATGTTGAATGTGAAAAACTTTCTAAAACTCTCTAAAACCACCTGTTCAATTTGGCATTTGGTAGGCTATGAGACATCATCTCAAGGGTGAGAGGAAAGAAAACAAATATTTTCTTTTTTTAAAAAATTTATTGGTGCGTTTTAATAATGGAATTCATTGAGCACACATCATGATTTGATCAATTTCTTTCCCCAATACTTTGCCTTTTCTTCCCCCTTCTTTCCCCTCAACTGGTCTCCGTTCAAATTCCATGAGGTCCCCTTTTTCCACTTATTTTTTGCTCTTGTTTCCACGTATGAGAAAACATACTACCCTTGACTTTCTGAGTGACTTATTTCACTTATATGGTGTTCTCCAGTTCCCCACTTTCTTGCAAATGACTATGCCAAAACTCTCTTTCTCACTTTTGGTAGTGTAGTGGAAGCTGGCTAGATGCTCATTAAATCCATTTCTTCTTCTTGGGAGCACAACTAATTTCATAAGCCTTCTTTATAAAGTAGTCCCCTTGTCCATGGGAGATACATTCTAAGTGCAATAATACTAAATCTCATATACGCCATGTTTTTTTTCTATACATATAACCTATGGTAAAGGTTAATGTGAATTAAGAACAGCCAGAATTTAACAATAATAAGTAATAATAAAGTATACCATAATAGAAGTTGTGTGAATGTATTCTTTCAAAATATCTTATTGTACTGTACTTACCTTTCTTGCAATGATGTTAGATGATACAATGACTCTTTGATGAGATGAAATGAAGTGTATGGTGTAGGCATTATAAGGTAGCATTAGGGTCCTCTAAAAGAGTTACTTGAATACAAGCTTTGGGATGAGCTACAGTCCATCTGATGCCTGAGACAGCTACTAACTAACTAATGGGTGACAGTATATATAGCATGGATATGTTGGTCAAAGGGCTGATTCACATCAGGGAAGAGCAAGACCATATAAGATTTAAAATAGTGTATACCTTAAAATTTATGAATTGTTTATTTCTGAAATTCTCTATTTAATATTTTCAGACCACAATTTCTCAGGGGTTACAAATCACAGAAAAGGAAATCACAGGTAAGGGGACACTAATTGTAGCTATGAAGGGTCATGTGGCTGAGTTGTGGCCAATGGAATGTGGGTAAGATGACGGGGCTACTTCTAGGCCAGGTCTCCTGGGAGTGCCAGGATCCCCTGCAATGGCAAATGCACAAGACCCAGGCTGACTGCTGAGTGCTGGAGATGGAGAATCAACTGGACAGAAGGAGCAATGACCCTTCCACAGGCTCAGGCCAGGATATGAATGATAAATAGGACTCTGTAAATGGTGGCTGGCTACAGAAGTTAGTCTACCTAGAATAATATAGAAATTGATTTCAGAAATGAGTACTTCCCTAACAATAAAGTTTAAACATGGGACACTTATTTTACAATCAGGCAGTGGATGGTGAAAAAGACCCAGGCCAGAGACTAAAAGGCTGGAGAATCCCATGTTGCATAGGCAAAGCAATTTGTAAAAGCTTACCAAATGGTATTTGGAAGGGAGATTTTAGCTCTAGGAGAAGTATTTGGAAAATAGAATATTAGCCATGAATATATATATATATATAGGCATGGTGGGCTTTTATTGAATGCCTTTGCGAGATATTATAAGAAAAAAAGAATTAGGAAAGAATGAGATGATTTTCAAGAAAAATAAGGAAATAGAAAGAATACAGATATGTGGAAGCATTGAATATATTCTTGCTATTAGGGCTGTAACAAATCACCCTGCAACTTGATACCATAAGCCATTTATTATACTCCTAGCTTCTGTGCATCAGAAATTCAAACAGGACATAGCAGGGACATCTCATTTCTACTCCCCCAATGTTTAGGGTTGAGCAGGGAGAATGGTAGCTGGAGATTGGGAGTATTGAAGGCTCATTTACTGGTATATCTGTTGACAGGTTCTGCCTGTTTGCTGAGCCCTCAGTGCTTCTCTATATAGACTTCTTCATTTGCTCTCCACACAGGTTCGTTTGAAAGAGTCCAGTAGAGGACTCCAAAGTCCTACAATATGGGGGAGCCACAGATGGAAGAAGCCAGTCTCTGAATGACCCCCTGACTCCCACCCCCACCATCCCCACTGGTCTAGAGTAGGCTGGTATGTGAGCAAAAAATAAGTCATTGGGGTTTTCGTAAATAGCAATTGTTTCCCCTGACTAATGCAGGCTGTTTTCCTGGCATATTCTTTGAAGAAACAGTAAATAACATTTGTAAGTAAGTCTCTAATGGACTGGCACACCAGTCCCTGCCTCTTCCAGTCCCAACAGCTATGCTGATTACTTCAGGGGTGTGAAGATGATGTACATGGAGTTCATCAGAGATTACCTACTGTGGGCATCTGGAATTGGGAATTTAGGAGGTTGCTGTTATGCCTTCAGGATGAGAGAGGTCCACTGGAGCTGGTGGGGCTGCTCTGCTGTTGCTTGCTACTTACTGTGCATAGAGTCAGGGAATTGGGTCACAGAGAGCACCATGCACTGAGCAGAGAGAGTGGAGAGGATACTGTGTGCCTGGGACAGTAAGGAAGGGTCCTTAAATGTCATGTCCCTGCTGTCATTTCTTGCATTTTGTGAAAGATTCCTAATTTATGTCCTAAATTCCTATGGTTACTGAGTTTTATTCAGCTTCATTTTTCATAAACAATTGTTGATTGAGACAGAAACAATGTAGAAGAGTGTTCATGCCATTTTGGGTGAAATATTATGCTACAAAATAGATTGTGCATTATTATCTTGAACTTGTGACACTATAATATAGATATATAAAGAATAAAGAATAAACATCAACATATAAATAATGATTACTCATGAAGTGGGGGATGTATAGGTAATTTTTACACTTTCTTGTGCTTTTTGTATTTAATTTTTTTCTGCTGAGAATATATATTGCTTTGGTAATTAGAAAAAAATCAGGTTTTAAATATACACTATACCTTAGAAGGAACTTGAGGAATACAAAAAATTTATAAATAGTTGAGGATACACTTGGTGCATTTCTGGTTGGAGGGGCTTTCTCTTTGGCGTGTCTCGCCATCTCAGAAGCAGCTTTGATTATTTGGAAGATTCTTGCTCTTCCCATTGTGTACCAGCTGTGGGCTTCCTGTTGTGGTGCTCCATTCCTACATTCTGCTACAGTTCCATTGGGCTTCAGCCTCTGACTCTTTGGAAGATAGATGTGTGCTTCCTTAGGACTGGACCTCAGTTAGACTGTGTCCACAGTCTTAGCTACTCATTTTGATTATCAAAGATCATCTTGAAAAGCCCAGGCAATCCTCTTCTTTAATCTTCTTCCAACTGTTCTGCTACTATGCTCTATCCATTTCCCTTCTCTTTTATACCACCTGCTCCAGACTCTGGACATTCTCCTCTCTGGCCTATTAGCTTTTCTGAGGACTACCTGGCCAGCTTTTAAGGATGGCTTTTACCCTTAGGTGCCTTTTGAATTCTTAGCTTTTTTTGTCCAGCCTTGTCCTATCTAATCTGGTTGCATCTTCTTCCCCATTTGTTTGTATTTGTCAGGTTTCCCAAATCAGAGATGATTGGCTCAATGCCTTTGATGAATGTCTCTTCTCCTTCCCATTTGCCTCTTAGAGGCATGATATTTCAGAGCTCTTGCAATCACATTACAAGAGCAGTATAGCCCAAGCTCATAGCAAGGGGAAGACCCAGGCCATGATCAACAAATGCTCTCCTGGCCAGTTCTTCAGAGGGCCCAGCCAGACCTCTCTCCTGAAAGGACACTGGTACTCTCCCTGCTTCAAAGGATTTAGGATGTCTGCCAAAATGGAATTGTCCCAGCTCAGTATAAAATGCTGTTGGTTAAAAACTCATATTTTGAAAATGCTGATGAAAATTTCATTTTATTGTTTGTTTTAATTATCATCCTCTTATTGCCTTGTAGCAATGTTCTCTCCCCTCTGCAGGAATGTCAGCACAAACACAGCTGCATCCTTGACTTAGTGCAGGAGAAGGGACTCAGAAGGAATGAAAGAGACTGCAGGCAGGAAATGAACTTGACCCCAGCAGTCTGCATGGACCCTGAGTCTGGGAAATAGCTCCACTGTTAGAATGCACTGCAGAAGGAGCAGGGTACCTTAGGGACATGTAGGTGACCAGTGCTCTCAAGTCCATTCTCATAGATGACTGTCCTCCAGGGGGAGGTAACATATGCTTTCAGTCTCCTTTTTGGGAGACAGGATTTAATTAGGAAATCAGAAGTTGCAGCTAAGTAAGAATCCATAGTTCATGTCCACTGAAGCAAAATTCAGAAGTGACTTTGTAGCATTAAATGATATCTCTGTTTACACATGAAGCATTTTGTATAATTCATGAGGATTTGGTATCATTTACCAGCAGGGCTCAGCAAACAGGGCTTTCTCATTCGTGTAACTTTGTAGGTCCTGGTGTTGTACTGCCAGAGCAGGGCAGGCTTTGGAGATCTTTTTCACAGGGACTTTGTGATGAACTTAGCAGGTTTCACAAATCACAAATGTCATTGATAACAACACTTACTGGTCTCACAAAAATACAGAGTGTGTCATTCCCATCCCTACCCTTATTTATACCCCAGGGTATCAAGGTGCTAAGAAGTTGAGAGTTTAGTCTCAGGTCACAAAATCATGACCATTTGGCCTCAGTGTTTCTGTTTTATCTCTCTAAACACAGGTGCAATAAGGACAAAAACCAGATCAGAACACAACAAAACAAAATATCTTGTTGCTTAAAGGACCATAACAGCTTTCTAAAGCTGAAGTGGGAGGGGTTTCCATCATTTAGATTTTCTAATTCCACTTTAGACTGTTAGACAGTGACCATGTTAGAAGAGAGACATCACTTAGGGGTTTTCAAATCCTCCAAATATTTTGATATAGCAGGATTTGGTGGTGGCTTTGCTAGGAAAATCCTGGGTTTGTGTGTACCCGTGGCAGTCAGAGAGTTTGTAATGTGTGACAGGTGGAGAACATATTGTGTAACCATCAATATTGAGAAGGATTAGGGCAAACAGCTTGAATTAGGTCCTGGGTGGCTGCCCTATGAAATTTGT
Source organism: Marmota marmota marmota (assembly GCF_001458135.2). NCBI lineage: Eukaryota > Metazoa > Chordata > Mammalia > Rodentia > Sciuridae > Marmota > Marmota marmota. The sequence continues at coordinate 10,667,322 of NW_026000243.1, read as the reverse complement.
ATCCAATATTCACCTATATTCATTTGGCCAGTCTCTGGTCCTTAAGATTGTGCCCTTCTCATGAATCACCCAATTTTCCTACTGATAGGAGAGACACAATTACACACATTCACTATTATAGTTTCAGAGCACATAAAATGTGTGCTGAAGGCTTTCTTCAGCCTCTTTATGGATGCTTTGAAATTTCATTGTTTCATCAGAGGATCGAATCCAATGAATGCTTTACAATTAGGTTTCTATGGATAAGAGATGGGGAGAAGAGCCAGTATCACAGCATCCAGTTGCAAATACCATTTATTAACCTGAGAAGCCAGAAGGATTTAGGGCTTTCTGAGTCAAACACTGAGAAGCTGAACATTTTCAGTCTTTAAAAGCTCAGGAACTGGGCCCCACAGGCTAGCAGCATCACTTCCTTGCCGTGTACATTTGTGTTTTTAGGCGAAGGTCCTTCTCAGTGTAGGCAGAGGCCTCTGTTAAAAGCGAGCGCAGGATGGCAGCTGTCCCAGGCCTGGCTCTGTTTCCTTTCCTCCCCCGTTCCTCCTTTCTCGCGGTGACTTTCTGTGGGGCAGGGGCCTCTTGGGACTCATCAGGTGCACCCCATTCACTGGGCTTCACTGTATGAGAAGGATCTCAGCTGGAGGCAGCAAATGTGGGGGGAAAAAAGGGCTGATTGAATTTGGTTTGGGACCAGCTCCAAGTCCTGCAAGGCTTGCAAATGTTTAGGGAGTGATTTCCATATCACTCTAAAGTTGCTTGTCTTTCTCCCAAAGGCAAAGGCTGCTGCCAAGAGTAGAGGACTTGGAGCTGGAGGCTGCCCTAAAGATGGGGAAATGAAGCAAATTCCATTTCTGGAGCTTTGTGTGCCTGTGTGTGTGTGTGTGTGTGTGTGTGCGCGCGCGCACGCGTCTGCTTGCGCATGCATGTATACCCCCTGAATTTTGGCTCCTTAGTAATTCCTTATGATAGAGATTGCAGTGCTGCAGAGAATCCCAGGGCCTCACTAGGCATTTAGCCAGAATGGCAGAGGCACTGTGAAACTTGGCATGGGTGTGCTGGGAAGAAAATGGAAAGTCGTAAAGTGGGAATCTTGGGCACTATGGAATGGCTTATAGGGCAGGGTTGCCATGAGTTTAGAGTGACCTTCAGTGAAACTGCGGATGGAGAAATGAACCAGAAGGAGGCCGGGTTAATGCTTTTGCAGTTGAATCTGTTCGAATCTCTGGAGACAGGTCACTTGCTGATTCTATATCACATGCTTCTAGGTTGTGGTGGGGATAATAATTGTCTTGGAACTCTTTGGTTAGTGATTCTATAGGATAAGGAGATACTAAGCTGGATAAGCCACTCTCTCTGCCCTTGAGGAACTCACTGATGATCTGGGGAAATAGGTGCAATGTTGGCAAAAGATGTAATGTGTACTGTGCATGATCTGTTGGAAAGAAAAACAGGTGACTTTGAGGATCTTTTAAGTTCTAAGGTTCTGAGTTTCTACCAAGCCACATCAGTGAGGGCATTTATTTTATTTCTTTGATTATTTAGCAGTTATATCTTAAGCCCCTTTAATAAGCCAGGCTCTGGGGATATATGCAAAACAAAACAGAAATTTTCCTGCCCACATGGAGCTTAGAGTTTGCAAGCATTTGAATGTGGCCCTCAAACTTAATTCCCAATGCAATGGTGTTTGGCGATGGGGCCTAAATGAGAAGTGTTTAGGTTGAGGACTCCACTCTCATGAATGGATTAGTGTTGATTATAAAGAGGACCTAGGTTGTGAGTTTGATCTCTTGGTCTCTCACATTTTTCTTCTGCCTTCTACCATGGGGATAATGTAGTAGGGTCTTTATCAGATGCTAACCCTCAACAGGGAATTCCTAGCCACCAGAACTGTAAGAAACAAATACCTGTTCTTTCAAAATTTCCCAATCTCATGGGAAATACAAAATAGAAAAGATAGGGTTCTAAGTGATTTTGAAGAGATGATCACCAGAGCATTTGGTATTTGGAAGTAACAAGAAGACCCCCTTTTCAAAAGGATGCTCATGTTTGGCTTCCTGGAATAAGTGACATTTAATGGATACCTGATGAATGATTGTCTGAGAGAAATGGAAAAGAAGGGCTTTCTTAATATTTGCAGGGATCAGATAGGTGTTTGGGGTGGCTGGAGAGAGGAATGCAGGGAAGAAATTGAAGACAAAGTCAGAGAAGAAGGGAAGTAAAAGCTGAATTATTTCTGGCTTTGCCATGTATTATCTTCATCCTTAAAAAGGGGAAGTAATTAAAGATTTTGAGAAGGGAACTGCAGCTCTGTCAGATGTCAGGGCAAATGTCCACTGCCCAGAGAAGTTTTTTCCAACTGCTGCAGTTTACCTGGTTAAAAAAATATCCAACTTACAATTCAACTTTCCACGTTTATTTGTTAATGGCTGTCTGTCCACCACTGAGAATGCCTGGATCCCTGTGACTTTTGTAACCAGGCTGTTTCTAATGCTCATCACAGTGGCTGACACGTTGTGGAAATGTAATAAGTGACGGTGGAATAAATGCAAGAGATAGGGAATATGTCTTGTGGAAAACCAGGTGACAGATAAGAGCAAGTTGAAATGATGGGGGAAGGCAATGACCAATGGAAAGGGGGAGGAAGTTGCAGAATGTTGTGGTAGGTTAGGATTATGTGGGATACAAGATTACCCTTAGGGTTTCTAGCTAAAAGAGGAACACTATTTATTGAGATAAGAGTTTTAGAAAAAAGAGTTTTCCTGCATGGATTGGAGGTGGAGATAGTGAATTCAGTTTGGGCTCTGGCTACCGCAATAATCAGGTTTAGTGTCATGTCTGACTTCTTGCCTGTAAGGGCTCCCCAGAAGACCTCTAGCTTTCACTGCTCCCATTCTCTGTACAGTGCTACTCTCCCATCTGACTCTCATACATGTATATATATGCACGGAGTTTGTCATCCATGTCAATAATTCGATGTGAGCAATTATCTTTATTTAGCCTTGAGATGGTCACTCAAGAAGTAGTGTGGATTGACAGAAGCTTCTGCCTCAAGAACATTCTTTATTTCTGAGCAGGTTTCTGTTCTAATTCCATGTTCTTTCCTCCCTTTTAAAGTAAGCTGATGAACTGGGTGGGGGGAGTTTGAATATCTTATCCTACCTTTCTTGAAATTTCCATTCTGTCCACAAAACCCTTGAAGGGATCCTTATCGATTATATTACTCCCTTTCTCTTAGCCAAAACTGATTGAATTAGAAGTATATATTTGACCCAAGGCCAGATAGATAATCCATGTGTTTAGCTGTGGTCAGTCAGGACTTTGGACTGAGATACATAGAGACACAGTTAGTGTAGGTGCTTCAGCTGAAGTCATGGAAGTATAGATGACTCTTGGTGAAGAGTCAGAAAGAAGAAATAGATACATAAAAAGTAGAGACGAGAGACCAATTGGAGGGAGAGAAAAGACTGCTTTCTAAATTTTTATGAGGTCCAGCTACATGTCATTTTAATGGAGTTGGAGGGTTCTTATTTTCTTTCCCCTTATGTGTTAATTACAGCACATAGAGAATGGGAATTTTTTCCTCTTCTCTATGTAGAAACAAGCAAAGAATGAAACATTCATGACTTATTTTAATCTATTCATGTATTTTTTAATTCTGAAAGAATTATGAAATGCTTCAGATATACATGCAACCTAAGAGAAAAATAGAGTGGATATTTGTGTACTCACCAACTAGATTTACCAACTCTTAACATTTTCCCTTTTTGCTCCATTTAGTTGAGGTACCCTATGCCCCTTCCCAGTACCATTCTCTTCCTTCTCTCCTTCAGAGATACCTAGTTCAAAATTTGTTGCTTATGAAAGATCTTACCCTGTTTAATGTGTCCATTGACATTACAAAGTGTTGTTTTGCTTGGTATTAAACTTTATATAATTGGTTTTATTCTGTGAAAAATTCTGCAATTTCTTTTCACTCGACATTATATATTTTAGACTTGTCCCTGTTATTCATTGGAGACCTTTTGGTCTTTATGGCTATTGTCCATTGCATGAAATACCACAATTTATCCATTCTTTTGCTGATGGTCTTTCAGATGTTTCCCCATACTTTTTTTTCAATGACAAGAAGTGCTTTGGCAAGAATTCTGCGTGCCTCTGATGCACACATATTTCCCTAGGGAATATGCTTGAGCCTGCAGTTGCCAGGTCTTAAGGCTCTGTATATCTTCAACACACTAGATGCAGCCAAATTGTTTTCCAAAGTGATTGTTCTACTTTTTGTCTTGTTGGGAGTTCCAATTGTTCCATCTTCTCACCATGCAAGCATGCAAGCCTAAATATTTGTGATTTGGCAAAAACCAAAATGAAATGAGTGAACAGTTTAGCATTCAATACTTAGGATGACAAGTCAAAGGTACAGCAGTTGATGTTGGAGAATCACTGGTAGTTCCCAGTGGATGATTGGTTCTAGACTTTGGAGATCACCTTGTAGCTAGCAGGTGTCCCATAAAGCTAAGTAGCTTGTGAAGTCCCATGTGGACTCTTCCTTTTTAATTTATTTTTTTTAAATTTTTTAACACAGGGGAACCTGTCACAAGGCTTAAAGATCACAACTCTTTCACCATCTGTCCTGGTATGCTGTTGTTCTTGAATTCCCTGTCTCTGTTAGTGGGTACCACTCTTCCCAGGTGACCGAAGCTAGAACAATTGGAGTTACCTATGTTTCTTCTTTGACCTCACATGCACTCCCTCATTTGGCCCACTATATTCATCCCCAGGCCTCTCTTCTTGCTGCCAGTATCAGCCCAGCCTCTCTGTCTCTTCTCCTGTCCTAATGGCAGGAGATTCCTCCTTGTTTCCTTCTGCTCTTCTCCCGCTGAGTTTGATTTCCCCCTTCCTATTTCACTCTCACTTTCAAATAAGACCTTTTAGCTCTCTTTAAATATATTCCCAAACCCACTGCCACCACAGCCATGCTCACAGCCTTAGGGGACTTTGCCTTTCACTCTGATACAGTAATAGTCTCACTCTTGCTTCCTGAGGATTCTCCATCTCAGCTTGACCAGATAATTTCAGTTCTCTGCTGAATGCAGAAACTTCCAGGAACTTCTCATTGCATTTAGAATAAAATTCAAAGTACTTTCTATGACTTCAAAGTCCATACCATCTAGCCTTCTTACCTTCTTGACATCATTTCCTCCATGGCCCCTCACTCACAGCATGAGGACACCCTGACCTCTTGTGTTTGCTCAGATCCAATTCCACACCAGGAGCTCTCCTGTTCGCTTGCCTGTCAACTCCCCTAGATCTCTGCGGGACCTGCTACCTTTTGGAATATAAAGTGTTTGCTCCGCTATCATTTTCTCAGAGAGGCCTTTTCTGACCATCCAATTTAAAACAGTTCTTCCCTAATCTCTATTACTCTATCTTGCTGTATTTTTGTATTCCTAACACTTAGCACTATCTGATATTATCTTGTTTATTTATTAATTTTCTTGTTTATTGTTGTCTCCTCCCCTAGAATGAAAATGTCATGAAGTCAGGGATTTTAACTTGTATTCTGCAAACATCGCCTGGGTTTACATACTGGATTTTCAATAAATATTGAAGGAGTAAATGAATGGTGTTATTAAATTGACCTCCCCAGAGTGAAGCTTTGGGCAAGTCACATCCTAGTAAATGATTTTCATTGCCCTTCAAGATCCTTCAAAATCTGTCCCCATACTTCCTTTATATTCTCATCTTGCATAATGCCCCCTCTATTGCTTGTAATCTCCCAAAGTGGTCTTTATATTGTTGTCTAAATTCTCTGTGCTTTTTCTCATCTCTGGGATTCTGCTTATATCAGTTTCTCTAACTAGCAAGTCATTCTCCTCATATCTTCCATTCCTCAAATAAAACACAGTTCACTGTCTCCTATTCTGCAAGGGTAATGCTTTACCATAATTCCCTGACTAGGGAAGCTGTCATTTTTCTCCGAATTTCCCTGAGATTTTGTCTCTCTTTTATGTTCTTTTAGGATTGCATCATTCATATATTATAGTCATTAACAATATCCTCAGTATCTAGCACTTGTCAAATAGTAGGCACCCAATAAATATTTGTTAAATGGATGAATATTACAGTTTTGTTCTCTTTTTAAGCTATAAATGTCATAGAAGGGTCTGTGTTTTATTTATCTGTCTCACCTCCACAGTATCTAATGTTTGTCAAATAAGTGAATGAAGGGAGGGCATTCTTCCCAATTTCAGGGTATGGTTTAACTCAAATAACCAATAAATATCCCTATTGCATGAAACATTCCATGACATTCCTTATCTCTTTGGGTACATTGCTTTGTTTGCATCCCTATGAACTCTGTTTTCAGAATAACAATACTAGCATTTGGTGTTTGGGATAGGCAGAATTCTAAGACATCTTTCAAGATTCCCAGGCTCTAGTATACACATGTTTTCCCAGTTAGTCAAAACATGAATCTAGATATTGTTGTGCAGAGGTTTTACAGATACATGTAAAGTACTTTATCAATTGACCTTAAGCTAGGGAGACTGTTCAGGTGGGCTGAACCTAACCACTTGAGCCCTATAAAGTGGAGTGTTTTCTTTGGTCACAAAATAAAACTCAGTGATTTGCAGTATGAGGATATTAGATCATAAGAATTCTCTGTTGCTGACTTTGAAGATGGAAGAAGACTATGTAGTAAAGAATGTGAGTATCTGCTAGGAACTAAGGACAACTCCTGCATGATAGCTAGCAAGGGAACCAGAACCTCTGTGTTACAAACTGTGAGGAACTAAATTCTGCCACAACCACGGGAGCTTAGAAACAGTTTCTATTTAGCTTCAGAGGAGAACCACAGCCCTAGTCAATACCTGGACTTCAACCTGGTCAGACTTTGAGCTGAGATTCCAACCATGCCATGCCCATACTTCTGATCTATGAAAATCTTGTGATAAAAACTGTTGCTGTTTAAAACCATTCAGTGTGGGAATTAGTTAAACAGCAGTAGGAAACTGATGCAGTGATGCTAATGAAGCAAAAGAGAAACAAACTTCCTGCAAGGATTGGAACAATAAGAGAGTCAGGGAAAAGCCTTAAGTTTTGTATCTCAATTATGACTCAGGCTTTCCCTGCTCCAAGTTCCAGAATGACTGACTACAGGTCTTCATTCTGCCCCAGCCCCTTCAGGCATCCTGTAGAAAGAGGACTTAGGCATGATTCCTGAATGAATGTCTTCTTTTTTTTCCTTTTAAGCTTATAACAGAGGCACATGCTCTTTTTCCATGGATCCCTCCTCTAATAAGTGTACCGACCTGAAACAATTGACCTTAAAAAATAAAAATAAGTAACCAGCCCCCAGAGCCCTAGCAGGCAGTATTAGCATTCTCCAGTCTCCCTTGGTTGTGTCCTGGGAGTCTCAGAGAAATGAATCTTATTATTAGTCTGCTGCCAGTGACTGCTCCTGACAGTTCCCTCCTCCCACTGCAGCTGCTGGGCAGGCACAGGTGTCAGGAAGCTGATGGTTCTGTACGTATGGAGGGGGCGGGGAAGACCCACTGAACCATCAGCCTCAGGCCCTGTGCAGGCTCCTGGGAAGCCTGACTCCCACTGGGGGCTCCTGCCCATCAGGGGAGCCCCAAATCTGTGTTCCCAGGACATTCTCAGGCAGATGTCTCAGGTAAAGTGTAAGACTTGCCACTTGGAGTTCTTCTGTCTCCTTTTTATTGTGAGATCTTCCACAGGAGTGCATACAACATAAGAGTACAATTTTTAAAATTATAAAGCACACACCTGTGTAAAAAGTAATTATAAGACAAACATTGCTAGCACCCAGAAGGTCCCTCATCACCCTTTCCAAAACATAATGCTTTTCTTTCCTCTATTGGGAGATAATTACTATTCTGAATGAAGTTCATAAAAATTATTTTCTTACCTCTAAAACAAAATTTCCCTAGTTTTAATACTTCTGAATGCCTCTTAAATAAGAATAGTTTAGCCTTGTCTGTTTGTGAACCTAATGGAAATTGAAAGTGTGGATTGCATCTTGCTTCTTTACTCAATATTAGTTTTTTATTCATCCATATTGTAACTGTAGTTTATTTTTGTTATTAATTACTATTTTCTAAAATAACACAATTTATTCTTATCATGATGGATATTTAATTTAGGTTGTTTTTGGCATCTGACAAAAAATAAGTACTCAATAAATGCTATCTGTGATAATATTTCATTATTAAAAAAATATTGCTCAACCAGGTCAGAAAAATTTCTACAAATAATGAGCATATAAAAGTATGAATCATCAATGAATGAATGTATGAAAAACTTGTCTGCCTTCAGACATTCAAAAATTAAACAATTTAATTATTGAAAATCAAACTGTCTGTCAATACCAAGGGTGATTGGCAGAATTCTAAGGCAATCTCTAAGACTTCCTACCCCCTGTATTAGCACACACTGTATTATCCCTTCCCTTTGAGTGTGGGCAGAACCTGTAAATAGAACATCAGTCCTATGAGTAGATTACTAATCCATTGACTTTTAGTTCATCAAAAGGAAGCTTATACTTGAGGGTGGGACTGAGTTAATCAAAGTCACCTTTAGAAGAAGGTCAAGTGGGGCTGGGGTTGTGGCTCAGTAGTAGAGTGCTTGCCTAGCATGTGTGAGGCCCTGGGTTCAATTCTCAGCACCACATATAAATAAATAAAGGTTCATCGAGATATATATATCAAGTGCCTGAGAAGTAAGCTCCCCTTGGGCCTTGATGATGTGGCTTTCCTCACTCCCGAGGCTACAGTGAAATAGATTTCATCAATAGTCATGTAAGCTTAAAAGAGAGCCCCAAGTCTCAGATGGAACCCCATCACAGGCCAACCTCCTGAATGTAGCTTTGTGATAACAAGCAAAGTACTCTGTTAAACTGCACCCAGACACCATCCCATGCAAAGAGCAAAATAAATTTTTTCTTGGAGTGTATCTATACAGGGACCTTATAAAAAATATTTAGAAAACCCTCATGCCTTTGGGCTAATGTATGCTTTTTAGATTCCCTCATATTTATTTTGGTGAATTTCTTCTAAGATAACTAGAGTTGTATTACTAACTGGCTCCCAATACTAGACATGGAAAGTTAAATCAGAAAACTCATATTTGAACACTAATGTTTATGTCTTCAGAATGTTTCTACACCTTTCATTTGGTCATCATTAGAAGACCACTGTATGAATTAATTTAACGATAGTAGTTCTTAGTCTAGGAATTATCCAGGGTACTGGAGGAGCCAAGAAAACTCCTGTATCACTAGCTTTAACGACATGGATATAGATTTTACTTCCACTGGAATATAGGGAAATAGAGGCCCTGGAAAATTATAATGTTTTTCATGTTTACTCTGTGAGTGAATGAATTCAATTCAGACCCTCTTAACCCAAGCCCACGTGCCATCTTGCCTGGCTAAAGAAATGTGTTGAGCCCTGAAACTTAGTGGAATTTTGTTTTCTTGCCATGTGTCGTCTGTAAGTTTTGTCGTTTTATGAAAGAAAAATATAGAGAAGCACCAAAAATAATGTTTGAAGCAACACATAGTTTTTTTTTTTTTTTTCTTTCAAGTCCTTTCACATTGAATGGTCCAGGTTCCAGGAAGAATATTTTCAATAATGAATGATTTCAGAACTCATCCAGGCCTGGGGTCCCTGAGTAACCTGACTAGTTCTACAGATCCGAGGGTCTCTGACTGATGATATATTTTCTGTGGACTAGTGAGTGGGAAGGCATAAGAAGTGTATCTTTTTGAACCCAGCCCAAGCACTTGCTTTTTCTGAGTGCTGGGGCTTCAGCTGCTTGGGTCTCCATCCCCATCCCTGCTAACTTTCCTCAGAGCAAAGCAAAGGTTAACTGAGATCACACAGCCAGGTGGATGCCTGGATTCGCTTTCCCTGGGGCTAATTATGGAACTACATTAGATAAAAGTCAACATATGTTGTAAAAGGCACTGTGTATCATTGCTTGACAGTTTCTAACAATGTGCTCATGTAACAGCTGTCAAAGGCAGTGCTAGAAAATGAGTAATATGTTGATTTATGTATATCAGATCTGTCCTCGCGCTCCATGGTGGAGCAGACCAGGCAAGCTCAGCTCTGTGGGTGGAGACTCAGGGAGGGGCAGCCAAGGAAGGAAGGAAATTCCCTCATCTTCAGAAGCGTCTGGAAGGGGTGGCTGAAGCCTGTAGCAGATGCTACTTTCTAAAGTCCTTTGGAGAAAAATTGCCTGGAGGACATCTGTTCTTTTGCTACAACGAGGGAAGAGTCCATAGCAGAGTAAAATCCACATCTCCTGAGGCGAATGGGGACTGCTAAAGTACTTTCCCCCTCTGTCTGTTTCTTGGTTTCTGGACAGGGCTGAAGTTCACACCAAGGAGCAGCAGGTCAGTTTTACAGGGACTAGGGAAAGGGTTTTCTCTGGAAGTATATGGTTTGAATTTTCTTCAAAGGGAGGGCATTTAAAAATTAGTCAACTACAAATTTTTAAGTGATGATGTTGTATATATTCAATTTTTACAGAAGCATATACTATGAAAGGATTACCACAATCATCCTTTACCACTCATGTTGTACCTTAAAGCCTCAGAACTTGTTCAAATTACTGTGAATTTGTATTTGTGACTAATACCTCCTTATTTTTTGGCCATACTTCAGCTACTGGCTTTCACCATTTTATTTTGAGCTTCTATGACTTCAACATTTTTAGATTTCACCTTTAAGTAAGATCATACAGTATTTGTCCTTCTGTGCCTGGGTTAGTTCGATTAGCACAATATCCTTCAGATTCCAACATGTTGCTGCAAGCAGGATTTCTTTATTTATAAAGGCTGTGTTGTGTGAGTGCACACACACACATGCACACACATTTATCTTTTCATCCATTGGTGGGACCTAGGTTGATTCCATATCTTGGCCATTATGCAGTGAATGTGAGAATACAGATATCTCTTGAATACTGATTTCATTTACCTTGTATAGACAGAGAACTGGGATTTTTTTAGATTATGTTGTAGTTTTATTTTTTTTTTATTATTTTTTTTAAATTTTTTATTGTGGGTTGTTCAAAACATTACAAATTTCTTGACATATCATATTCGACACTTTGATTCAAGTGGGTTATGAACTCCCACCTTCACCCCATACATAGATTGCAGAATCACATCAGTTACACATCCATTGATTTACAAATTGCCATACTAGTGTCTGTTGTGCTCCGCTGCCTTTCCCATCCTCCACCCTCCCCCCTCCCCACCTCTCCCCTCCCCTAAATCTGTGCTGTTTTAAACCACTGAGT